>NC_052048.2:120030050-120340550 GCF_903992535.2 Arvicola amphibius
AAATACTAAAAGTCATACAGAATAGAGAGCTTTACTTCTTTCAGTGGCAAATGTGTCTGTGGCTGGAGAAAATCAACTCACTTTAGAGTTACTGACTTTTGTAGCTGTCCGTGTTTACTCATCTCTGGTTTGGTGGTCTACTGCAGACTTAATGACGCTTCAAGTTAACAGTGGATATCACACAGGAGAATAATAACACTTCTGCCAAAATGTTTTAAAATATCAAGTTATATCTATGTATACATTTAAAAGGACAAATAAATATTGACGTTATATAAAATATTTGTTTCAGATATTAAAGCTAGTGAAAAGGCCAAAGAAAACTAATGACTCTAGAAAACTCTCTTATGACCTAACATGCATACCATGTCCAGCTCATACATGCACACACACATACATGTTAACATTCACATATGTTCTTTCAAGAACTCTCAGTTTAGCTCTATACCACATTTTTTTAAATTGGGTTATTTGTTTTCTTATACATTTGATTGTCATCCTAGCCTTTAATGGCTGAACCATCTCTCCAGCCAGGTTTTTTTCCTTGATTTTTTTTTTAGTTTATAGTTCTTTCTATTTCCTAGATATTAAACTCTATCAGAAATATAACTGGTAAAGAATTTTTACTATTCCATAGGATGCCTCTTTGCTAGAGTGATGATGTCATTTGCTGCACAAAGCATTTTAGTTTTCTGAGAACCCACTTATTGGTTGTTCTTCATGC
This sequence comes from Arvicola amphibius, assembly GCF_903992535.2. NCBI lineage: Eukaryota > Metazoa > Chordata > Mammalia > Rodentia > Cricetidae > Arvicola > Arvicola amphibius. Next base: position 120,030,775 of record NC_052048.2, read on the forward strand.
CCTTGCTTTCTGTGTCTTCTTGAGAAACTCTGTTCAAATATATTCCCTATTTTCTCCTCTATCAGGTTTAGGTTTTCAGGTCCCATGTCAAGTTCCTTGATCCATTTTTTTTTTCGAGACAGGGTTTCCCTGTAGTTTCTAGAGCCTGTCCTGGAACTAGCTCTTGTAGACCAGGGATCTCAAACTCAGAGATCCGCCTGCCTCTGCCTCCCAAGTGCTGGGATTAAAGGTGTGCGCCACCACCGCCCGGCCTTCCTTGATCCATTTTGAAGTCATGTTTTGTGCAGAGTAGTAGATATTGATCTATATTTGTTGTTCTACATGCAACTATCCAATTAGTTCAGCTCCATTTACCTAATATTCTTTTTTTCCAATTTATATCTAATACACACAAAGCAAAAATAAACATAGATGAACAACAACTTCAGGAGTAATATGGAGTGTGTAATTTTTTCCAGTGTGTAGTTTTTGCTTCTTTGTCAAAAATTGAATGTCTGTAAGAGTGTGTAGTTATAGCTGAGTCTTTAGTTCTATTCCATTGTTCAACATGTCTGTTTTCATACCAATACCAAGATCTTTTTATTACTATAGCTCTGTAGTACAACTTGAAATTTGGGATAGTGATATCTCTAGAAGTTTTCTTCTCTTAGTGTTGTCTTACATTTACAGAGCAGGAGATTTTTTGTTTCTGTATTATGTTTAAGATTATTTTTTTAAAATTTATGTAAAGAATTGTGTTGGAATTTTGATAGACATTGCATTAAATACATAGGTTATTTTTGATTGGATGGCCGTTTTGAAAAAGTTAACCCTAATGATCCATGTGCATAAAAGGCCTTTCTGTCTTCTGATGTGTATTTTAATTTCCTACCTCGATACCTTAAAAAAAAAATAAAAGAGTTTTCAGTATGGAGGTTCCTCACTAAAGGGAATATCTATTTACTACGAGACCCAGCTGTGTCACTCCTGGGCTTATACCTAAAGGACAGACATCTTAACTCTAGAGATATTTGTTCATCTGTATTCATTTCTGCTCTATCTGCTCTAGGTATATATTGAATAACTTAAATGACCATTAACTGAAGAATAGTTAATGAAACAAAACATGGTACATTTAAACAATTGTAATTGATACCTGCTAGGAAAGAGAAAATCAGTATTCTCCAGTAGATTGTCACCTAGTATATCAACTACAGTCCAGGGCAGTACCTGTGTACAAGGGTTAGTTGGCCAATACAAAATGTGCACCATGCTGATTAGGGTTTTATTGTTGTTCTTATTGTTGATGGTGGCAGTGGTGGTAGTAGAGGTGTGTGTGTATGCATGCAATCTTTTTTAGATTTGGTTATTTTGTTGTTTTTATGTTTTGTTTCATTTATTTATTTACTAATTTTTGAGAGGGGAAAGAGAGAGAAAGAGAGAGAGAGAGAGAGAGAGAGAGAGAGAGAGAGAGAGAGAGAGAGAGAGAGAGAGAAACCTGAAGGTAGGTGCATAAGGAGACAGGAAAGATTAGTGAGGAGTTAGAGAGGGGAAAATATAATCCCATACAAATATATTGTATGAAAAAATTAGATAAAAAATTCAAAAGGAATTTTAAGATGTTTTCATGTCTTGGGAAACAGTAACAAATTGTTCTCTAGAAAGTTGATGCTATGGGAGATTGCTCTAGTGTCCCCATATTATATTTGTACAATGATGCAAAACCAAAGGAAATGGGACAAACATGGAGTGTCCTCCTGATCTTTTCCAGAAGTCTTGGGCAGTGTTTATTCCTATCAAAGTATATTGCCTTTGGCATGAGATTTTTCCAGCATGGGTTTATTCAAGGGAACAGTGTATGAAAATTTCCACATTATAATTTTCTAAGCAGACTTTCTTGGGCAGGAGTATGTTCGCAACCAAAGCAAAGGAAAATTCCGTTTGAGCTTGTCTCTATTATTTTCTACCTGAGACTTTGCTCCATTACTTCTCCATCTGAATGAACACCTTCTGCTTTGTCCTCACATGCCATACCTATCCCACTGTCATGATTTCATTAGTTTTGTTTCCTATGTATAACTTTTTCTTCTTTCTGTCAAATTATATTTCATCTATGCTTTGAAATCTAGTTCAAGGTCTCCGATAATCACAATCATTATTCTACCTCTTTTAGATCTGACCATTATATCTGCTACATAGTCAGAACACAGAACATGTATGCCTAGAATGTAAATCCTCTGTTTTGTTTTGAAATTATGGCTGACAAGTGCCACAGTAAACTCCTTATTTGAAAATCAAGTATTATACATGGGTTTTGTTTCCAGTTCTAGAGAGGATGGTGTTCTTTTGTAGGCATAGCAAGTTATTTACTTCTGTATCCAAAATACTTGGCAATATGTGATTCCTTAGACTCTAAATAATGAAGATTTAATTATTAATATTTGATTTGAAATGAACTTACTCAGACTGGGCTATTTTAAAGAAAAATCAACAGAAGAAATTATTTTAATTTAGGGGAAAGCTGTGTAATTTATGACCCAAGATTCTGTTTTGGTCATAAAGTCACATAGTATAATCAGCAAACAGATTTATTCTTTCTTTTAAACTATGTCAAACTAATTTTTGGTTTATTAATGTGCTATATAATTGTACTTGTTTTATTAATCGTGACTTCCATCTTTCAGTTTGTTTTCTTTTATCTTTCAGTTTTATTTCTTCACAGTGCTAAACATTTGTCAGTTTAAGTATATATAATATAAGAACAAATTTCCAACTTTTGCTGAATTTGTTCTTTGACAATTTTATACAGGATTATTCTGTCTCCCCTAACCTTTCCTAGAACCACTGTTTAAAATTATGGGCATTTGCTGCCATGTTAGTTTGCCAAATGACCTACCTCCCAGCCACTGGATTATGATAGGGACCCTGATCCAATCAGGAATGCAAAAAAGGACGCGTGTGAAGAGCACTCACTCATAACCACAGACGCTTTATTTATTACTAATCGTCATCTTGCCCTTCAGTGTCAACTCTCCAAGTGTAGGTCACTATCCTTCCTTAGGAGGCTCAGCATGACTTTGAAATAGCTGATTTTACAGTATACATTTACATCACTTTGACTGCTTATCACAGTTTTGCACCTATCTCTATCCTCGACTGTTTTCCCCACTTTCTCTTGACCTTTATAAGGAACATATGCAATGAGAATTTAAAAAGTGATTTGTTTTGGCATCCCTCAATGCTAAGGTGAAGAAAAATTCCACCTATGTATAAGCTAAGGATGTTCCTTTAGTTGATAGAGTGCTTGCTTTGCACACCCAAAGCTGTGAGCTACATCTCCAGCATCACACAAAAGAGGGCATGGTGGCACATCATCATCATTGGAGTGATACAAAGACAGATAAAGAAGTTCAAGGTTACCCTTGGCACATAGAAAGTTCAAGGCCAGCATAAGTCACATAAGACCTGGTTTAGAGAAGAAATGAGTAAATAAATCTTAATTCATCTTGCTGATAATATCTTTTACCCAGTTTTCTAAATAAGATCTCAGCAAACAAATGCACACCACCAGCCTTCTTGCATAGTAATATAAATTATGATCTTAAGCCCTGTCATCTGAATCTGACACCTCTAGCTCTTAAATCTTTTAAATGCTCATTTCCTACATTCTGTTCACTTCCACTGCCATTCTAGAAAGTCTTCATTATCTCCCTCTTACAACAGACCCACAGTTCTCTTACTAAATTAATCATTGTGCCCCAGCACATCATCTATATATCTTCCCGGGTTCGTCTTCAGAATACAAAAGCCCAATCATGTCTTTCTCACACCAGCTTTAATAATTCTCCATCCTTCAACTCAGAATTTCTCAAAGTGCTGGAGACAACGTGGGGGAGGCTATTATCCTTGTAACACTGGATGTAAGACACTGCACTTGGTGAGGGAGCTTCATCTTTATGTGTTTTCCAATTCAATATATTACCCATAATATCACTTGAGAGGCACTCTTATGTAGGCAAGAAATGAATCCACTTGTGAGGTGTACAGACCCATTCATTATCTGAGTGATTACTTCAGCTTCTTTCCTGACTTATCCCAGTACCAGTGAACAAATATGTAATCCTCTGAAGGTCCCAGTTGCTCTCACAAATTCATTGCTCACACAAACTGGTATTTTTAGCAAGAAATTCCAGGACACGTATATTCTGGCAAATTTTATTCATTTTTTTAATATCTAAATATCTGACATAAGAAAATTATTTTTACATGACACATGTGTGCATTTGTGAGTGTGTTCATGCATGCTCATTTTTACGTGACATGTTTGTGAGTGTGCTCATGCATGTTCATATGGGTTCGCATACGTGCAGGTGCCTATGCATGTGTATACCTATGCAATGCGGAGGATTGAGACCAACTTTGTATGTGTTTCTTCGGGTGCCAAGCATTTTGCCTATTGAGAAAGGGGCTCTTACTGGCCTGGAATTCTTCCCAAGGGTAGGTTAGGTTGGCTGGCCAATGATCTGCATCCCTATTACTGGATTTAGAAGGGCATGAAACCGCAGCATTTTTTTACACAGATTTTTGGGATAAACCTCAGCTACTCCCTTCCTCACAGATGTGCTATAGACAGACCTGTTTCTCTATCCCTGGGATATTGTTAGCAATCTCTATGTTCATCATGTCCAGCCTTCATTAAGAATCTATCACAATGCCCTCACAAAAGTGCCCAACATCACCTAACCACTACACACACTGTGCTACTCTTTATTATTTTCTTTCTTTCTTGTACACATTTTTCATATGCTCCTTATGTCATCGGTGTTAGCTCACTGAGTGCATGAATTTCCTTCCTTGTTATATTCTCTTTATTTAGAACAGGACATGATGCACAAAGAAATTTTTGCCTTACTGCTTCAATTAATAATTCATTGTCTGGAGTTGGAGACATGGTTCTCCAGTTAAGAATATCAGCTGCTCTTCCAGAAGACACAGATTTGATTCCATTCACCCACATGGTGACATTGTTTTAACTCAAGTTCCAGGGTATCAGACACCCTCTTCTGGTCTCTGTGGTTACTGGAAGGATGTGGCATACATGCAGACAAAACACCCATTAGTATAACTTTTTAAAAAACATAATAGAAATATATTCATAATAAATATTTACATTCTGTGATGTTCAAAACATAAACTCTGGCGAAAGAACACATATTTGACTGGATTTTGCAGTTACATAAAGACTTGAAGTTCACTAACACTGTCTGAGGGGTCAGTTCCTCGAGCCAGAGGCCCCTGATGTTTTCTCTCACAATCAGGCTGAGATCCTCTACACTACGAAGTCTGCATTAACAGGTGACTGGTGTGTGCCCTTAGTGTTCTCTATCTACCCTCAGTAATCTGACTTCTCATGGGCAAAGAGTGACACATTAGGTTTTTATGCACAAACAGAATACCTAGTGTTTTGTGGTTTTGTTGTTAGTTTTCTTGCATAATAATATTGTTGCACGCATTGCTTTAAGCAGAAAGCTGACTGGAGGAATTTGAATCTGATAAAATATATAATTCACTTACCGGGAACAAATCCAAACGAGAACTACATCAAAACACTCTGCTTTGATTTCTTCAAATATGCTCTCCCAGATGGACCCTCCCTTCATCTTTTGTGGGAACAACACGCTCCTGGACTCCTTTCATAATCTCTATCCTACCATCCACTGAGTCAATGAGTTTCACTGATATTATATTTAAGTAATGTCCAGAAAGAAGATTACAAGCTGGGGTTGATTCATTCAGAAACCAAGTGAGCTATTTGATCTTTCCCTCTGATGCTAGTTCTGAACATTTAGAATAAGCTTGTAAACTGAAACAGGAGGATGCATAGAGATGGGCAAAGGTCACTCAAAGGGAAGCCTGAGCTGCAGTCAGCATGGTCTATGTTACAGAGAAGGACCAGAGAGGAATCTAAGCCAGCTTGAGTTATTGTGAACATACAGAAAGAAGTCAATGCCAGCAAAAAAGGCACTGTATTTAGTCCCTCGAGGAAACCATCAATGACCTTTACCGATCTATTTAAAGTTTACCTTTAGAAATAAACTACTTGACCTCAACATCTTCTGCCAACATTATAACCTTTTCCTTGTCTTCTTATGGTTGTTAAATTAAGCCCACTGTATAGTCTTGCACCATAAACATCATTTTGCTTTTATTTATACTGCACTTGCTGGCTAGAGTTCTTCTCCTACCAATGATTCAAGGTCAGACTTTGACATCTGCAAAGTAAGTCTCAGATGCCTTATACACTCAAGAAACCCTACACCTCACACTTAACAATATGTGGTATGTATGCACTAACTGCTCCAAATACCCACTGCATGTTTTTTCTTACTGGATAACTTTATCCCACACTTGATATTACAGGCACATTTGTTCATGTATTTTCCTCAACATGTACTTTCAGCCCAAGATTGGCATTCAGAGTCTATTTTACATCCTTGTATCCCCTGATTCTTTGCACACTATCATAATTCTAGCTGGACACTCACTATGTGTTTATACTGGGAAATAAAGAAAATATTGTCAAATAGTTGAGTTCAGATTGGAAAGGTGGCTTGGTTAGTGAAATGTCTGCCATAAAAAAATCAAGACCTAAGTTCAGATTTTTAACATGGGTCTTGCTTCATGGGTCAAACCTATACCCCTACTGTTGGGGAATTGGAGAGACTAGATTACTGGAGCTAAAGGGAAAGCAGCACCAACATCAATGAGCTCCAGGTCCAGTGAGAAACTCTCTCAGAAAATAAGATGGCTAGGCTGGGGAGAGAGTTCAGCAGTTAAGAACACTTGTTGCTCTTGTAGAGGGCCTAGGTTCAGTTTCTAGCATCCTACAGTGGCTCACATCATTTGTAAAACAAGTCCCATGGTGTCTAAACCCTTGTCTGACTTCTGTGGGCACCAGACATGCATGCAATGTACAAACATAGATGCAAGCAAAACAAGCATGCACATACAACAAAACTAAGCAAATACAATTAATTAAAAACATGGAGAGCAATGAGTAAAAAATCAGTGTTGGTTTCTGACTGCCGTACACACATGCATGCACATGCATGCTCACACACACACACACACACACACACACACACACACACGCACACACACACTACATCAAAATTAAATTAAAATGAAGAACAATATTGACATACTTCCGGGAACTCACACATTCTCTGTAAAATAAGGTGTTGCTGTATGACATACATAATACATACAAACATAAATAAAAGAGTAAAATCTAGTCCATACAGGTTGTATATTAGTTAGTTTCCCAAGGCTATAACAAAATGTCTCAAAGTCTAAAAGATATAAAAGTTACTTGGGCTCACAATGTCAGAGGTTTCAACAATAACCAGATGGCCCCGATACATTGGACATGCAACAAGGACATGTTGTTGAGCTGCTTGCTACGTCATGTTGTCAGGGAAAAGAAAATTAAGAAAGCAGGTCACAACATCCCCTTCAAGAACATATCCCTAATGACCTATCAACTTCCCACTAGGCTGACCTTGCAGGTTTACTGTTGTTTAGGAAGGAGTACCACAGGCTGCTAATCAAGCCTTCCACAAATAGGCTGTAGAATTCCTACCTCAGATCATACTGTGGATTATGCCGCAACTTCTCTTCAGGGAACCAAAAAACATCATTTTTCATTCCTCACAGTAGTCCCATGAAGTAAATACTGCCATTTTTGTTTTCAACAGGGACACTGAGACTAGAAGCTAGCTGTCAAGGTTCAATTCTCTTGATAATTTCTAAGTACTTGCTATTTATGCTTTATTCTCTTGTTTCAGAGTTAAAATTTCTGGTTATTAAAAATAAAGCTGCTGTGAACATAATTGAGTAAGTATCTTTGTGGTATGATTCAGCATTCTTTGGGTATATGCCCAGGAGTGGTATAGCTGGGTCCTGTGATAGATTAATTCCCAGGTTTCTGAGAAAATTTCACAGAAACTTCCAAAGTGGCTATAGAAGTTTACAATTCCACAAGCAGTAGAATGTTCCCCTTACTCCACATCCTTTCCACGTTAGCTGTCTCTTGTGTATTTTTATTTATATTTAAAATAGTCATTTCTCATTTTACATACGAATCCAAGTTCCCTCTCTCACTCCTCCTTCTGCTACCCCCACCTTCCACCCACCCCACCACCATCTAATTCTCAGAGAGGATAAGGCTTCCCATGGGGAGTCAACAAAGCCTGGCACATCACTTTAAAGTAGGACCAAAGGCCTCCTCCTATATCTTGGTTGAGCATTGTATCCCTCCAAGGAGAATAGTCTCCAAAAAGTCAATTCAAGCACTAGGGATAAATCCTGGTCCGACTGCCAGTGGTCCCATAGACTGCCCCAGTCACACAACTGTCACCCATATTCAAAGGGCCCAGTTTGGTCCTATAAATGTTCCCCTGTTGTTAGTCTGGAGTCAGTGAGCTTTTACTAGCTCAGGTCAATTTTTTCTGTGTGTATCCCCATCATGTTCTTGACTCCTTTGCTCATATTATCACTCCTCCATCTCTTCAACTGGACTCTAGGAGCTTGTCCCAGTACTTCACTGTGGATCTCTGTATCTGTTTCTATCACTTGCTGGTTGAAGTTTCTATGATGACAAATAAAGTAGTCATCATTGTGAATCAAAATACCAAATAATCCAATCTAAAAGGGGGTACACATATAAGCAGAGAATTCTTTTTTTTTTTTTTTTTTTTTTTTTTTTTTTTTTTTTTTGGTTTTTCGATACAGGGTTTCCCTGTAGTTTCTAGAGCCTGTCCTGGAACTAGCTCTTGTAGACCAGGCTGGCCTCGAACTCAGAGATCCGCCTGCCTCTGCCTCCCGAGTGCTGGGATTAAAGGCATGCGCCACCACCGCCCGGTTCAAAGCAGAGAATTCTTAACAGAAGAATCTCAAATGGGCAAAACAAAATGGCCAACATCCTTAGCCATCAGAGAGTTACAAATCAAAATAACTCTGAGACACCATCTTAGTCAGAATGGCTAAGATCAAAAACACCGATGATAGCTTATGATGGAGAGGATGCAGAGTATGGGGAACACTACTCCATTACTGGTAAGAATACAAACTTGTGCAGACACTTTGGAAATCAGTATAAGAGTTTCTCAGAAAATTTGGAATCTATCTACCTCAAGATCCAGCATTACCACTCTTGGGTTTATACCCAAGAATGCACACTTATACCACAAGGACATTTGCTCAGCTAGGTTCATAGCAGCATTATTTGTAATATCCAGAACATGGAAACAACCTAGATGCCCTTCAACTGAAGAATGCAAAAAGAAAATGTGGTGCATTTACACAATGGAGTACTACTCAGCAGTAAAAAACAGAAACAACAAACAAAACAAAACAGTGACATCATGAAATTTTCAGGCAAATGGATGGAACTAAAAACATAATGTCCTGAGCGAAATAACCCAGACCCAGAAAGACAAACACAGTATGTACTCATAAGTGAGTATTAGATGTAAAGCAAAGGATAACCAGCCTATTGTCCATGACCCCAGAGAAACTAAGTAACAAGGAGAACCCTATGAGACACATGCATAGATCTCTCTGGCAAGGGAAATAGACAAGAACTCCTGAGAAAATTGGGAGCATGGGGTCGGGGGAGAAAGGAGGGTGAAATGGGAGACAGGAGGAGAATTGAAAGGGAGAGGAGAAAATGAAGGAATGGGATGGCTGAGAGGGGGGAAGGACAGAGATGGAGAACACGGAAAGAGATATATTGATTGAGGGAACCATCATGGGGCAAGCAAGAAACCTGGCACTAGGGAAATTTGCAGAAATCCACAAGGATGACCCCGGCTAAGACCATAAGCAATGGAGGAGAAGGACCCTGGACTGATCTCTCGTGTTTTTGATCTTAGCCATTCTAACAGGGGTAAGATGAAATCTCAGTGTCATTTTGATTTGCTTTTCCCCAATGGCTAAGGATGTCGAACCTAAGTGTGCTCAGACATTTGAGATTCTTCTGTTGGGAATTCTCTGTCTAGACCTGTACACCATTTTAAAATTGGATTATTAGGTTTGTTGATATCTAGTTTCTTGAGTTATTTACATATTTTGGAAATAAGCCCTCTGTTAGATGTGGAGTTGGTAAAGACCTTTTCTCATTCTGTATGCTGCCATTTTGTCCTATTAATGGTGTCCTTTGCCTTATAGAAATTTTTAAATTACATGAGGTTCCATTTATTAATTGTCTATCTTAGTTTCTGTGTTATTGGTGTTCCATTCAGAAAGTTGTTTTTACTATGCCAACGTGAATAGCCAGAACCTGGAAACAATCTAGATGTCCCTCAAACAAGGAATGGATAAAGAAAATGCGGTACATTTACATAATGGAGTATTATTCAGCTGTTGAAAAAAAAAGACATCAGGAAATTTGAAGGCAAATTGATGGAACTAGAAAAAAATCATTTTGAGTGAGGTAACCCAGACTGAGAAAGACAAACATGGAACATGGTATGTACTCACTCAGAAGTGGGAATTAGTTGTCAATTACTCTTTTCTTTTTCTTTTCTTTTTCCTTTTTTTTTTTTTTTTTTTTTTTTTTTTTTTTTTTTTTTTTTTTTTTTTTGAGACAGGGTTTCTCTGTAGCTTTGGAGCCTGTCCCAGAACTAGCTCTTGTACAGCAGGCTTGAACTGAACTCACAGAAATCTGCCTGCCTCTGCCTCCTGAGTGTGGGGATTAAATGCTTGTGCCACCACCGCCCAGCCAAGGGTTTTAGTTGTAAGATAAAGGAAGGTTAAAATTCACAGACCCAGAGAGATTAGGTAACAAGAAGAGTTGATGGGGGTGGGGAAACTTGGATCTCCTTAGGAGGAGGAAATAGAAGAGATTACATGAGTGTACTGAGGGCATGTGGGGCTGGGAACATGAGTGATCAGTTTGCCGGGGAGGAGGTGTACAAGGGGAGATTACTGAAAGAAACTACTGGGAAGGGGGGCATTTGAGGATCAGGCAAAAATGCAGCACAAGGGAATATCCCATGAATCTACAAGGATGGCTCCAGTTACTGCCCATCTCCTGTGACCAGATTAGTACCTAGCCATATTTTCATCAAAGAGGCTTTATCCAGCAATTGATGGCAACAGATGCAGACCCACAAGCAAACAAACAAAAAAGATTCTGGGAATCCTACAGAAGAGGGGAAGAAAGAATTGTAAGAGCCAGAGGGCTCAAGGAAACCACAAGAAAGCTCACAGATTCAATTAATCTGGGATCATAAGGACCCTCAGAGACTGAACCGACAGCCCTGGAGCCTGCTTAATTTTACCTAGGTACTCTGCATATAAGTTACAGTTGTGTAGTTTGGTCCTCTTGTGGGACTCCTAACACTGGGAACAGGGATAGTCTCTGACTCTCTTACTGACTTTTGGGACCATAGTCCTCATACTGAGTTACCTTGCCCAGCCTGAATTCATGGGGAGGCGTTTAGTCTTACTGCAGCTTGATATGTCATGCTTTGCTGATAGTCATGGGAGATGTGACCTTTCCTAAACAGAAACACAGGAGAGTTGTTTTAGGGGTGGAAACAGAGGGTGGGGGGAATGAAAAGGAATGGAGGGAGGGGGCATTGCAATCTGAATGTAAAGTTAATTAATTTATTACTAATTAATTAAGAAAGAGTTATAAATTTTGGTATTGGTAGCAAACTTGCCCAAATCTTCTAAGATGTTAATGACCATTGATAGCAGATACTAAGCTATGGTCTGAAGTTAACCAGTTAGTCCGGTGTGCTGTTGCATGGCAAGGTTACTGTGGAGGGCAATAGTATATTTCAGAAAGCCAGAAGAATGGATTCTTTTTTGTTTTGTTTTGTTTTGTTTTTTTGAGACAGGGTTTCTCTGCAGCTTTAGAGCCTGTCCTGGAGCTAGCTCTTGTAGACCAGGCTGGTCTCGAACTCACAGAGATCCGCCTGCCTCTGCCTCCCGAGTGCTGGGATTAAAGGCGTGCGCCACCACCTCCCGGCAAGAATGGATTCTTATAGGCTTAACTATAAAGAATTGAAAACTATTTGAGGAAGATAAATGCTTGCCCTGCTTTAGACACTGTATGGTGCACATACATTGAGTACTTACAAGGCACCCTGTAAATGTGTTCAATTCGTATCATCTTGTATTAGCCTTAAGACAAATGATTTAAAGGAAGTACAAAGAAATCACCACACGGAGAAAAAAATAATACACGTGTATCTCCTTCTCTTATACAAAGGTTTACTTTAGCTTGTAAAAAGTGTTTTGTTTTGACACTACAGCTATTACAGTCTTTGTCAATGCAGATGTCGTGTTGAGACATACACTCGCTACATAACAAAACATTACAACTGCTTAGCCATAAACAGTGGTGCATATTTGTAGTTCAAGGACTCAGGAGGATAGCATGTTCAAGATAGCCAGGCTTTGTCTCAATGCACACACACACACACACACACACACACAGGCATACATATATGCATGCAGATGCATACATACATACATGCATGCACACATAAAAAGTCACAATTCCTCGTTATATATCTATTCTATTGTTTTATTTATATAATTTTATAATATCAAAATCATTTCACTTTTCATTTTTAAAATATAACCAGATGAGGTGGTGTTGATTTAAAATCTATGTCGTCAGTAAAAACCTCTAGGGTCTAGTTCTGTAATTGATTGAGTGCATAGCTTTAAACACCCATGTTAGATAATAAAGGACCTAGAAAACTGTTTTCGATTTAGTGTGCTAGCTCTCCTTCCACCCCAATGTGTAAAACCTCAGTTTGACACTCACTTTCATACAGAGGCGCTTTAATATTGATTGACACGCCCAAATTAGAATCATTTGATTTTTGATTGAGTTGAGTTTATTTTTCTCAATTAACTCTGCTGATCCAATTACCTGAAAGGAAGAAACATTTGTACAGGTATACACCAAAGCAGTGAGAAAGGTTGAATGGAGTTCTCCAACTTCTTCAAGTATTTGACTAAGAAAGATGTTTAAGCTCTTGAAAATTTAGGGCGATGTGATTGCGTATGGAGAGCAAGGTAATGATCATCAATATATGACTCATTTTTCTCAATTATTTATTAACTAAAAGATTCACTTGGTTATCAGGTTGTGTATAGTTTGCAATATACTAAGACACATTGATTCGCTTGACATTGTCTCCACGACAATTTTAAAAAAGAAGCAAAACAAAAACTTGTGAAAGTCATGTGCATCATCCAATCCAGCACAAGCTTTTCCAAATAAGGTTTAGAATATAAAACATTTTCATATTGTTATGTTAGCTTAAGTGCTGAATAAGGAAATTGATTGACAAATATAATCTGTATAAGAAATTATCCTGTAGCCCGCAGAAAGGCGCCCCTGAGAGACATCTGCGGAGGGGCAGCTCCAGGATAGGTGCACTCTTTACTTGAGACTAATATCTGTAATTGCTATCAACTGAGGAGAGCCGGCCTGCTGGATACCCAGTACCATGGTGAGATCAAGATTCTGCTAATGATATCCTCTCAGACAGATATAAAACTTTACTTCAACCTACTTTAGGAAGTCACTTTAATGTAGTTTGACAAGTAATGACCCCTTCAGGGTCTAGAGAAAGACAGAGTAGAAATATATGAGCTTCAATAGGCCACTGTGTTTTATTTCTCCCTCTGGGAAATAAAACTGCAGCAATATGATAGGCATCTCCGGGAAGTACACGCATTCCTTGGTATGTTTATATTATCTATTACATCTGTTTCATTGCCTCAAAAGACAGAAGTCTGTACTGTTTGTTTCAAGCAGGACTCAGCTGCCATAAGCAAGAAAATAATGTGGTTTGAAGTTGCATAAAATTGTATTTGCAATTATGTTTAAGCAACTTATCTTTGAAATCATTTGTTGTCATATTAAAAACATCCCAAATCAGTTCATATAATCTAGTTGGATATTAACAGGAAAATCCAGAAAAAGTTTATCTAATTTAACTTTTTGATAACTATGTTTAATAGATATTACAATCATCCAAAATATGTATTTTTCTATTTGATATATAACTACATAAATATTTGTGTCTAGAAGTGAGCCAATTTTTATTAATTGAATTTGAATTAACATTATGACTTGTTTTAGAATAAAGAGAAATGTTTTTTAATTTCTTTTTTAAGAGAAATATTTTGTATGAAGAAAATGTTAGCCATTTTAGAGCCCAAGGTTCAAGAGACCTTCTCACTTACCCTGTCTCCAGAAACCCAGCCATGTTGGCATGCATTTTAATCAGAGCCTATTCTACATAAAATAATGAGAAATAATTGTTTCATTTGTCCCCACTACTTCAGGTTAAGTCTAGATGTTTAAAAATTATTATTATATGGAAATATTGGAAACAAAATCAGTAACCAAACCTCAGTATAAGCTACTACAACTGAATGAGAAGCTAAATAATTGTTCAGCATTTTAAGCCACTGCGTATTAAGTGCCTTGTAATGTTGATTGACTAACTATCTGTGAATCCTGCGTCTTTGAAGACTTCAAATTATTTATCTTTTCCCAAATGCTTAACCTAATCTGCAGTCCAGACTAGATACTCAGTAATGAATTCATTGACTGACTTGAATGTTCTAGAGCAATGACAATTAGGTATCACCTAAATGATCCATAGGAATAATCAATCGACGTCCATCATATCAAATGACATAAATACTTCATAAGAATATTAATATATAAGGGAGGATGACTATCAGAATAGCATGACTTCTTTCCATATAACATTTGATCTTGGATAGAGTGACTATTTTCTAGCGAATGCCACTCTAGCTAGATTTGATTGTGGTATTAAAGCTAGATTCCATGGTTTCCTTCGTGGAACTAACTTCAAAATGGCTTTACCACATCTTACATTTAATATTAGAGTCTGCTAACATTCTTGCATCTGCCAATGATCTTTTAAATATTATAACTTTGTTCCTTAAAATGTTGGTTCTTGGATTACAGAAACTGAAACACTGCAGAATGTTCTAAAAATATAAAATGTCAGGGTTTTTTTGTCTAAATTAGATTCTGTACTTTAGTATTATTCCCAAGTCACTTTTGAATATGTCACTTTGAAATAAACTAAAGAGAAGTGTCCCCAGCCCAGGGTGATTGGATGATACAAGATACAGGGAGGAGACCAGGAGACCAGCTATACAACTCTTGGGCATGTACCCAAATAACTCCGTATCCTACTGCATATTTACTTCATCAACCATGTTTCTTACTACTCTGTAATAGCTAGGAATTTGTTTTTTTGTTTGTTTGTTTGTTTTTCGAGACAGGGTTTCCCTGTAGTTTCTAGAGCCTGTCCTGGAGCTAAATAATCAACCTGAGAGCAGTAATCCAGACCTAAAGAGTCAAGTATGATATGTATTTGCTTATATGTGCATGTTTGTTGCTAAGTCTTTGATAAGCAGGTAACAAGCCATGTAACCACAGAGGTTAGGTATAAGGGACTAGAGAAAAGAGATGTATCAACCTAGGAAGAGGAAACAGGAGTTATGGATATACGGGAGAGTAAAGGGTAGGGACTGGAAAAGGAGGATCAGATTGAGAGGAAGAGGAAAAACAGGTAAGGAAAGAAAGAATACAGGGTGGGACAGCTAAAACTTAGGACCATTTGAGCGGTCTTTGGAAACCTACTACAGTGAAAGCTTCTTAAAATACATACATAGATGAACATAATCTAAATGTAATCATTAAATAACAGCGGAGGCAAAGGCACAACTAGATATCTCTCACCATCAAATGAAGCTTCCAATGCCAGGAATCATATTGTTGGCCAAAGCAATCCCATGAAAACACAAAACAACCTGGACTTATTGCCAAAGCTATCCACAAACTGATTGCTATCCAGAAACTGATGACAAGGCCTATTGCTGAAGATAACACCTATGCAACTCACTGACCACATAGAAGCTGCACCTGCCTAGGGCCTTCATACCTACTGGCTAGTGCTCATGGTACTAGAAGTTAATCTGTATGCTGTCAGAGGAGAATGGCAAACACTAACCTAGACACATTGATCTACAATGGCAATCTGCTGCAAAATACACCTGAGAAATCCTGGTGCAAAGCTTGTGGGACTAACCAACCAATATGTTATTGGACTTAACAATATGTTAATTGTTATTGGGCCACTCCATGAGATGGAACCCATGTCTAATACTGTGAAGGTGGCCTAGAACCTCAGGATAGACAGGACAGGGACCCATGGGAAAATCAAATTCTACTGTTCTTCTGAAGGTTTGAAAAATTATAACAATAAAAAAATGACTTGTAAAAAGTATTCTGCTATATTCATAGATCAGTTTATGCTCAGCCTTTATCAGAGAAAATTCCTTCTGCCATAGATGGGAACAAATAAAGAAACCCACAAATAGACAGTGAGTAGAAAGACCTTGGAACACTCAGCCCTAAATGGTCTGTGCCTATCAAATCCCTTGCCTCAGGGCTCAAGGAACCCAGTGGAAGAGGAAACAGGAAGATTCTAAGAGCCAGTGGGGATGGTATACATCAAAGAAGCAAGGCCTTCTCCACATAGCAGAACATATGAACTCATTGAGACTGTGGCAGCATGCACATGGTCTGCACAGATCTAAGTCAGATAGGGTCCCAGCACTGTGAGGGGAAGTGGACAAAAATCACCATCCCTAACTAAAACGTATCTCTAATTTATAACTTCTTGCAAAGGGAAACAGTTTT
Source organism: Arvicola amphibius (assembly GCF_903992535.2). Lineage (NCBI taxonomy): Eukaryota > Metazoa > Chordata > Mammalia > Rodentia > Cricetidae > Arvicola > Arvicola amphibius. The sequence goes on from NC_052048.2 coordinate 120,047,537, forward strand.
TTCCAACAGTCTCACTAAGGACACAAATCACACTTAAGGGCAGGTGCCACGCTCAGCATTAGATAGAGGGCCAATGCAAAATGAACTAAATAGGATTTTTGGAATTCTTTCCCTACACATTTTCTGTTAAAAAATGTTTTCTGATTTTGTATCTTTATGGGATTTATCTGTGTATTAACTTTTGTGTCTGTATAGCTATATATGTTTCTTGCGCTTTTTCTTTGGTTCTTTCTGTTTTCTTTTCATTTGTTTGTTTTGTCCTATTCATATTTTTCTTACCCATTTTTCTTTTTTTATTATTTTTTATATGCCTGTTTCCTAAAGAGCAAAAGAAAGAAAGAAAATGTGTGGATTTTAATCAGAATTATATTGTATAAAAAATCATGTTTTCTATAAGTAAATGAAAGAAATATGTCTCTCACACCTGGTGATGTTTATGAATCTCACAGGAAAACACTCCTAACAGTCTTCCATGATGAAATGATCAATCCTTGACCCTCCTAAAAAATACATTCTTGGTCCTTTCTCACACATCCTGCCTCCCTCTAGGAAGCTTTCCTCTCAGCTTCAACTATTTCAGTTTGCTTTTTGCCAGGACCTCCGAGGGTTAAGAGGAAACCATCCACAGACGGCAGCATTATTGTGACCAGGACAGCAAAAGAGTTTTAATGAGCAAAATTTTTGTATCCAATATGTCCTCGGGCTGAAAAAGGAGTTGGGCTTTTCAAAGGAAGTGAAGGAGGAAGAGCAGAAGAAGGACACAAGAAGAAAGAAGAGGAAGAAGAGGAGGAGGAGAAAGAGGAAGACGAGGCTACAGCAAGCATAAGAAACTGGTTTCATTATTTCCTGAACTACGTATCTGATAAAAGAACAGTAGTAATTCATCTCTTTCCTTTCTTTTTTTATTACTTATATTTATTTTTTTAACATTTGCTCTGTGGTGGGGTGCTATGTGTCAGTGTGCCCGTGCCTGTGAAACTTAAGTGACAAACAATGGGATTCACTTTTCTCTTTCCAACATGTGGGTACCCCATGATCAAACTTAGATTTTCTAGGTTGATAACAAGCACCATTTCCTGCTGAGCCGATTAACAGGCCCCATTATTTCTGATATAATTTAAATCCAACAGCAATTGCTACTGGAAAGTCAAATGCACCAATATAGAGAGGACCAGCATATAGGATATATTTAACTGAAATGGCATTCCTATACTTGTAATTTGTATCTTAATTTGTGACAAACTTGCCATCAAAACCAGCCTCTGTCTCCACTTTTAAGGGTCCTGACATATTAAAAACAGATAAGAAGTTATATTCTCAGGACAATGCATTCAGTAAAGTCCAATATATAGAAGTCATTAGATTCTCCCACACTTTTGTACATTGAATTCTATCATACCGTGAAATGTTCTATAATGATTTATTATAAGAGAAACTTAACAATGGCTTGAAATTACTTCATATGGTCATACAAAGTGATTATAGAATTTTTCTCAACTTACAGAATCTATAAAATTGTATACAAGAATATTCAAATGGCACAGTCTTCTGATATATATATATATACATATATATATATATTCTGATTTCATATATATATTCATATATATACATATATGAAAACAATCCCCCTTATCCTCTTATCCTCATGTGTATGTATTTGTTGGTCTTCAATTCCAATATCTCATTTCTGTCATCAACAACTGTCAGACTAAGACACTTTATTGTAATACAGTCTTTCAGATTGAGAGTGATTACTTTATAAACCCAAACAGCATCATATTTTACTAATAATGTATGACAAATAATTGAAATTAACTACACTGCTGTGTAAACACTTATGTTCTCACTGAAATGCAGACACTGCGCTCATGAAATCCTCTCCTGCATGCTCTGCAGTACTGGAGGTCTTCCCTTGGTTCCTCTCCCTCATCTGCCTCATCAACACAAAAGAAAATGCAGAAAATGAAGTAAAGTTGACGAACAAAATTACCCTAGTTTAATTTTTTTCTTTTCTACTGAAAATATTCTTTAATGCAATGTATTCTGACTATTGCTCTCCCTCTCCCAACTTCTCCTAGATCCACTATATCTCCCCACCCACCCAAATCTATTTCCTCTCTCTCTCTCTCTCTCTCTCTCTCTCTCTCTCTCTCTCTCTCTCTCTCTCTCTCTCACACACACACACACACACACACACACACACACATACACACACACACACACACACACACAAGTAAGCAAATAAAAAAGAATAAAGTAAGATAAAAGAAAAATAAACACACTTGAACAGGACAAATAAAACAAACAGAAAAGCAAAGAACCAAAGAAAAGCCACACTTTAGTATCAGTTGGCAGTCTTTTCTGCAGGGATACTCTATAACAAGTGTATCTTGTTTCCAGACTGGGTATTATTATAGATCATGAAAAAGAAAGTATCTCACATGCTGAGGTAGAACAGAGGCCAAGGAAAATAAAACTCAAACTGCAGAGTCACTGTGTTCCCTTGAATGTAAAATAAAACTTGAACTATGACCCACTCAGCCTTAAATAACAACATCAGAAATCCTCTCAGTTTGGCAACCCAATTAATCTACACAATAAAGCCCAACAAGGAATAAAACAAAAGGTCCTACAGTCTCCCAAGACAATTCTGGCTTGCAGTGAGCTGTGGCTTTTAAGAAGCCCTAGCAATCAGCCTAGAGTTTTCAGAAGTCTCTTCCTACTTTCCCTTCCTTACTCCCTGTCTCCTTTCCTCTATACCCTCCCTCCCCTCCTCTCCACTCTTAGAACTCAGTGAACTCTCAAAACTCTCAAAGCATCGGCAGACCAGTCATTCACCCATGGTGAACAAAGGTTTGTGTGTTTCAACATATATTTTGGACCATAAAGTAAGAGCTTTTTCATAAGGAAATAGTTTAAAAATTAGTATTTATAATTTAAGAGAGTGTAACAATTCATTTCTTATATTTAACAAATAAAACTTGGTGCTTCAGACGCATGCTTCTGGGATCATATAGGCTATGACCAGTCACCTGCTGAGGCTCATGGCCATTCTAAGATAGCGAAGGGTTTAATAAGCTCACTCTTGGCACAATCAAACTTCAACTTAAATTTCATCAATTGTTAAGGGGATGCTGTGGTATTCTTGGCCCAGTTTAAAAAACTCAGGGTTTATGGTACACAGTGTATTTTACACATTGCTGCGGTCTGTATGGAGTAGAATGACTTACTCAACTGCTGTTTAAACAATGATGTATGTATTAAAAGAAGCTATGATTTGGGGAGTGGAAATCTTGACCACAGCTGCCCTTCAGCAAGTATTTAATGCAGTCTTCAATGAATCATTTCTGTCTTATGCTAAGATTCCTGTTTCTACTTTCTTTGTTCTTTATTTTTCCATTTGTAACTAGACTTTCTGCCTAATTTTATCTCATGTTTCTTTTTTAGGAATATTTAATTTTTTTCAATTGGATTATGAGAAAAATGTAAAATCACATAAATTTTATATCACAATATGCATTTAACTATATCCTAAAATATCTATAGCACTTTAAGTTGAAAGTCCATGTTAAAGAAATTGAAACAGTTTTAAAAAAGGGTTCAATAAAGAAAGCAAGGGAGTCTCCTAAGGAAAATCAATGTGGCAAAAATTGGAGTTAAAAAAAATAATGTTCATTTTGTGACTGTAATGTTAACCATAAGTATTACAAAAGTAAATCAGCTTAAATTTTCATGATAAAGATAATTCTATGTTGCAGTCTTAAAATGTTCTAATTTGAGAGTTTCATACAAAGATTTCCATTGAAAGGAAATGTATTAAAAGTAGAGGTTTTACCTTCTTAATGTATATTTTCAAAGGTACAAAGAATTTCATTCAATATTAATGGTACTTGTTTATTCCATTGTGGTACAATCATAAAATATAGTACAACTAATCTATTTTATCTTGCAACTATTGCATTCTGCATATACAAAAAAAGCACAGGCATGTAAGTTGTGCCTACCAACCCTCCAAATGTTCTCATAAATTAAATATTTAAATTGATTTCCCATTACTTTTCTTTCAAATTAATTGCATTATAATAAGGGTGACCTTTATTCTATTTAAGTGTACCAAGTTTCAATTACTGTAGTATTTTTGTTTTGTTTAGTTTACTGAATTTAAAAGATAGGCAAGGGAATTACAGAATGGAGTACAAACATTTTCTCTACAAAGGATATTTTGTAATGAATGTAAAATAGTATAAGTCACAGGAAAAAATTACAGTGCAAGCTCATAGTCATCTGGAAACTAGTTTGGAATATGTTTCAAGAATCGATCATTTAAGAATTTTAATGAAATTGTTAATTATGTGTATCTTTGTGTATCAATGTGTTTGTATGTGGACTTGAAGGCAGGTGCTGAATATGTTCAGGAAAAGGTTGTGGAATTCTCTGGATCTGGAGTTGCAGGAATTTGTGACCCATCACAAACAAGTGCTAGAAGCCAAATGTGGGTCATTTGCAAGGAAAGAATGGGGCTCTTTACCTCTGAAATAACCCTACAGCCCTTAACATCAGTCATTAAATAGTGAGACAGTAAAAATAAGTACTTGCATTTTATTTAAGTAAACATTTTCCAGATAACAACTTCTATAAAGTTCAAGATGATAATCTACTTGCTAACTCCCAACTTAACCTGTTTATATTTCCTCTAAATCAGATAAAAGTGTAATTCCTATAATCTGTTAAATTGAGCCTTTAATATCAAAATCTTACTTCCTGGTGGCCCTTCTTAATCATGGTGCTTCTTTTAAGAAAATATCTAATTGTTTGTAAATAATTTAATCACTTTTTAATTTTAAAACACTAATATGAATAGCTTAGCATCTTGACAAATAGGTAAATGGTTTCAACATAATATTCTTGATGAGCATCTTTCAAATTCACTTACGTAGCTCCTGGTGCTTGTAAACTCTTTAGTTTTGACTTAGCTTTCTAAAATAAGACCAGCAAACCCTTTATAAACTTGCATTTATTTTCAAAGAATCAACCATTTTGACAAGGCCAGTAACTCAATGGCACATGGCAAAGTTTATATCAGTGCTTCCAACCTTCTTTGGTCATGTAACAATAGAAACACTCACAAACTGTCCCGGCTGAAAGAGCATACCAACTGAGACAGAAATAAAGTGTTCTTCTTGGCACACCTCAACTTTTAAATTTGATTAATGGCAGCTTCAATGTGCTTATTTTATGGCTGCATGAAACATCAAGTAGATTGTATCAGCAAGGCCCCAACAGCAAGAAAATAACAAAGCTGTGGTTTTAGAAGTTGGTGTCAAAATGTTTGAATTATAAAAATTGTTGCAATAGAAACTACCCAAAAAGTGTTCCTTTCTTGGGATAGCAACATGGGTCTCATATTGTATTTCTTTTTTTTTCCCATTTTTTATTGTTTCCTTCAGAATTATGTGCTATGTATTTTTATCATATTCACCCTGTCCCCAAACTCCTCCTATATCAAACTTCCCCTTCCCTATCTGTAGTGTGGAGCAGCGGGCTGCTTTCCGCCACCCTGCTCCCGGCCACCTGGCTAGCTTATGCCCGGAAATAACAACACACAAACTGTATTCATTTAAACACTGCCTGGCCCATTAGTTCCAGCCTCTTATTAGCTAATTCTCACATCTCTTGCTTTAACCCATATCTAATAATCTATGTAACACCACGAGTTGTGTCTTACCGGGAAAGATTCAGTATGTCTGACCTGGTGGCTGGCTTCAAGGCGACTGGCTCAGAGAGGAGAGGCATGACAATTGCCTGAAGCATCTACCTCACTTCCTTCTTCCTGTTCTGTCTACTCCACCCACCTAAGGGCTGGCCTATTAAATGGGCCAAGGCAGTTTCTTTATTAACAAATGAAATCAACACAAACAGAAGACTCTCCCACATCACCCTATCCACCTATCTTTGTGTCCTCTTTGTTGTTGTTGTTGTTTTTGAACCCCCAGTATAGTTTCTGTTGTACACAGAGCCTTCAGCCTTCAATGCATGATCAACCTACCTGTGGCTACATCTTTATGAAAGTTTGTCCTCTCTCTCTCTCTCTCTCTCTCTCTCTCTCTCTCTCTCTCTCTCCCAGCAGTTATCATTTGTCAACAGCTCCTTTTCTGGGGGAGGGACTTCACAACCATCTCTACTCTCTATGCTGAGATTTTGCCCAGCTTGAGCTTTCACACGTGTTGGGCATGCTCACTCAACTGCAGTAAGCTCATATGTGCAATTTGCCCTTCTGAGTCTGGATAACAGTATTTCCTTGTAGTCATACCTGGCTTTTCACAATCTTTCACAACACTCTTCTGCAATGACCCCTCAGCCCTGACAGGAAAGAGTGCGAGATGGCTATGTGAATTGGGATGAGAATTTCACTGTCTTTTATACACTGTTCCGTAACCAATTGTGATTCCCCATGTTCATCTCCCACCACTGCAAAAAGAAGCTTCTCTGGTGAGGTGCTAAGAGATACATTGATGTACATGCATATTGAAGAGCCAGCTTAATACCATGTAAATTTAGCATCAAACTGATATTAGTTTTACTTGTGATTCCAGACAGCAGGATACCCATAATTTGGGAGAAGGTATGGTGGAGCAGGAAGCTGACAGTTCATTTTATCAGATCATAAGGATATAAAATGAGAAATCACTAAAAAGGGAAGGCACAGATAACATACCAACAAATAGAGATTGAACAATATACCTTTGACTCGTCAATGGGTTGTTGAAATTGGGAAATAAATTTTAAAAATCATAAAATTAAATGAATGAAAACATCAACGTATCAGAACCTTTATAACACAGAGAAGTCAGAACTATGGGGGAAATTCACAGATATTAATATCAATTTTTAAAATTAAAGAATTTTAACTTATATACCTTAAGGTCCTAGAAATACAAGGGGGAAATTGGTAGACAGAAAGAAAATAGTGAAGATTAGAACAGAAACAAATAAAATGGAGATCAAGAGCAATGAAAAGAATCAATTAAATAAAAATTATCTTATTGAAAAGATAAACAAGATTGGCAAACCATTAGCTGCAGTAACCAGAAAAAATAAAAATTATCCAAATTAATGTGATTAGAGATAACTCGTGAGCTGCAAACAGATGGTAATGAAATTAAAAAGATCATTAGGGACTGCTTGGAAACCCTAAATTCTAATTAACTAGAAAACTTAGAACAAATGCTTACATATCTAGTCACAAATAACAAATTGTAATTAAATTAATATTATTAGAACTTGGGTCTGTATTAAGCAATTATATTCAACTTTGATAGAGTCTCCATAACCAGAGGCTGAAGAGTTGAATCAGTGATTAATATCAGAAGCTACACCCATGTCTCATTATGACCAAATATGAACTGAAACAAAAATAATGCAAATAAGCATGCCAAAAGGGACAGGGGAAAGCCCAGAAATCTTCAAACCAACACAAAGAACCAGAGGGAAGTGAAACCCGGAAGTGGGAGGTAGTTTTTCTTAGGGAAGAGTACACTTATTGGTTTTCCAGTCTGGTCAGTCCTAAAAACATACAGACAAATAACATCATACAAACTCAACAGTTTCTATTTAGAACATATGTGTATATATACATGTACATATATATATATGTGTGTGTGTGTGTGCATACAATGACAGTGATAAAAGGAGCCAATGAATTTGAAAGAGAACATTTGAAAGAGGGATATGTGATGGAGTGTTAGGAAAGAGTTGTAAGGGAAGGGAGAAATGTAGTTAAATTATAATCTCAAAAATAAAAAATAAAGAGAACATACTGGTCTTGCAGAGGACCTTGAGTTTGGGTCTTATTATCCATGTCAGATGTTCCACAGATGCCTGTAGTTCCAGCTGCAGGGAACTCTGATGCCTCTGAACTTCATGGACTTCCTCTTGCATGCAATCATGTACATGCAATCACACACATACAACACATGCACACACACACATACACATACTACTTACGCATACATAGACACATGAAGAGACAAACATGTGCAGATAGAATTAGAACTAATAATAATCAAAATTTTAAGGCTCAAGAACAAATAGATTCCTTAGGAATTCTGCGGGACTTTTAGAGAACAAACAGCAATGTTCCTCAAAGGTTTCCTGAAGTAAAAGCAGCATTGTTACTAAGCTCACTTTACATAATCAGTCTTACCTGATACCCAGACTGAAAAAGGAGTAAAACAGTAAAGTGATGGAAGAAGAGATGATGACATAAAGAAAGGGAGGAAGAAAGGAAGGGGGAGGGAGGGTGGGAGAGAGGGAGGAAAGAAGGAAGAAAAGAAGGAAAGAATTCAGCAATTTCACAGGTGAACATTAGTACCAAAATTCTCCAGAAAATTCTTGCAAATCCTCTATAACATATTTAAAAACATGCCTGTATTAACTGATATATCTAAAATACAACCCCTATACGTGAGAGTCAAAGAACATCCCAGAAAAGGGAAGAAAGGTTGTAAGACCCAGAGGATCAGAAAGTCTTCAGTGAAATTGTGCTCTAGACATGACAGGGGAGCTACAGCCATGACATCTCCACAATATACTACTTAGCAAAACCTCAAAAACAAAAGAACAAAAACAAAACACTAGTTGACATGAAAAACAGGGGTAGAGGAATGTCACTGGGACCCACCCCTAGCAGAAGAGCCAAGGGAAATCAGTAAGTGCTAAGAGAGAGAGAATTATTCTTCCTCAGGGATGCATGTCTATTTGTTGTCCATTACCAAGTAGCCAGACCTGAAGACATATAAATACAAGGAAAGTTCAATGCTTCATCAGGTTGTATTTATATGAATAAGCAAAATATTATATATTGCACAACATATTTGTATATGAAAAATAAATATATTTATAAATATTGATAAAAATAAAAATTAATGAAAAAGAGGCCATGAATTTGAGAAAGGGCAGGGGGAGAGAAAGGAAAAATTATGTAATTATATTTAATTAAAAATTTAAATGCAAAAGTTAAATCTAAAACCACATATTTAACTAGGTTGACTACATTCCAATACTATAATGATAGTATACTATGCAAAATGATACATGGAACAAAGCCCATAATTATTCCAAAGGGTTGAAATCACATGAGCATTTCAATATATCCAGAATGTCCTTTACAAACATGAATAAACTAAAATAAGAAGGAACATACTTTAACATATCAGTGACTACATACAATCTCATAAATTACATTAACCTAATGGAGAAAAATTAACATCTCTATATCTAAAGTAATGAGTCAATGACATTCATTTTTATCTTAATAATATTTTAATAACAACTAGTGCTTAAAGTTTTAGAGCAATAAAACAACAGAAAAGAATAATATGGACACAAAGTAGGAAGATAAAATTATCCCCCCTTGCAGATAATATGATCTTTTATTTACAATATTCTAGAAACTGTTCCAGAAAATTCATTAAGTTGGGCATATTAAAAAACTTATTGATATTTAAAATCAGCATAAAATATAGGCAGATTTTTTTCAATTTTGCAATAATGCATGTCTTGAGAAAGATTTTGAGGATGAATGTATTCATGATATTCTAGAGATCCAGGAGCACAATAAAGAAAAACCCCAAAATAAGCCTAACTAAAGAGTTTAAAGACTACTAAACAAACTTTAAAACAGTAAAGAACAAAGTCGCAAAACACATTTGTAATGACTAAGTTTGTTAAGTTTATTTGAATTCATAAATGTCTGTCATGTTAGTGAAACAGTATACTACACAAAAGCATAGACATAGGCTAGTGCCTTAAAGAAACATTAACAAGAATCAGTATATGAGCTACTATTTTCTAATCACATTTGATTTGGGAAGGAAAATGTGTTTTGTAATCTAGGTGATTATTTTAGGAGCAAAACAATTTATAACAATAAAATACATGTGTGGGTCTGTGTGTGTTCTTATACATTTATGTCCATATACTACATATATAGATATATGTATATGTGTAGTATGTAGGTATGTATGTAATATATTTATATTACAATTAAAAGAATAAAAATTCTTTATTTTACAGGATCATAAAAATTAGAACATTGGGGAAGTTAACTTTTAATTTTTACTGATAGCATTAATATTATGAGATCATGTTTAATTTCCAGAGAGAGGCATGGTGTGCTTCTTTTTCTTGGAAGATGATGTTTAAAAATAGGACAAATGCCTGAAGATATAGGTCAGGATTTTCCTAGTATTTGCAGGTTCCCGGCACTACAAAAATTTATTGTACTCTTCGGTGTTATAATTTGCTCTCTGCTCATAACTAGTCACTTAATAAAAAAGTTGTTCATCTGTTTTACAAGTAACAAAACATTATAGATCTGACTTTAGTGGATTACCCAACACTACTGCAGAGCATTAGAAATATGGCATACAATCCCATATACTCTGAAACTTGAAATCTCCTTACTAATTGTAAAAATACATATTTTGAACCTTTGTCTAAGACTATCAATTGCACTCTTTGTCCTTCTTTCTTCAGGACTGGTTCTCCCAAGAACTTTCTGTTTGCTTTATCAATTCATTTTTATTATGTGGCTGTTCATTCAAGATGAGGTACCTATCAATTCTTTAACTTTTTGAGAAATACATGTACATGAAACAGCAGCTTTTGCCAAAGCATTGATCTAAATGAGTACAATTAGTAAGGTACTGAACAAACAAATTCGCAAAAAAGAACCACCTTGTTGTACGTAATATGGGGGAACCAAGGCCAGCTAAAAGTAAATATTTAACGTTAACCTATAATCATAGATTTATGATGACTAAATCACAAATAAGTTCAAAGACATGAGTATGCTATATTCCTGGTTAAAGACCAAAATGAAACAGAATAGCAAGTAGAATATTTAAAGGCATTATGGTCAGTTATGAGTAGCCACTGAAACCAAACTGCAAAAAAGGTTGAAACACAAATCTCTGACCAGATCCTAGTTTTAACTCCATAGTTCTACAGGACAGCCTTAGACTTTACACTTTTAACAAGCTCTCAGCTGATGGGAATACTGCTGGCTCAGGAACCACGTGTTGAAAAATCACCACCCAGAAGAGACTTCAAGAGAAAGAACACGTCACCAACGGCAAAGGCACCAATGCTTTTCAGGAAAAGCAAAGGAGAGACAATGTCTGCATCTTGGAGATAAGGCAGAATCTTCACAGTATTGTCAGTATCAGTAATCTCTAGAACTTGTGGGAAATATGACACATTTGAGAAGAGAAATGATACTGTAAAAATATTGCCTTGATACTGATGATAAGTAGTCATCCATGAAGTGATATGGGAGTTATATTAATTCAGACAAAAGAAAATGGTTTCCTGTGCTATGGTGGAAATGCGTTCAAAGCAGCCTCTAAAAACAGTGCTGAAGTGGAAGGCTGAGATGGTGTTGCCCAGTGTCACATGGCTGCACGCTGTTCCAAAAACCATCAAAGCAGATCCTCTCTTCCTAAAAACTTGGTGTGACTTGAAAGTCTGAGCAAGCCTTATTTAGAATTGGGAGATAAAGGTTATGTGAATGAAGACCGGTATTCACATTGGCCAAGTTGATGGTGTTTTCTGACACGGTCTGTATCTCTTTAATGGAAAGGGAGAAGTGGTAATAATTTCTCATGAAAATGACTGTGGAGAATCCATTCTAACACAAACCCGGTGATTATGAGAAAAGCAAGGGAGCAGCATCTGCTTGCAAAGTTGGAGGATCTAGGCTCAAAATTCATACAAATGTAATGCACATTTTTCAAAATATGCTACATGAAGTTGTTGTGTATTTTAAATCAAAACGACAGGTAAAAATAATAGGAAGTAAATGGTAAGCTGACTTTATTCTACTCAGCTTTCATTTTTAGTCACACAAGCTATTTACTTAGCTTTGTGTGTTCTTTCCTTGTCCTATTTAAATCTAATCTGCACATAAATAGATCTAAGTCTTTAAATAGGTTTTCTTGCATCTTCGTTGCTTCCTCCACTCTCTTAAATTGATTTTGCACAAAATTCTTCAAAAAATGGTCAATTTCTGAAGCAATCATCAACATATTGGCAAAGAATTCAGAACTTGTTATCTCTTCAAAAGACTCACTAATTCCAAAAGACTCACTAATTCCATTTCTTTTTCATTTCATTTATTTATTTATTTATTTTGGCTGAAACACCATTACTCTAGAATTGACTAGAAGTCAATCCAGCTGTGGGCAGCCCAGTTTAAAACCAAGACACATTTATTTGTTTTGCCAAACGAGTAAAGTGCACATGGAGTTTTTATCGATAAACAACAGATCTCCAATTAGTGGGTTCTGAGACTGGCTAGAACTCTGTACTGATCCCTACTGTGTGGGGACAGAGGTGTATTCTTTCTTGGGATGATATATGCAGAAAGTGACAGATAAAGCGAGCCTGAAAACCCAGCTAGCTGACGTATCACAAACATTGGATCAGCTGGACTCCGAGCTCTCGGTGTGGTCCAAGCTCAGCTGCATCACCAATGGCTGCCTTACTAGTGGCTGTTCCTCTCCATTGTTCTTGGCAATTGCTTCATTTTTAAGTTTCTCAATACATTAAAAACTAATTTAACTGATGAGACAAAGAACAGTCTTTATTTCCCATGTGGTAGTATAAACAAGAGCTGGAAGGAAGCTGTGTGCCTAGTATGACCATGTGATACAGATATCAATGACTATGTACTTTGGGGCATTACTGATGGATAACTGTTACAGTTTCTTTGGGGATATCTTAGCCTCCCACAGAGTCATGCTATGTTTACTTCTGGATCAGCCTACCATTCTGATAAACAGATAAATATCCTTGGAATGTACTAGCAAAACCCCATCCTCCTTCAGTGAAAGGGCTATGAATGCACCAGGTAATATCGGATGTCTACACTTGAGATTCCTCTGAGTGCTGGAGCTGCTCATATGATGTTTCCACCAGTGTATTCTTACAATGTCTTAATGTATAATTTTCTTTATTCTTTTTGCATAAAACCCATCAGACTACTTCCATGTTGTAATATGGTATTTAATTGGGCATCTAATAGGATCTAATCTAAATAGGCAAACTAATTTTGGGTTCCAGGGCCAGCCATGTTCATTCAAATTTGACTCCAGAATAAACTATCTCTTATTCCTTTAAAAAAAAGAATAAATAAATAAAAATAAAACCAAGACACACAAAGGAGGAGCTTTCCGTGGTAATGCCCGATATTTGTGCATCACGTATCTGCCTGATGTTCGGGCATCACATAGCTGCTCAACTTAACAATGAAAATTCAGATTCAGTGCCTATGAAAGTTTTTACTTCTATTGCCTCAATACAACTTTTGTGACTACACAGTCCAGTTACCCTGAATTTGAACTTAATTATCCAGCTCATAGGGTTTAGCAAGTGTTAGCATGCTGTTTTATAATTTTATATTATCTAATATAAATGACTTTTCAAGGACACTCTATGTATTAATAAGATGAAAAACTTATTCTTAATTCACTGTAACATACGTAGTAATCTGCCTATGCAGGCTATCACTACATACCATATTAATGATTGAGCAGCAGGAAAGATGTATATCTAGAGAAACATTTCTAAAGGGAAAGCATAAGGTTAAAGGAGGTAGAAAACTATGATCTTGGATGTTTTCAGCATTTTCTGAAAATCCCATCCATTCTTAACACCTCAAACCATTCAGCTGTTTGAAATGTGTGCTAAACCATATACAGAGAGGAGATAAGTGACTACTTTGCATGCAATCAGAGCAGTGTTGTTGATTTCCATCCCAAAGATCCTAATTCTAGACTTTGTTCTTCAGTTACTTGCCCCCACTGCCCCACTTGGTTTCAGTTTTCTCAGTTGAAGATTGATGAATTTGTTCCAGATGACAAGTAGTTGCTATGGCTTGAGTGTGAGGTGTGCACAACAGTCTCGCATGGTCACCCTGTTTTGGGAGATTGTAGCACCTCTAGGAGGTGGTGGACTGGCTGAAGAAAGTGGATCACTTTTGGCTTGGCCTAGCAGGCTACATCAGGCCATCTTCTGACAGAACTCTATGCTTCCTCCTCCCATGAGGTGGTAAAATCTGCACTGGAAGTTCCTAGCAACACGGCTAAGGCAGCCACTCTCCAAGCCTCCTCTGTCATGATGCATGTGAAAATGAAGATGCTTCTACTCTGTAAGCTGTTTGTGTCAAGCATTTTGTCATGGTGATGAGAAGAATAACCAATATAATGGCATACAGTGTTAATTTAAAATATGCTTTATAAGTCCTCTTTTTTTTTTTTTTTTTTTTTTTTTTTTTTTTTTTTTTTTCTCATGGTTTATTTTTTTTTATATTTAAAAATTTCCATCTCCTTCCCTCCTCCTCCCCCCTCCCTCCCCTCATTCTCCCCTTTCTCTCCCCTCCTTCTCCCCCTTCCCTCCCCTCCCCTCCACCCATACCTCCCCTCCCTCCCTCTCAAGGCCAAGGAGCCATCAGGGTTCCCCACTCTATGCTAAGACCAAGGTCCTCCCAACTCCCCCCAGGTCCAGGAAGGTGATCGACCAAGCTGAGAAGGCTCTAGTGCCAATTTTACAACCTTTATTTGACAGAAAAACAAAAGCACTTGTAATTCTTAAAATTCATATTCCAAGCATATTGCAATAAGCATACAGCATATTGCACTGCTTATCATTTACTCTTCTACTCTTTTCCCTCTTGATTTTAGGAAGCTTAATTTTTGTTGATCTATTTTATGTTATGATAAATTCAGAATATCATATATATGCACATATATCACACACATATATTCTGATTACTCTTTTCCCCACATACTCTCTTATGTCCCTTCCTTTCCTATGCAATATATCTCCATTCATACCAGTACCTTTCCGAGGTTTATGACTTTGAGTTTGTTTGTGACCCATGAAGTTTAACCAGGGTCATCTATTTGAGCATTGTATTCAAACTATAGCATTGGAACATGATGGCATCACCTCGAGTTTTGAAACTGAAATCAATGGCTGCACTTCTCCCAAAGTCTATCATTAGTAAATAATTCACCAGTGAAGTATGGAGCCTCCTCCGTCCTTCCTACATCCTTCTCTGCTTGCTGATGGGCAAATTCTTGTATAGGTCCAATGTAAGCATCTCATCTACTGTGAACTTGTGTTTGGGATGTCTGTGGGTTTTTTGTGTGTGTGTGTGTGTGTGTGTGTGTGTGTGTGTGTGTGTGTAGATCTTGCATTCTTTCCAACACCTCTCTGAAAAAGTACCCTAAGTCATAGACGGCATGGTGTGAATGTCTATGGTTGGGTGGGGGTTGAGCAGCTATCCGTTACTTATTCTCAATACCTAGTGTAGCCAGAAATCTCTGTCTTCAACATGGCTCTCTTATTTAAAATGATGAGAGGAGTATTTATGGTTGGATATAAGCATAAATATTTAGAATTAGAAAGCAGCTTGATACTTTTAATTTAGATTTAAACAACAACAAAAAAGAGTATTCAGTCCCCTATAGAGCCTATCATCTCTTTTGACATGGATTTCTGTCCAGGTTCCTACCACCAGCCATGGATTGCCTCCTATGGAGTTGTCTTCAAAATCTATCATGGAGTAGTTGGGATTATGCCACTATTGCACATGTGGGAACATCTTGCCTGCAAGGTTGCTATTGTATTTAGGAGGGTTCACAGCTGAGTAAGAACACTGATATTTTTTCTCCCTCAATGTTCTACATTGCCAGAAGTGTGAAGACTGAACAGTGGGAAGGAAGTTATCACGGAATTTCTAGCTTCAATTCTCCCTACCATGCAACCCAAGGGAGCAGTGTCTCCAGCAATAGAGTCTTTACCACCTGATTCTGGTGGGCAACCAAGCAGGATGTTCAGAGTTTATATCTGGGGGAACCCCTGGGGTTGGTAGCCCAGCCTAGCACCAGGTTTTTGTTTCACGTTTTACAGTTTCTAGAAGCACCTTTATCTACACATGCAGGGTATCACTCTCTAAAATCTTTCTTTAAAAACACATTTTTGACTTGGTTATAAGATGCATATGGTTTGTTTAACACTGACTTCAAATTGCTTTACTGGCATTGGTGTGTAGAGCATGTAAGAGCCACAGGACAGGAGTGGAGCGCTGCAGTATAGCTCTCACTTCTGGGGACAACATGACCATGGCATTGCCATCGCCAACAGAGATAGCCCTGACTCTAGTTCTAGTGCAGGAAGCGAGGGAAAGCCGCCAGGTCCCAGTATTTTAGTGACTTTTCTATTGTGCTAAGACACTGTAATCAAACCAACTTAATAGAGTTTATAGGGGGGAGGGGCTTACATTTTCAGAGGCTTAGAGTCTGTGACCACAATGCTAGGACAGATAGCAGCATTTGAAACCTGAAACCCCCAGTGATACCCCTACTCCAACAAGGCCATACCTCCTAGACCTTCCCAAACAGCTCTATTAACTGAGGACCAAGCACTCAAATATAGGCACCCATGGAGCTATTTTTTTTATTCAAACCATTATAGCTGGATTCCACATACACCATCAGCCTGCCTCACAGTTGATCATGGTTTGGAAAGTTCCAAGAGTATATAGGAGTAGAAAGTCAACTGTGATGGTTGTTCTCGGTTATCAACTTGACTGTATCTGAAATTAATTAAAACCCAAGTGGCTGGGTATAACTGTAAGAGAGTTTTTTTCTTAATTCAATCATTTGAAATTAGAAGAAAAAAAAAACCACACTATTCAAT
Source organism: Arvicola amphibius (assembly GCF_903992535.2). Taxonomy (NCBI): domain Eukaryota; kingdom Metazoa; phylum Chordata; class Mammalia; order Rodentia; family Cricetidae; genus Arvicola; species Arvicola amphibius. The sequence continues at coordinate 120,064,304 of NC_052048.2, forward strand.
TTCTCTACTTTCACATAGCCTACGTTATGCTACCACCCTACCACTTTCAAGGCATACTATGAGGGTGCTCTCTTGTTGTTTTGAGCTTGTTAGATGTGGAATAATTAACGTGACTTCTTGCTTGGTATGTTTGCCACTGGTGTGTGGAAACGCTAGTGGTTTCTGTAAATCTGGTAGACTGCAACTTTGTCAAAAGTGGCAAGCAGATCTAAGAGATTTCTGGTGAACTATTCAGGGCCTCTCGCTGACTGTCTCTCGTTCCTTCCTTCTTTCTTTTTCCTTCCTTCCTTATATTTTCTCGATGTAATTTCTGAAGTTGGCAAAATCATTTTTAAATGGAAAAATTTAAGATGGTGCAAATTTAACATTTAAAGAATTGATCATCAATCAGTAAAATTTAATATTTCTTTATATTCTATATTATAAATGAACAGTTACTACTAGAGAAACAATTAAAACATGAGACTAAGCAAACATTTTCTATTTTAAATACTATCCCACAAATGTTTAGTGAAAGTAACAAAAATTTATAGTTTGTCTTTTTTTTAACTGTGTTTCCTGAGATTATTTCCGTGGATAAATTAAAGCTAGCTCCGTTTGAAGCCTCACACATAGCAGTGCATGACATCAGCTTTTCGCCATAAGAAGTATATGATACATGATCCCAACTGAAAGTTACCCCTTTACAGGATGTTTAATGCAATTTTAAAATTTTATGCACTCATCCTGGAAAATAACAGGTATAAAAGCATTAGAATTATGTGCTGCACAGGAGTGAGGAAAACCCTTAATTCTAAAAGAGATACTTAAATTTGTACAAGAAAAATTAAAGGAACTATCATTCTTATCATCAAATAACTAATCAATATAAAACATCTTTATTACTGACACATCAAAATTAATGAGAAGAAAATTAAAAATTACTGAAATTTTGTTTGCAAAATCACATGGAATATTTCATATTATTTCTAAGAGGAAAATCAACTTCTTTAATTCTTTTTAAAACTCTGGAAATATGTTATTCGATTATCTTGTAATATGGGGTAAAGCTTAAAAATACATTAATTATATTAGTTAATAAAATAATTAAATTGAAAAAGGTATCTGATTTTATTTTTTTCATTTCTGTGTATTGTAATTAAGAAATATAACATTAAAATGGGAGTGTTTATAGCATCCTGGAACAATTTTATTTATGTACCCTTTCTATACATCCTTATTAACAAAAAAAATGACTTTTAAAATAAAAAATAAATGGCCACATTTGAATGGTCATTTGACGAACATTAGGCAAGGTGCGTCTCAAGACAAGGATAAATTCAGCCATAAGTGTAATATCTGAAAAGCACCCAGGGAAAGGTTCAGAAACAAATAGAGTGTCATAAAAGCTGAGGCCCTATCCTATGTAGCTGTATGTTTTCGTATGGACATTCCTATGGCTGAGGGGATGACAGATACTGAGGAGCTGAAGAAGCGTAGAGTGTGGTAAAGATGGCATTTCTGTCCCAAGAGTAGTTTTCTGCACAAGGTATTTAAATTGTCACAAATTCAAGTCACTTGATTAACTTTTTGAAAAAAAGTTCTAACCTTCTCAGACCTGAGTGAGCATAACCCCAGCTGTCAGGTAGCAGAGACAGCTCGTTCAAGAATTCAACACCAGCCAGCCTCAGCTACGCTGTGTGTTCCCAGCCTGCTGGGCTTCCAGAAACATTGTCCTACGCCTGCCTCCTGCAACTTCCAGTCTTTTCTTATCCTCCAAGGAAATGTTTTTTATTTAGGTGAATAGTACTCACATCTGCTATACATATAAATGTATATTTAGATATTATATATATATATATATATATATATATATATATCTGAAAATAGGTGAGAGGCATGAGCTGTTTGCAATTGAGAAACACCTGGACTTTAACTAACTCATCAGTTCCCAATTTTTCTTCTCATCGTGGGGATGGAAATGAAACCTATAAACAATTTAAACCATCAGAAATTATCCCGTACTTGCCAATCACCTTGATCACGCCTCCCCCATTCGGATGTACACATGCTAATTTTTTAAGTTAATCATCTTTACTCATCGTCAGTCAACATTCTTCTCTGGGTATTCCCACGCTTTACCACATTCTTTGTAAAACCTGGGAAATGAGTCATTGAACTGATTTCCTATCTTTGGCAATCCTGAATTACACACTGCCTATGTGGGCAGGAGAGAGAGGGGAAAACATTCAGTCCAAGAAAATGTGCAAAACCATAACCGCAAATCACTAACAAAAGTATATATATAAGAAATTATGGGTGGTTAATTTTTAAGAGTTTATGATTATTAAAAGTGGCACCAGTACCTGCATTCCTCGTGCTGCTTCAAAGTTTTCTAAAGGGATGCGTTTCCTTGGTTCTAGCCATCTGTGGTGCTCGAAAATCATTCGTAAGTCACGGTATATGTGAGAGTTAGAGCATTTAAAACCAAACTAAAAAATCTGAGTGATTTCAACTTGCAGCACATAGGACACAGACAGTTTACATATCTTGGGCCATAGACAAGAGGCAGTGGAAAATTATACTCAATAACGATGAACTTATATTGGGCATAGGAGAAAAGTCTGAGACACTTGTCAAATGTATTTAAACGTTACGATTTGAATACGAAGTTTTAGTTTGTGGATTTTTTTGTTCACTTTGATTTCTGAGAGGAAAAACAAAGCAAAAATGCAAGGAGCTCATGAGGAGGAGGAAGGTACTAAAGCCTGAGGGTGCTCTGAGCTTCAGGTTCCTCTGTGTATTGTGCTTTATAGCAGGAAGCAAACAATGGTCCCCAGTCACACTTCTTGCTTAGCTGGGGTAGAGGAGCTGGGCCCACTCAGCACAAGAGGACTATGAGTGGGAAGTTCTTTAAGTTCTATGGAGAGAGCCGGTTTATAAATACTATTATTATTAAAGCTGTTATTAAGGTTGAGCCCCCGTTTTAGATGAAGCCTTTCTAGAGGGAGTGGGCAGGCCGTAGTAACCAACTTTATCGCCCTAGGTGGAAACTGGGAACCCTCTTTCCTCAATGTTTAGGAGATCAGGTTGATTCTCTTTCACTTCTTCCCTTCTTCCAGGAGCTCAGTCTTCCTGCTCCTCACAGAAGGCTAGTTTCTGGAGAAGGAAGTAACCAAGCAGGATACAGCAGAAGAACAAATCAAAGTAGTAATTTTAGTAAACTAACTGGATTTAGTACAGAATAATGGGGCTTTTAACAGAGTTTGCCTCATGCACACATTCATTACTGCACATCTCTCCCACACACTGCAGTTGTCCAAAGAAGTCAGCTGGCAGGGAGTTCAGCTCTTCCTTGGGCATCCTTACACTTCCAGTTCCTCCTGCTGTTTCTAACAAACTCACCTGGAGCTCTGAGACATGCGCTCTTCTATCAGATCCTTCCTTAATCTAGTCACACACCAGTATACACTTAGCAGCTTCCATATACCAGGGCACTCTATTATACACACACACACACACACACACACACACACACACACACACATATACTCTTTTTCTTTCCTTTCCTTCTCCACATATGTTAATTGTACCTGGGAAGATATTAAGGGTTGTTACAAAAGTATGTGCGAGCATAAAAATGTGTCAATGGATGCTGATTCTCATGAGAAACTCTGAAGCGAGAAATGCCTGACAAAAAGAAAGAGATAAGACCTGGCATGGTCTGGTTCATGCAAGCCCAGCATGCTGGATTCAGATCCCTAAGTCTGATCTTGGGAATGGCCTGGAAAATGTGCTGGAACTGCAAAACAGTGCTTGGAGATCTTTTGAGATAACATGTTGGGGAAAAGATAGCTTAGGTACCTATGGTAAATAGCTTACAATGTATTTAAGTGTAACTTTCAATCCAATGAGGATAGAGGACTTTTTTCAATCAAGAAGCTGTTAGGTTTGATTTTACCGTGAGCTTTTATTTAGACGAAAAGGGGAAATGCGGTGGAGTATGTTTTCTGTATAGTGAGAGGGCAGTTACTCTCATTGTTTATAAAAAGCTGATTGGCCAATGGCTAGGCAGGATTTGGGGGGAAAAGAGAATACTGGGAAGAAGGGCAAAGTCAGAGGTGATATCATGAGACACAGTCTGAGTAGCATGAAAAGCAGACAGATGAGGTAAACAAGGCTCAAGATAGCACATAGTTAATAGAAATGGGTTAATTTAAGTTATAAGAGTTAGCTAAAAACAAACTTAAACTATAGGCCAAGCATTTATAATTAATATTAAGTCTCTGCATGGTTATTTGGCGGGGAGAGAAAAGTCTGCCTACAATGAACTTACTGCAATTATAAGGCAATAATTTTGTGAAACACATTCAGTTTGTCCCATATGATGTCAGTATCACTGTAAAGATGGGGGGGGGGTACAAAAGGAAAGAAGGAAGGAAGGAAGGAAGGAAGGAAGGAAGGAAGGAAGGAAGGAAGGACCTGTGTAAATGTACAAATTGTATCTTTAAAGTTGATTCAAGAATAATTCACAAACCAAACAGACTGCTTTTAATTAATAAACTATATGCCATTCTTCATGTGTTCCCTGACTACAATCTCAATGTCTACATATTTGAAACCCATTAAGTTCTATCTTTCCCAGTTAAGTATGTTTCAAGACAGCATGTCTTCTTGATTGTAAAAATATCACATGCCAATATTTGTTAATCTTAGGGAAAAGAAAAATTAACAATGAAGAAAATAGAAATGCTCTAAAATTTTAGAATGAAAGATTCATGCTTGAGCATCAAGATGCAAGTCGGCTGCCTGTTGTTGATACATCTGCAGCTTGTCCCCTGGCTGTGGTGCTTCATCAAAGCCACAGGACAGCGAAGAAGGCAACATTCAGACCTAACATCTGGTCAGCTTAAAAACAATGATGTGTGCCTCTCTCTCACATGAACATAAAGGTAAAAAAATTTCCTTGCAAAATAAGTACTGCAAAATACCCACAGATGAAAACAAGAAGAATTAATACCTGAAGATTGAGCGGATGAAATAACTAACATTTGATCAGCACTATTTATTAAAGAAGCCATCAAGAATAAGATATATATATCATCAGAAAGATGCCAAAGATTAAATTTCCATAATTTCAGTAGTAAGTCTAGAATTAATGAGAATATTTATTTTTGATGCCATAATTCTGTCTTTTGGTTCATTTAAAGCTTGAACATTCAATAATGGTCATTGTGACAGTGCTCATTATTAATTTATTGTGTGTTAAATTAAATGGGAAGACGGGGAGAGAAAAGTGAGGAGGGGAGGATGGGGAGACCCTGGAGAAATGGGATGGTTGTGATGGAGGAAGGGTGGATAGGGGAGCAGGGAAGAAGATATCTTAATTAAGGGAGCCATTTTAGAGTTGGCAAGAGACTTGACTCTAGAGGGGTTTTCAGGTATCCATGGAGATGTCTCCAGCTAGTTCCTTGGACATCTGAGGAAAGGGAGCATGAAATGGCCCTTTCCTATAGCCATACTGATGAATATCTTGCATATCACCACAGAAGCTTCATCTGGCCATGGATGGAGATAGATATAGAGACCCACAATGGAGCGCTGGATTGAGCTCCCAAGGCCCAAATGAGGAGCTGAAGGAGGGAGAACATGAGCAAGGAAGTCAGGACTGCGAGGGGTGTGCCCACCCACTGAGATGGTGGGGCTGATCTAATGGGAGCTCACCAAGTCCAGCTCGACTGGGACTGAAAAAGCACGGGATCAAACCGGACTCTCTGGATGTGGTGGAAAATGAGGGCTGACTGAGAAGCCAAGGACAATGGCACTGGGTTTTGATCCTACTGCATGTACTGGCTTTGAGGGAGCATAGTCTGTTTAGATGTGTACCTTCCTGGACCTGGATGGAGGGGGGAGGACCTTGGACTTCCCACTGGACAGGGAACCCTGACTGCTCTTTAGACTGGAGAGGGAGGGGAAAGGGAGTAGTGGGGGGAAAGGGAGTGGGGGAGGGGGAGGGAAATGGGAGGTGGGGAGAAGGCAGTAATTTTAATAATAAAAAATAAAATTTAATATATATATATGTACACAGAATCAAATTGTCAACTGCTTCAGTTGAAAGTCGCTTAGTAGATCTGTTCCCCCAAAAAACTAAATTTACTTTTATTCTCAGAATTTTTATTCTAAGGTGAAAATAAGTATACACATTCAATCATAACTCATCTAAAAATTCCTGGGGGGAAACCCCCCAGGTGCTGTCACAAAATGAATAAGTGCTTTAAAAAAAAGCTGAAAGTTACATTAATATGTAATTTAATTTATACATTCTTTTAAAATATTAATTAATTTTATTTATATATTATTATTGTGACTATGATGTGTGTTTGTGTTTGCATGCATGTGCACGTGTGAACATGGGGAGGGGGAACACGCACACACACGGTGTACATGTAAGGCCAGAGGACAACATTCCAGAGTCAGCCCTCCCCTTCCACCATTGATTTCAGAAACAGAACCCAGGTCCTCAGGCTTTCAGGAAATTGTTTTTATTTTTTTTTTTAATTCACTGAACCATCTTGCTAGCCTAATTTTTACATCTCAAATTGCTTCATCTGCATTTTTATTGAGTTAAAGATACTCTGTGTTTTTTTTCTTTTAAGTGTTTTCTGGTTTAAGAGAGACTGCTTTGTGATTTAAAAAAGAAAAACATTGTAAAGGATACTAAAAGCATGTTTGTACATACGACAGTAGATTGCTGTGGATTTCAAGGAGGTCTGCTGTGCACAGTTCCAACAGTCCTGCATATAGAGAATGACACCTTAGTCAATTTCTGTCTTCAATTTCAATAACCAATGGCTTTAATATAAAAACGTTTTCAGTTATTTTTCAATTTTTCTTACCTCTGATACATTCTACAATTGTATCTTTGTTCTGAATAAATATGTTTCGCATATATGAATCAATGCCTAAGCATTATTTTGCGAACAGTCTGTTTTTGTGAGTTTTTGTTACAAATTGGTAGTGGGATAGTATGGAACATATTGAAGAGAAATCATAATATTATTCATTTCTGTAAAACACTTTCAAAGCTACATCAGATCATCTGTAATACTCTAGGTCTCCTACAAGATGATAATCACAGAAAATAAATGGCTTTCATCTCTGCAAATAGCTATGTTTTTTCAAATGAACCACACTTTCATATTTGTCTCAGGAAAAGCTGGAATTGATTCTCAGAAACTAAGGGTACCTGCAATAACACTGTACTTTTTTTTAAAGCAAACATTTCAAAACATTCTGGGAATAGTTATCTTATCGCCCTAATACCTGCTTATTTGCTAAGCATATTTCTTTTTCTTTAAGAACTAATTCTCAAAACCTGGCAATACAATTTTTAATTGCCTTATAAATTAATAATATTCAAAATTTCCACTTCCTCCTCTCCTTCCATCCCCCATTCACCCTTTCTCCTTCTCCCTCCAATCCTAAGAGAGGGCAGGGTACCCTGCCCTGTTGGAACTCCAAGGCCCTCCCCTCTCCATCCAAACCTAGGAAGGTGCGCATCCAAACAGACTACGATCCCAAAAAAGGCAGTACATGCAGTAGAGACAAATCCTGGTGAAATTATCATTGGCTTCTCAGTCAGCCCCCATTGTCAGCCACATTCAGAGAGTCCAGTTTGATCACATGCTCGTTCAGTCCCAGTCCAGCTGGCTTTGGTGACAAATTTTTGGCAGCAAATCGAGATATTTTCTCCTCGAAACCTCATTTTTCCTTTTCTATGTTTGCGATCTTTATAAATTTGAACTGCCTGTGAAATAATTGCATTCTACTGGGAGACAGGGAGTAAAGGATATGGTCGGTCAGTGTTTCCTCACTCTTTTCTTAATTACAAATTTGATTCCAATTAGAAATACTTTATAGAGTATACCATTTGTGTCCTGTTTTTAAACTATGGGATCAATAGATGCATACTTAGGGGAAGATATTGAAGGGTTTCATGGGAATCATCTAAAAACCAACTTGAAAAACTTGAGTTCCTTATATATTTTGGAGATCAGACCTTTGTCTGTTGCGGGGTTGGTGAAGATCTTTTCCCAGTCAGTAGGCTGCCTTTGTGTCTTAGTGACAGTGTCCTTTGCTTTACAGAAGCTGCTCAGCTTCAGGAGGTCCCATTTATTCAATGTTGCCCTTAATGCCTGTGCTGCTGGGGCTATACGTAGGAAGCAGTCTCCTGTGCCCAAATGTTGTAGAGTACTTCCCAATTTCTCCTCTAAAAGGTTCAGTATGTTCAGATTGATATTGAGGTCTTTAATCCATTTGGACTTGAGTTTTGTGCATGGTGATAGACACGGATCTACTTTCATTCTTCTACAGGTTGACGTCCAGTTATGCCAGCACCAATTGTTGAAGATGCTTTCTTTCTTCCATTGTGTGCTTTTAGCTCCTTTATCAAAAATCAGGTGTTCATAGGTTTGTGGGTTAAGATCTGGGTCTTCTATTCGATTCATTTGGTCGACTTCTCTATTTTTATGCCAATACCAAGCTGTTTTCAATACTGTAGCTCTGTAATAGAGTTTGAAGTCAGGGATGGTAATGCCTCCAGAAGTTCCTTTATTGTATAAGATTGTTTTGGCTATCCTGGGTTTCTTGTTCTTCCATATAAAGTTGATTATTGTCCTCTCAAGATCTGTGAAGAATTTTGATGGGATCTTTAAGGGGATTGCATTAAATCTATAGATTGCCTTTGGTAGTATTGCCATTTTTACTATGTTGATCCTCCCAATCCAAGAGCAAGGGAGATCCTTCCATTTTCTGGTATCCTCTTCAATTTCTTTCTTCAAAGACTTAAAGTTCTTGTCAAATAAATCCTTCACTTCCTTGGTTAGAGATACTCCCAGATATCTTATGCTATTTGTGGCTATCGTGAAAGGTGACGCTTCTCTGATTTCTTTCTCTGCTTCCTTATCCTTTGTATATAGGAGGGCAACTGATTTTTTTTGGAATTGATCTTGTATCCCGCCACGATACTAAAGGAGTTTATCAGCTGTAGGAGTTCTTTGGTGGAGTTTTTCAGGTCGCTTATGTACACTATCATATCATCTGCAAATAACGAAAGTTTAACTTCTTCCTTTCCAATTCGAATCCCCTTGATCCCCTTGTTTTGTCTTATTGCTATTGCTAGAACTTCAAGCACTATATTGAAGAGATAAGGAGAGAGTGGACAGCCTTGTCGCGTTCCTGAATTTAGTGGGATGGCCTTGAGTTTCTCACCATTTAATTTGATGTTAGCTGTCGGCTTGCTGTAAATAGCCTTTATTATATTTAGGAATGACCCCTGTATCCCTAATCTCTCCAAGGCCTTTATCATAATAAAACCCAGAGTCATATGGTGGAGTTGATGCTGAAGATCAGGAAAGCAGAGGACTCAGCCACTAGAGTTCTTACCTCTACCAATGCTCAGACCAAAGGGGTGATCCTATCTCTATGAATCCTCTCTACTAAACCTGAGACTGACTCTCAGGCTGAATCCTAAGACTGCATCCATCTCTCTGAATTTTCAGACTGCATGTGAGATTCTGTCTTCTCTCACCTTCTATTCCTCTCTCTGCCCAGCCATATCACTTCTGTCTCCACCTCCCTGGGTGCTGGGATTAATGGCATCTGATTCCAAATGCTGAAATCACCTTTGTGTGCGCTCTGTTTCTCTTTTAGATAGACTAAATCTCATGTAGCCCAGGGTGGTTTGGAACTCACAGAAATCATTCTTCCTCTGTCTCCTGAGTACTAGGATTATAGAAAGTGCCACCACTGCCTGGTCTCTATGGCTAACTAGTAGCTTAACTCTGCACTCTGATCTTGAGACAAGCTTTATTTGTCAGATTACAAACAAAGTACCACTACATTAAAGGGCTTACCTATTTTTAGATTTTTAAAGAAAAATCCATATTGATTTCTGTAGCATCAAGAAATGAAGGAAAAGGGAAATGCAGAGGGGACATGTTCAACAAACAATGTATACTTACATGAAAATCTCCTTACATAACATAATACCATGTGCAATAAATGTACACAATGAGAATTGAAAAGACTATAATAAAAATAAATTAAAAAGCTCATCTAATTGATATTGAAATACTTAGATACCCTCCATATCTTAAACAGTTGGGATAAACTGATAGTAATCTCAACCATATGTCCATGATTTTGTCTTATAACTAAGTCATGAAATTCTTACCCCATCAAATCAGGAAAAACAAACATATAAGGAATGATATTGACAGACTTTTTAGACATTTTCCCACCACATGCCTTCTAAAACATTGATGAGTAAGAATTATCAGATTTTTAAGTTCAATAATACACAGCAATAATTTTTTCTTTTATTAAAAAACCCAAAAAACTATCTTTTTAAATTTTATATAGCAATCCAAGTTTCCACTCCCTCCTTTCTTCTTGTTCCCTCCACCTTCCCCTCCATTCCATCTCTCATCCACTCCTCATTGAGGGTAAGGTACATTGCTTTGAGGAAGGATCAAGGCCCACCCTACGATACCTAGGCTGAGAACAAGGTATTCCACCAAAGAGAATGGAATCCAAAAAGCCAGTACAAACAGTAGGGATAAACCTTGGTCCCACTGACAGTGGCCCCGCAGGCTGCCCCAGCCATCCAACTGTCACCTACCTTCCGAGGGCCTAGTTTGGTCCTATGCAGGTTCCTTCCCTGTCTGCCCAGAGTTGGTGAACTCCCATTAGCTTAGGTAAGCTGCTTCAGTGGGTATCTCCATCATGGTCTTGACCTCTTTGCTCATACTCTGATTCCTCTCACTCTTCAACTGGACTTTGGGAGCTCAGCCTAGCACTCTACTGTGGGTCTCTGCCTTTGTTTCCATCAGTTGCTGGATGAAGGCTCCATGTTAACATTTAAGATAGTCATGATCTGACTACAGAGCAAGCCCAGTTTGGGCACCCTCTCCACTATTGCTTAGGGTCATCCTTGTAGATTCCTGTGAAAATCTCTAGGGCCAGGTTTCTGCTAGCCCCATAATGGCTCCCTCAATCAAGATACCTCTTTCCTTGCTCTCTATCTCTATTCTTCCCCTATCTCTACTATTCCATTCACTCAAGGTCTCCTCTCCCTCTTTTTCTCCCCTCATTCTTCTCTTCTGCCCCTTTCTTCCCCCAAACCCATGCTTCTAATTTTCTCCAGTGAACTTGTCTATTTCCCCTTTTCCAGGGGGATCTATATATGTTTCTCTTAAGGTTCTCCTTGTTACTTAGCTTCTCTGGAGTCATGGACTATAGGCTCCTTATCCTTTGGTTTGCCAAGGGAGCAGACCAAGAGAGACGTCAGTGGCTCCCTGAGACACAGACAAAGCACTGTTTTGAAGCTTACTCAGCAGAACAATGTTTTCATATAGCCAAGTAAGGCTAAACTGGAAACTGTATCCCAATTTATTGATGGAAGAGTAGAGTTGCAATTGCAATTACAAGCTAGTCATTAACAAATGAAAGGTGGGGTAAAGAGATGGCTCAGAGGTTAAGAGTACATGTTGTTCTTGTAGAGGACCAAGGCTTCGTCCCCAGTATGCACATGTTGGCTTATATCCCTCTATAACTCTAGTTCCAGAAGATCTTGTGCTCTCTTCTGGCCTCTGTGGATACTGCATACATGTGGTGCACATAAGTACAAGCAAACATTTATTCATATAAAATAATAAATCTTTAAAAGAAAAGCAAATAGACAACATTTACTATATTATTTGTTAGATAGTTATCAGAGAAAACAATTATAAAAGATTCCAGATTTGATATCAATCTTTCAAATCTTCTTTCAGAGACATGATACAGTGTTAGAGCAAAGGTAATTGAGAAAATATTATTAAATATCACTTTTTCCATCTAGAGATGGAAGGGCATGTGTAGAAGATCATGGAAATTTTCAGGTAATGGCTTCCAGGCATACATAATCTTAAAGCTATTCAGTAGCTTACAGGTACAAATGTCACTATGTCTCATCATTTGCTTGCTCCAAAATAAGAGCTTAACTAGGAGGAAGACCTAGTCCTTCCAACAATAATAATAATAATTAATAATAATAATAATAATAATAAACAAAAAGGAGAAAATGTATCATCTTTACATAAAAGGATTGTAACCTTGGAAGCAGCACCATAGCCTAAGCAAAAGCTCCCTAACGTTGAACACTGGCACAGAAAAATCTTGCCAGTTCACCTATCAGTTCACTCAATCAACAGAAAACAGACTTGGAACAACTCCTAAAGAAAGACCTTCAGAGTGGGAAAATTAAATAACTGAGGATGATTATATTATAATTTCATGTCGTACATTCTGACTTAGAATTACAAAAAGTGTGAGGAGGACATCCATAAGAACACAAGACACAAAATCCCTGGATAGCAGTACAAGGGTTCCTAAACAACCAAAGGAAAAAGGAAGACCAAATCCATGTAATAAGCTTCCTAGAGGCCTTGCCAGCATATCCAGTTTCCTAAATAATGCAATTCCATGAATATCAGTCTTCAAACCTCTGGCACCTTGCGCCTGACCTCCACATACATGCTCCAGAAAGTATGTGTTCACACACATGCCCACATGCAAAATAAAGAGGAAGCCCTGAAGTTATTTTTTAGCGTTTTTGTGAATCACCAGTAGGGTTGAAGATTTGATAGTATAACAATCCAAAGAAGGAAAAGAGGTAAATTTGTGCTGAGGTGAACACATCGTTATTGCCTTGCCTGCTCCAAGTCTGCATGTTCATTTGACATTGAGAAAATAGACTGATTAATATCTGAGGTCATTGTCCAATGCAAGTTCGATGAACAATACATTGCCCCAGTTCTATGAGGCATGGAGCAGAGATTATTCTACATCACATTCTTCTGAAACTGGCTCAGGTGAATATTCAGCAAGTACTTGACAAACTACCTTATAACAGTCTTCAATAATACATTGACCAAGTAATTTTGTTCAAAACTTTAAGTCTTTCCACACTTGCTGAAACACTGCAAAATTTCTATTAAAGCCAGCAGGAACTTCTCAGAGGCAGGAGAGCATGAGCAGGTGCTCATAGGAAACACAGCAGGAGCCAGGGGCTCAATAATAAGATTAATAAGATTTAAGAAACATGCCTAGGACTCAGTAATTCCATTCCTTTTCTAAAGTGCACATGCAAAACTTTCAAAAGTTTTTCTATATCAGGCACAAAAAAATTCTAAACTCATATGAAAGCTTTTCTATAATTACACGTTTTAAAGAAAAATTTTTCCATGCTGATTTAAGGAAGATTAGAGTTCTATTTTTGTTTCTTTAGTGGCAATTTCATGAACATCTACTTTAAAGTAGTTTTTAAGCTATACATCTGATTTTTATACAATTTTTGAAGTAAAGTATAATTTACATATACAAATAAAATAAACGAAGAGAGGATAAGCCACAGTTATCACTTCACTCTAGATTAAATTATGGAGCAACCTTCAGTTTTAAAACTTACCTCAAGGTCTGTATGACACAAAGGAAGGATGAATTGTCACCCAATGTTAGATGAATATGTGGAATAAATAAAGAAAAGCAAAGTAGGACCAGTTGGAATATGGTAGAAATTGTGGACTTGGGCAAGCAAGATAGCTCAGCAGGTAAAATCATTTGCTTTGCAAGACTAGTAATTTGACTTGGTCCACAGAACGCACAGTGGTAGACAGGAGAACAGATTTTCAAAAGTTACCCCAGATCCCCCCCCACACACTAATAATAAATAATTTTCTCTTAATATCTTAATGTATATTTTTATTTAAAACTTTTTGTGCAATATAATTTTATCATATACTTTCCTCTAAGTTCCTTCCTGCCTTTCTACCTACCCAACTTTATGCCCCCCTCTCTCTCTGTCTCTTAAAACAAACAAACAAAACAGATTTTAAAAAGCACAAGATACCATGGAATCCAGCATATTTTTACTAACTACTCCTTGACACGACCCTAAGCTAGAGTGTAGAGAGATTCCATTGGAGAAAACTGATTGGTCCCCTCTCAACAAATAAGGGTGGGACGTTAGGTTCACTTCCGGTCCTCTGTGCTGGGATTTTTGCCTGGTTTGAACTGTGCAGGTACCGTTTGTACTATCAGCTTCTGTGATTTCATATGCGTACTAACCCTGTTGTGCCAGGAAGACACTAGTCCCTTGGAGCCACCCACCACCTCTGGTTTTACAATCCTTCCACCTCCTCTTCTGAATAGATCCATGAGCCTTTAGGAGAGGGGTTTGATAAAGACATCCTGTTTAGGAGTGAGACCGCTAAAGTCTCACACTATCTGTACATTGTCCTATTGTGGGTTTCTGTGTTAATTAACATCTACTGAAGAGGCTCTCCTAGCATGAAATAGGAAATACCCTGATTTACGGGGCCAACAATATGTCACTAGGAGATATTTTATTGTTTTATTTTTCTATTTGCAGACTGCAACACCTGCCACTCTATTGATAGCCAGGGTTGATTCCCTTGATCTTCCTGACTAGGCAGGTGTTCCCTTACTCTCTCATTGTTCCATGTGGTTTCTGAAGCAGCAGCTGTTACAAGGAGAATAACCTTCACCAAATTGGGGAAACCAGTCTTTGGTCCATGATATAAAAGTAGAAAGGACATGTGCTATCTTGCTAAACCTCCAAACAAGCTCTCAAATAGACTATTTTAAATACATTAAAATATATAAAACAAAGCAAAATATTTTGTGTAACAGACTGACCTCAGTACAAAAAGATTTAGTAACTAAAGAGCACCTCTAAGGAAGGCACTTAAAATCCTACCAAGAAAAACAATATATGAAAAAGCATATACAAAGTATACACATAGGTTAAGAGTACAAAATGATTTAATAAAGTTTTGGAAAAATAAAAGGTTTGGCATGTGTTGAAATATTTGAAGATAAAATAGGAACAGCCTAGCAATAAAGTTAGAAATGGTTTTTAGATTTTAAGATGCACTAAAAATACCAAAGATAGTGAACAAAAGTAAATCTTCACTAGACCTTAGCAGGAACATTGCAGAGCATCAACTACAAAGAGAGGCATTTGAAATAGCCATTTGAAAAGACAACATTCACCGCAGAATCATAAAAGTATAAGGCCATACACAAATGTGAAAAAGTTCTGTGTCATTAGTAATTACGAAATGCAAACTATATTTTCATAAGGAAGACTCCTCTGCAGGTTCTAGGCAAACACAACAAAAGCAGATGTGGCAATTTGGTAATAAAGAAATAATGCAATAATGCAATGTTTTTCTTTTTTTTCTTTTTTTTTTCTTTTTCTGGTTTTTCGAGACAGGGTTTCTCTGCAGCTTTTTTAGAGCCTGTCCTGAAACTAGCTCTTGTAGACCAGGCTGGCCTCGAACTCACAGAGATCCGCCTGCCTCTGCCTCCCGAGTGCTGGGATTAAAGGCATGTGCCACCACCGCCCGGCTATGTTTTTCATGGTGAGTAGAAAGGCAATAAGCAAATCCAGCAGATTAAAAAAAGAAAGAAAGAAAAAGGAAAAGGAAAAGAAAAAAGAGAAAGGGAAATGTATTGATTCCATTGTGGAAGGAGAGCATTGGAGCTACTTTCCAAAGAATGTTCTACTGGAGAAAATTTAGCATTTGGGTTTGAAATTATAGGTATCTATAATGTCATCTCCTAACGCAGCCATGAAATAGAACAAGAGGGTTCAGAAGTAAGGCAGGGTGATATATTCCCAAAGCTTACCCCTGTGATGCACTTCTTCCAACAAGGTTTCATATCCTTAACTTCCCCAGATCTTGCTACCAACTGGGAACCAAGTGTTCAAATGCTTGAGCCTCTGGAAACATTTCTCATGCAAACCATCACAGAATGAAACAGGCTTGTTAGTGTGAAATGTTTGGAAAGAGTTCTGCTTTGTTCAATGCCTTCATTGTGCACAGTGTTGCTGGAAACACCTTAGACAGCACAGGACTGGGGCAAGGAGAATATTAAAATCAAAGTGACTATAAATGAGTTGATGCTCTTCTTAGAATCATTGGCCTGCAGAAGATTCTCACCTTGATACCCCTGGAATCAGTTTCCTAAGTGAGCAAAAGGAAGGATCGGGAGCCAAGAGGGCATGAGGATTTTGCTCTATGATGTCTATTTACTCCAAAAAGCACTTCTGGTATTCATAGAAATGTCCTTTCCATTTTATGATCATTCTCATCTTGTCCAGTTTTGAAGGCTGTTAGTCACACGGGTAACATGTAATATAGGCCCCAAGGCACTGTGGTTTCTCCTGTTCAGTATGTACCTGAACCAACATGGTGCCAAAGTATTCCTAACATCGTGAAAAGCTTTGGGGAACCATGGCAAACTGTTGTCTGGGTGTTTACAACTGAGCTATTAATTTTCAAATTGCAGTTTATGTTATGTGTAAATAGTGTTTCCTATAATTATACAGGTATTAATTTTGCATTTATATTCACATTGAAAATTTTGGTATTTTGGATTTGGGGGGTTCTTTGGGTTCTTTATTTTTATGGGAGAGTATCACCATGTTGTCCAAGCCAGCCTCAAACTCATGATCCTCCTGCCTCATCCCCAAGTTCTAGTACCATAAGTATTTGCAACAATGTTTCTCTTATTGGTACATATATTAAACATGCTAGGAGTAAAAGCAAGTAGAGTACATTTTCTATGAATTTAAGAATACACCAATAGTTTGCTCTTGTACTTCGAGACAACTGTCTCCATTTCTGCAGTTTTATTTCATAGGCACAAAGGAGAGGACAGTAGGGATTATTCATGGGGGACAGATGGTAACAATACGGGTACAGACATGTCTTCTTTAGGGTGTCTATTCTGTCATGAACACCATTGCCAAGAGCAACATGGAGAGGACAGAGTTTATTTTGCCTCAGACATCACAGTCTATCATTGCTAGAACTCAGGGCAGGAACTCAAGAAAGAAACCTGGAGTCGGGAACTGAAGTAGAGGCCATGGAGGGAGCTGTCCACTGCCTTGCTCCTCATGGCTTGCTCAGCCTGCTTTCTTACAGCACCTAGGACCGCCAGCCCAGAATGGCACCTCAGGTTTAGCCTTTTGCCATTCTGAGAGAAGTGTTTTCTCAATTGAGGTTCTCTCTTAACTCTAGTTTATGTTAAGTTGGCAACAAACTAACCAGAACAACAGTCATCAACAAAATGAAGTGACTTCACTAACTTTCTGAATAGCCTATCTCTAATTCAGGGATTACATCAAAAAAAATTTAAAGTTCAAAAATCATGATATCTAAGTTTTCTCCTTAGTCCCTGGAGTGGATTTAGACACAGAATGTACATAGAACTAAGACAGCACAATGAATGAATTTGGTAGTCCAACACGAACCAGAAAGACAGGAATATCACATACCTTCTAATGATGGGTTCTTCTATACTTAGTGTCATCTACAGAACCACTATCCTTCTGAGATTAACTTATCTCTGAGACTTACCCACACCAAATTACCAGGCATGATTCATAGCTAAATTAAAAAAAATAGACTCAAGATATAAATACACTAAATTCCATAAAAGATCTGGTGAAAAATGATTCATTTACCTACAATTTCTCAGGATAAATTAAAAATAAAATACATTTGATTCATTGCTATATGTGCTATAGGATTATGCTAGCTAAATTTTGCCTATATTAGCCAAAAATGAGGTAACTAATATAAGACATTGATTGGATTTCCTGGGGGATAAAACCAATCAGTCATTGTAAAAGTTAATTATTATTTGGACACAAAAGAATATTGATTATAAGAAGCCAAAACAATGGAGTAGGCATCATCTCTATCATTGAACGTATCTAAATATACTCATGACTTTGCAAACTTTATTTGTAAAAGAATATAAAATAAAATATATGTAATGAAAAGCAACACTTATTTATGATCAAAACTATTTCTCTAAATTACATTGCTATAATTGCTATATAATTTTGCTATCTCCCAAGTTACTGGAAAAATAAATTGAAAGCCTCACACCTTACACATATGTACCTATTTAATAAAAAGAAAAAAAAACAAGAGAAACTTTGGTGGACTAGATAATCTTCAAGCAAAACCCAATATTTTTAGATGTGCTCTCTGGAAACCTAAAAGCTTTATTTTTGGCAATACGAGTCAACATGCTGTCAGTTACCTCCTCCAAGATGCAATTACAGTGAGCACTAAATAATTCTGAGCTTCCGGCAAGAAGCTGTGTTCAAAACTGTTTCCACAAACCTGTAAGCAAATTCACATCTTGTAAGAGAACTACAGAGTGAAACCTCATTAGCTTATTTTTTAACAGTAAGGTCATGGTGGAAAATTTGGGCTTTTGTTATCGAATATTACCTTCATGAAGGAAAACATTGAAACTAATTTTTCTACTTCAAAATTGCCAAGGGATTCTTTGAACTACTTTGAAATTTTCAGAAATATAAGAGCCCATTCTAAAGCCACCTGTGAGTTCTTGGAGTGTTTATCTATAAGAATCTGTCTTATTTTTACTATATAAATTTGAAGTGCTCATCATCTATCTAGTTCTTAGATGTATAAAAATGCAGTCCATACTCTCCAAACATCTCAGAAATGTAGCAGGAGATGTCTAATGCTATTGCCATAGTACATTTGTGGATGCCAAAACAAGGGTATAAAAGTTACTATTTCAAATATCTCAATAAACCTAAGTGGGATCAGTGATAATCCACTTATGCTTTCTACTAATTTTCAAATATAATTGTGATTATGAAACTGGAAATAAAATATACTAGAGACAAATTGTTTCAAATGATATGAGGAAAATATGATTTCCAACTGCAATCATGTGCTAATCATAATGAGGTTTCATTTTGAGTTGTAGGTACAACACTTGATGGATCTGCTCTGTTCTCTTATGTGATGAAATGTGGTAAATACAGCATATTATTATTTTGTATTGACTGCATGAACTAAAATTAAGGACATGTGACTCATAAGTCCTAGAACCTTGTTCTGCCTTTCAGCGAAATGATTTCACTGTTTGGATACACACGTTTCTTTTACCCTTGGTTGCCTAGTCATTCCAGCTCTAACACATTAGGGTACTGCTCAGGAAAGCATCTGGACCAGAGCAGAAAATAGAAAGTGCTATTCAAAGTCAAGTTCTTGTCTGCTTCCAACACAGAACATATGACAGACATGGCGGGAAGCCAGAGAAAAGGTGTATAGCTGATTCATTGTGAAATGGTCTATCTCAACCCCTGCTGTATTTCACCAGGGGTATCATACATTATATAATATTAGCTTCTTCTTTTAAATGCAATATTTATAGAGCCTAAAAGCACTGTCCCACTGATGGATATTTTCAAAAGTGTTTAGCTTTAACTTCACTAATGTTTATTCTTTCACAGTTCCTAGTGCTTTTTATTAAAGGAATCAATTAATTTATTTCGAAAATATTTACATTGCACAGCTGCTCGGTGTCGGATCCTGTGGCTGTCCAGAGCTATTAAAATCTGATGTCTCCAAGCAGCCCATCTACAAGTAATGAAATTATACAGTCAGCCATTCCTTGGTACTATAATTCAAAGTGAAAAAGTTCTACATAAAATTACTGTATACAATGCTAAAAGTCCTTTAGCAATAAAAATAGCTTAAACACATTCAAGTTCCTTTTTCTTTATGTGTGCTGTCAGTTAGACATTTTCCAGTTTGAGTCCCTTTAAGTTCAAGTATTTGAACACCATCCAAAAGAAAAGGAAGATCAACTTCGTTTAGTACTATATGTTTCACAAATGAACAAACTATTACAGACAAATAAAAAACTATACATTTTTTTAACATATCAGTAATCTTGGAAGTACAAATTTGAGATTTAATAAAGTAAAATAAATATTGAACAAAATGTTAAATAACAATAAAACTATATTATGATTATACATACCATATATAAGCTACATATGAATAATATATATCGACAGTTAAAAAATCAAACAATAAAATACAATAATACTAGAAAATAATGTGATAAAAATGTCAATATGGATAAATACAAAAATAAATAATTAGATGTAAAATTTAAAGAGGATGACTTAGGAGATTATCCCATTTATAACATTTCAAAAATACTAAGTTAGCAATAGAGTCACATAGTAAATATATATATATATGTATATATATACATATATATATTCTAAAACATTTTGAAATACATAATTAAGTTATAACTATATTGATTTGGAAAGCAATGATGCTAATGTATGGGTGTGGTCTTACATACATAGCAGTTAATAGTGATTGGTATTCCCTGTAAATTTGATAGGATCTGAAATCACCTAAGAGTGTTTGAGCTGAGCGAATGAGGACACCTGAAGGGGTTATCTAGACTATGTTAGCCTCTGAAATGTCTGTGAGGGATTTGCTAGACTAAGTTCAGTTGAGGAGGGAAGGCCCACACAAATTGCAAGACTGAATTAAATAGAGAATGCAAGTTAAGGATAGGTGTTCCCATGTTTCCTGATTGTAGATGCAAACTTAGCCGCTGCCTCAAGACTTTGGTGCTGTGACTTCCTTACTGAAATTCAAAATAACTACTTCATTTCTCGTATTCTTTTTTCCCAGGATTTTTTTTTATAACAGCAACAGTAAAAGTAACTAAAACAAGCAATTGCTACCAAGAAGTGGACTGCTGCTCTGGTAAAGCAGATTGCATATCACTCTTGGAATCACGTTGCCTTCAGAACTTGTTTGTGGGAGGAATGTGGAAGAGTGTGCAGCTCTGAACTACCAACGCCCAAGAGTTATCCAAGTAGCTCTTAGCGAGCCGTTTTGGTGGAAGTTTGAGAGATAAGAATAGCAAGAGAAATACAGACAGGTGAGGGGAAGCTCGAATGACCCTGCTAGGAACTGGAACACATGATGATAGTTTATAGATAGAAGGTAGTTTAGCCTATCTTCTAGCAAAGAATGCAGCTGTACTCTACATTGGGAACTTGAATGAAGTTGACTTTAAAGGTAATAGATTAATTTGTTGGAGGAAATTTACAGACAGCATAGTATTCCAGCTATATATGGCTGCTGATTCCTGCTTTATCCTGGTAGACAGGAAAAAAATGGCAAAAGATGAAGGCTGTGAACAACATGAAATTTGGCAGGGAGTGTGTAAAGTTTATAGTTCAATACAATTGTGATTCCGTTTTGGTTAATTTTTTCTCTATACTTCTAGGGACTGTTTTAATTTCATTCCTGATACTGTGATAAAATATCCAAACAAAAAGCAATTTCAAGAAGGGTTTATTTAACTTGCATTTCTGACATCTATCATCGTAGTGAAGTCAGGGCAGGAACCAGAAGCAACTAATCACACAGCATGCACAGAAGAGTAGAGAACAAAAAATGCACACATAGTTATTAACCTACATTTAATTAGTTAAGTTTCTTCATTATTGTATAGTATTCCCTGGCTAGAGAATAGTGCTGTCCACAGTGGGCTAGATGTTACTTATCACATTAGGTAGCTGAATGAAGACAACCCCTCACTGACATACCCTCAAGCAAATACAATCTAGAAACCTTTATTGAGATTCTGGTCACAGGTAACTCTAGGTTGTGTCAATTTGGCAATCAAACTTAAGTCATAGGATTCTACCTAACAAAATGATTCCTGATCCATGTTGAAGCGGTTCCCTCTGTTTTCTTCTAGAAGCTTATAATTTCAAGAAAGTAGTATAAACAAGTTATCCTTGCAAACATGGTAAGTGTTGAGATGAGCTGTTAAAGAGAAACAGTACAAATGTACCCTGATGACAAGAACTTACCAATAACAGGTCCAATCTTCCAAAATTACAAATTTATTAATTTAACCCATAATTACTTAATCCACAATTTTCATAATGTCTTTCTCTCCTCTGTTCTCTTGATCTAACACCTCCAATGAAACCCCATTTCCTAATATTATTACACTAGGGATCACACTCCCTACACATGAATACAGAGAAAGCAAAGGCATTGCAAATGGAGCAGGGTATAAACCTTTTGTAGTAATATAAAAAAGCTCTGGATATCTTTTGTCCAGCATAATGTCTGTATAGTTGTTATTATTGTATAAAATTTGCTAAGATGGCAAATTTTATGGTCCTCGTTCATAGCCCCCCACATACAGAAATGGCAGCTGTGATTGGTAGTGACTGGGTACATTCATTTGACTCTGTGATGTACAGTGTTTAGAAGCATTATTTATTATGTTGGATTTTGAACATGATCCATTTTCATTTTTTGATTAACTAGTTTAAAATAAAAAGGAAACCAACTAGATTAGAAAGAAGGTTCTTGGCAACCCAAATGAGGAATAAGCAGAAAATGTTACTAATTATGAAAATGTTTCATCCAAGTAAATTCTTGGGCACCACATTTTAGAGTAATGACTACCCTGGGTGCTGTATGTAGTATGGTGAGAAAAAGTAATAATGTTTGTTAATGTCTTCATGCATCATGAAAGTGGTAATTTGAATACAAGACCCATTTAGATTTTGTTGTGACACTGACATCTATTCTTGTGTCCCTTTTACTGTCCATGTAAATGATTCATTGCACAATAAAGTTGTAAATAGTGAAATGAACACCCCACTTGTAAGTCAGCCTGCATTTCAGAGTCCCTGAAATGAAAAACATGTAATTGTCTGAACAAACTTTATGTAACGTAAAATGAGCTAGATGCCGAAGTCTGTGCCACTCACTAGTATTTTCACTAGATGGTTGAGTCCCCACGTCTGTTTAGGTTTAGCATTCTAAAGAGAAACTCCCTCACAAGGCAGAAGCCAAGCCTATTATCGCCTTCCCTCTAGCCCCTCCTTACCACCAATCTGGTGTGGCTCAATGACTTTGCATTTTCTGCATCCACAAATACATTCAAGCATGCATTGTGTTCTCAACTATGCATGGGTTATTTCACATAGCATGGTGGTTTTAGAGTTTACTCACATTGTACCCTGGATCATTACGATGGACGAAAATGCTCCATTATACACATAAAGCAAAATTGGCTCACCCATTCATCTGTTGATGTATATTTCGCCCATTTCCCTACTTGGCTGCTTGTAAATAGTGTTATTTGAACATATGCATACATACAGTACCTAAATTATTATTTTTTTAGACATTTTATATGAATGTATAGAAGCAGAATTTCAGGAGTCACACTTCTGCTTTCCTTTGCTGATATCATTGTATTATTTTTCACAACAACTGCACAAGATTACATTTGCCATCAGTTCATGGGGATGCGGACTCCAATTTCTCCACACCCTTATTTATTTAGTTTAAAGTTTTTAAACTTTGGTATCATTTGAAATTAAAATAAATAAAACCTAACTACTTTTAAGTGTAAAGTCAAACTTTGAAACCTAAATTAAAATAAAAAAGAACTACAATTTATATTTTCTGTACTTATTTCTCCAAATATAAATCACCAGTGTTTCAGGATTCTCACAGAGATGGTTAATGCACCCACAAGCAGGTAAACATGCTCTTTTCTCTTTTAATGTGATTAGTAGAATGTTACACACAATATAAAGTGAAACATAAAACTATGGGGAATAATGCAAATATTTATACACCCTGTTGGGATGAGTCTATAATGAATATTGGGGAAGTTTAATCAACAGCTCCTTGACTCAATCAAAGCTAAATTCACTCTCTCATTTAAAAGGTCAGTGTGTCCTTTAGTAAGTCAGACCTTTTGCTTTCTGAACCTAAATTGCTCCCACAGTGATGAGTAAGATTCCCTTCATAGTAAAGTCTCTCAATAGCTGTTTTCAAAATAAAACTACCAAGGGCAGAGAAAAGAAAGAGACTCTCCCAGTGTGGCTGAACTAACAAATGAATGTATCTACTCTCCATTTGCTGAGTGTTTCAATCAAGCTTATAGCCACCACCACCTTCCCATTTCAAAGACTAAAGTTGGTAAGTGTATTCAACACAGTTGAATGGGTTGGCAGGTTTTCTGAATGAATTTTTAAATAAAGACTTATTACCGCCGAGTAGTACTCTAATATGTATATATTCCACACTTTCTTCATCCATTCTTCCACTGAAGGGCATCTAGGATGTTTCCAGGTTCTGGCTATTACAAATAATGCTGCTATAAACATAGTTGAACAAATGCTTTTGTAATATGATTGGGCATCTCTTGGGTAAATTCCCAAGAGTGGGATTGCTGGGTCCTGGGGTAGGTGGATCCCAAATTTCCTGAGAAACCTCCACACTGCTTTCCAAAGTGGTTGCACAAGTTTGCATTCCCACCAGCAATGGATGAGTGTACCCCTTACTCCACATCCTCTCCAGCAAAGGCTATCATTGGTGTTTTTGATTTTAGCCATTCTGACAGGTGTAAGATGGTATCTCAATGTTGTTTTGATTTGCATTTCCCTGATTGCTAAGGAGGTTGAGCATGCCCTTAAGTGTCTTTTGGCCATTCAAACTTCTTCTGTTGAGAATTCTCTGTTCAGTTCGGTGCCTCATTTTTTAATTGGGTTCAACTGTGAGCCTTGTCAGTTTGGTTGCTCACCTTCCTGGACTTAGGGGGAGCTGGGAGGACCTTGGACTTAACATAGTGAAGGGAACCCTGATGGCTCTTTGTCTTGGAGAGGGGTGGAGTGGGGGTATGGGTGGAAGGGAGGGGAAAGAAGGGGGAGGAGGAGGGAAGGAGATGGAAATCTTTAATAAAAAACTGAGGAAAAAAAAGACTTATTAATTAATTAAACTTTTTGTTTGTTACTCAAATTGCACCACTGAAATTCCACCAAGCACCCCATAAGCCAAATAATAGTGTTTTCTTATCTTTTGCAAATATGTTAGTAAATTAATAACTGTCAAAAAAATAGCTGGAAGTAATCACTCATTGGCAAACTGAATCAAAGCATATGGTGCTGCCTTTCCATAACGGTCTCTA
Source organism: Arvicola amphibius (assembly GCF_903992535.2). NCBI lineage: Eukaryota > Metazoa > Chordata > Mammalia > Rodentia > Cricetidae > Arvicola > Arvicola amphibius. The sequence continues at coordinate 120,089,237 of NC_052048.2, forward strand.
TGTGAGGTAGACATACCATGTTAATCTTGTAACTCAACAGGATAATTTGCCAGTGGTACATTAAAGAAAGTTAACTAATTAAAGGTAAATGGCAAGTCAGGCAGTGATGACTGTAGAAGGAGCTGTGGGGCTGCATCCCACCACCCAGCTAGCTTTACCCAAAATAATTACACAGAAACTGTATTCTTTCAAACACGGCCTGGCCCGTTAATGTCAGCCTCTTATTGGTTGATTCTCACATCTTGCTTTAACCCATATTTAGTAATGTATGTAGCACCACGAGGTGGTCGCTTACCAGGAGAGATCTTAACCTGCGTCCATCTCGGAGAGGAGAAGCATGGCGACTCACTATGGTGACTGCCTGAAGCGTCTCCCCTCTCTTTCCGAGAATTCTGTTCTGTCTACTCCGCCTACCTAATTTTCTGATCTATTGGGCCAAGCAGTTTCTTTATTAATTAACCAATGAAAGTCCTCCATCAAGTGGCTCATATATTTAATCATAACACTCAGAAGGCAGAGGCAGGCAGATCTCTGTGAGTTCAAGGCCAGCCTGGTCTACAGAGTGAGTTCCAGGACAGCCAGGGCTATACAGAGAAACCCTGTCTTGAAAAATCTAATTAAGAAAAAAAAAGTAAATTCCTTGTACTGAAGGTGCGTGGTTGATCGGCAGTTATGATTCACCAGACAAGCTTTAATATATATATAATTCAGTTTTAATAAAGGAAAGGAAAGGAAACTTACAAATCCAAGGTTCCAGCGAGGAGGGCAGGAAAACAAAGAGAGAGCGGGCCGCAGGCCCGCAAGATTTTATAAGTCAATATTAGCCTAAGGGGGACACGCCTAAGAGGGACACGCCTAAGAGGGACACGCCTTTAGACCAAGGGGGACACGCCTTTAGACCAAGGGGGACACGCCTTACAAAACAAGGTTTTGGGCTAGGCTTCCCCTTCATCTCCCCCTTTTGTCTAAATAAGACAGAACCAAACCAAATACAACTATATTCAATAGGAACAAATAATAAATATAAAATTACAAACAATATTAAGGAGAAACATATAACAAAAGTTTTACTAAGCATTCTATTTCAAGGAGTCTAAATAATGTAGAGGGTAACTACAATTATCTAATCTTCAACCCCATCAAAGATCTGAGAGGGGAAGTAATATTACTTAAGCAACCAGGAAGTACAAACAAGAAACTTCCAAAATGTGCAACAAATGACAGAGACAACTAACTACCTGGGCAGTCACCCAAAGTTTCATTTTGCAATGTTGAGGCAACCAACTTTGGCTAAAGCCTAACACAACTGACATAACATTTTTCAAAGGCAAGGAACTTTTTGTAGAACTGTCCAACCCTGTCTTGGCAAGATAAGACAATCCTGTTTTTATCCATTTACGGATACTCTGAAACTCTGTCAGTGGTCGAGGTATGGGCTTTTTCTTTGCCTAAAGGCCACTTCTGCCAAGAAGAAGACAAGCTCCCAGTGGAGTGTCTTTGGTGCTCAACATTCTCTCGGGAGTAGAGTGGTGTTGCCAGGAGTGATTGTGTCTCATAAGTACCAAACTCTAGGTTAGATTAAAGGCCATGTTCTACAGCTCTTCAAAGAGGTCGAAGATTATACTATCTATACTAAATATAATTTCTATGTATCTAAAAAACCTGAAAAACAACTGTGCAATAAATGAGGACAATATCCCCAAATGTAAACAATGTCATTATACAAATAATATCAGAGGTAGAAATGTACATTGCAATATGATAAATATCTCAATATAACAATTGTTTTAAACAGAGGTAGAAGCATACTCTCATACAATAGAGGTAGAAGCATACTCGCATACAATGTTCAATATACAAGAATCAACACCAATGCAATTTTCTAATAACAATAATTCACAAATACCAATCATCCCATCAAACCAGGTAATTCCCCCCCCCTTTTTTTTTCATAAACACCCCTGAGTCCATATAATACTTCCCCCATCCCCTCAACCCTATACCAACTACTAAGTGATGTCCCTAAACCAGAGGGCAAACTCTGTTGGGAGAGGGGGCGTCGTCCTCTAAGATTGCTTCTAGCTGACATGGGGGCGACGTTCTTCTCAGGGGGTTCCATGAAAGCAAATGATGGTAAAATTCCCAGAATAACATTTGGTCGAGGAAATTCTAACTAGCCTCTGAGTGTTTTGAGGAGGTCCGGCCAGAGTGTTGTCAAAATTGTACACCATTTGAAACTGTCTTGTGTAGTTGGTACCAAAAAAAAAAAAAAAAACCAAAAAAAGGTCTAATTTTAGCGCTATTAAAAACATGACGTCATAGTAACCAGGTGAAATTGATGTTGTGGGGCCCCATCTTCATCCTGGAAACTTCAAAGATTACTGAAGGAAAATTTGTTGTTTGTTACAGGAAAGGTAAACATTATCTACAAAGACATATACAGACATATATATTCGATGGAAGGTATAATAAAGACAGACAGATATGAGGAAAGGCAAAGAAAGTTTATCAAGTATCATCATCATCATCATTATCATTATTATTATTATTATTACTATTATTATTCTGTCCCATTTCATGGCTCCTGACCTGAGACAGAAACTCTGAGATATCTCTTATAAACAGGCTTGGAATTGAAGAAGGACTGAGCCATAGTCCAACTCCAAAACCAGCTCTATATACATATAAATAAAGGCACAGTATATATGTAAAAAAATGTTTTATACTTACTAAACATATTCGGGTTCTGTGTTGATCCATATTAGGTTGTAACTAGTGTCCATGCATCAGTATTTAAATATCCAGGGTCCCTTAAGTTCTTTGAAGATGAGTGGTTTCCTGTGGAGATAAGAAAAGAACCCTGCCCCCAACCTATATGCTTTTCTTACCATCAGTATGATCATCATCCTTGTGAATGAATTATTTTTCTTCTCCAAGGGGCTTCTTCTCTTCAAATCGAACCTTTATTAATTTTGACGGTATCCACAATTTTTCCTCTCCTGTGGAGACAAGAGCAAAACCCCTTCCCCAACGCAGCACATCTCCTGGCTTCCACTGCGAGGTCAGCACATCCTTGAAATAAACTGGTTGATTTAATTCAGCAGACTTTTCCATTATCCAATGTCTTTCTGCAGCCATTGTCCCCTTCTCATTAGCGTTGAGAAAATTCAAGGTTAATAAAGCACTATGTAACCTATTTCTAGGGGTATTTTCCACCCCTTTCTGTTTGTTTAACATATCCTTTATAGTTCTATTTGATCTTTCTATGACTGCTTGACCTGTAGGATTGTATGGTATACCTGTAACATGCTTAATATTGTAATAAGCAAAAAACTGTTTCATTTTCCTAGAGACATAAGCTGGACCATTATCTGTCTTTATTTGTGTAGGTATACCCATGATGGCCATAACTTCTAAGAAATGAGTGATTACTGAATCAGCTTTTTCTGAGCTTAAAGCAGTTGCCCATTGAAAACCTGAATAAGTGTCAATGGTGTGGTGTACATATTTTAATTTGCCAAATTCTGCAAAGTGAAACACATCCATCTGCCAGATTTCATTCCTTTGAGTGCCCTTTGGATTAGCCCCTGCAGGCAGTGGTGTTTGGTTATAAAAAGAGCAAGTAGGGCATTTCTTTACAATTTCCTTAGCTTGTTGCCATGTAATAGAAAATTCTTTCTTCAAGCCTTTGCTATTGACATGATGTTTTTTATGAAATTCAGAGGCCTGCAGCACACTACCAATCAACAATTGATCAATTTCTGCATTACCTTTTGCTAGAGGACCTGGCAGACCCGTATGGGATCTGATGTGTGTTATATACATAGGGCAAAGCCTGTTCCTGATCATGTCTTGTACCTGGATAAACAATGAGGTTAGTTCTGTATCATCAGGTATAAATTCAGCAGTTTCAATATGTAAGATTACTCTTTCTGCATATTGTGAATCAGTAACTATATTAAGCGGTTCTTTAAAATCCCTTACCACCATAAGAATGGCATATAATTCTGCCTTCTGGACAGAATCATAAGGGCTTTGTTCCACCTTACTCAAATCTTCTGATTTGTAACCTGCTTTCCCTGATTTATTAGCATCAGTATAAAATGTACGTGCTCCAGTTATCGGAGCATCACGGATGATTCGAGGGAGAATCCAAGAAGTTCTCTTTATAAAGTTAAGCCTCTTGCTTTTCGGATAGTTGTTATTGATTTCTCCCAAAAAATTAGCGCAAGCTCTTTGCCATGGTTCGTTATCTTCCCACAACTTTTTTAGTTCATCAGCAGTGAAAGGCACTATAATTTCTGCTGGGTCTATGCCTGCTAGTTGACGAAGTCTCAATTTGCCTTTTATAATTAATTCAGAGACTTTTTCCACATAAGTTTTTATTTTCTTACTTGGTTTATGTGGTAAAAAGATCCACTCTAGGATAATATCATCTCTCTGCATTAAAATTCCTGTAGGAGAAATTTTGGAAGGCAATATGACGAGAATACAACTGAGCTCTGGATTCACCCTGTCCACATGTGTCTCTTGTAATTTCTCTTCAATCATTCTCAGCTCCTTTTCTGCTTCAGCTGTTAATTCTCTGGGACTGTTTAAGTCTTTTTCACCATCCAAGGTTTTATTTAAATGAATTATCATATCAGGTGTTATGCCAACAGCTGGTCGTAAGCTGGAAATGTCTCCTAACAACCTTTGAAAGTCATTGAGAGTCCGTAACCGATCTCTCCTAATTTGTGCTTTTTGTGTCTTAATTTTTTGTAAACCTATTTTATAACCTAGATAATTAACAGAATCTCCTCTCTGAATTTTTTCAGGAGCAATCTGCAATCCCCATTTAGGTAAAAGTATTTTTACTTCTTCAAACAGTCTTTCTAAAGTAGCCATGTTTGAATCAGATAACAGAATATCATCCATGTAATGATAAATTATCGACTTGGGAAATTGCTTGCGTATTATTTGCAATGGTTGATTTACAAAATATTGGCACAGGGTGGGAGAGTTCAACATGCCCTGTGGGAGGACGGTCCACTGGTATCTCCTTGTAGGTTGAGAGTTATTATAAGTAGGCACTGTGAAGGCAAACTTTTCTCTGTCTTTTTCTTGTAAAGGTATAGTGAAGAAACAATCCTTTAAATCAATTACTATGAGAGGCCATCCTTTTGGTAATAAAGATGGCAGAGGAATTCCAGATTGCAGAGAGCCCATAGGTTGAATAACCTTATTGATAGCCCTGAGATCTGTCACCATTCTCCACTTACCAGATTTTTTCTTAACAACAAATACAGGAGAATTCCAAGGGCTGGTAGATTCTTCTATATGTCGAGCATCTAATTGCTCTTGTACCAGCTGTTCTAAAGCCTGCAACTTTTCCTCAGCTAAAGGCCATTGCTTTGTCCATATTGGTTTCTCAGTCAACCATTTTAGAGGCAGTGCTGTTTGTATCTCTGAAGGGCCATCAATTGCTTTGCATTCTTGTACAGCTCGAACAGCCGGTTTCTGCCTTCTGTAATATCTTTTAATATTTCCCTCAGTGATATAGGCTCTAGAAGCAGCAGGAATGTTAATTTGGGTATTCCATTGCTGCAACAGGTCACGGCCCCATAAATTCACTGCAATATTGGCTACATATGGCCTTAATTTTGCTCTTTGTCCTTCTGGCCCTATGCATTCAACCCATCTCGTGCTCTGCCTTACTTGAGATAGGGTTCCAATTCCCAGGAACTGAACATTTACATCCTGAAGAGGCCAATGCGGATGCCAAGATTCTGGAGTAATGATACTTACATCCGCACCTGTGTCCAGTAGGCCAGTAATAAAAACGCCATTTACACACACTCTCAACTTTGGTCTTTGTTCATTTATAAAAGTCTGCCAAAATACACGTAACTCATCTTTCAGGCCATTTTTGCTTTTAACAGCAGGCATGGGGCTTTCTAATTTTCTTGACGAGGCATGTTCTCGGCAGTAACTGGAAATGACTGGACCACATTCGCCATGGGGGCCTGCGAGAGGCCCCCCATTGAGTTTCCCAGTGGCAACAGGTTGCCTTGTCTATCTCTTGTTGACCTGCACTCATTTGTCCAGTGTCTGCCTTTTCCACATCTCCTACATATACCTGAAGGCTGAGTCCTCCTACGTCTGTTATTTCTAGAAGAGGCATTATTATTATTATTGTTATTATTATTATTATTGTTGTTGTTATTATTATTATTATTATTTCTGAAAATCCGTTGTCTGCAATTTCTTTTAATATGTCCCATCTTGCCACAATTAAAACATTTGGTAACTTGATGCCTCCTTTTTGCATTAGAAATTGCTTCTTCGACCCATGCTTCAGTGCCATAGTCAAATGATTCAACATTCATTGTATGTAAGACCCATTCGTCCAAGGGCGCTGATCTCATCTTTAAAGGCCCCAGGATCCTTTTACACTCCACATTGGCATTCTCATAAGCCAAAGATTCAATTATTATACGTCTTGCTTCTGGGTCAGATATCCCTATCTGTACAGCTTTAGTTAGCCTTTGTAAAAAATCACTAAAGGGTTCTCTCTGACCCTGTTTAACTCTGATATATGATTCCAGTCTCTGTCCTGGGTCTTGAACCCTGTCCCAAGCCTTTAAAGCTGCTGTAGTACATATGGATAAGGTGTGTTCATCATAATTCGCTTGTTCCAGAGGATCGGAGAAAAGTCCTTCACCTAGAATTTGATCTAGGGAGATCTCAATTCCCTTTGCTCTTTCCTGCTGTTCTAAAAGTTTAGCCTCTTGTCTGAACATGCATTTCCAATTTAATTGTGACCCACTCTCTAGAACAGCTGATACTAATTGTACCCAATCATGGGGCGTTGCCTTATTGCTTATAGACCAAGTTTTGAGCATCTCTCTAACAAAGGACGAATGTAGCCCAAAGTTCATAATGGCTTGTTTAATTTCTTTGAGATCATTCATACGGACGGGTTCCCATGTATATTCCTTGATGACTTTAGGGTTTTTGGAACCAGTCACCTTTTCTGACGTTACTATTGGAAAGGCAGGTAGAACTTTATGGAAATTATCCCGGAGAGTTTTACTCATTGACGGAGTTAAATTTCGCCTTTGTACCGTTTGCTCCTGTTCTATAATTTCCTCAATCTTTTCTAATCTGCTTACTATTCCCTTCTGTAAGGCCTGGATCTCCTGTCCAGAATTATGCTCCAAGGCCTTCATGGAGGATTCCAAAACATGAAGTTTGTCCAGTAGAGTTAGTATCTCATCCTTGGATAGAATTTTCATGGCATGAATTGTGCCTTCTTGTATTGACAATCTGTCAGCCAATCTGTCATATCCTTTAGTCAAAGTCCGATTTTCACATTCAGCAGTTTTAATTCTCTCTGATAATGTTTCAGACAGGGACTGAAGTTTACGATCCAAATCAGCTGTTCTCTCCTCCGCAGCAATGAATCTCTCCTTAATATCAGACTGTAGTTTTTCTAAATTTTGCTCATTTGACCGAGTCATATCAGACAAAGCCCTATTCCCTTCCTTGAGACCTTCAAACTCTTTCTTGGTGTCAGTCTGAATTGTTTTTGCAAATACCTCGACCGACTTAAAGTTGTTACTCAAAACAGTTGTGCCCTTTCTTAAGCATTCAACCTCTGACCTAAGAATCCTGGTTTCATTCTGTAAGGACTTTATCATTTTTCTATTTTCAAACCATGTAAGGGAGAAACCAAATACGAGAAAAATTGCAAGCCCTATAAACATCCAAGTTATGGGAATATCATATGTATCCTGTAATATTTCTACCATAGTATAATTAAATAGATTGCAGAAGCTTTCAACGGTGATATGGTCAGACATTTTTTTTTTTTTTAATCAAAAGAAATTTTACCTGAAATGACCGTTCCCTGCCAGTAGGTCGCTAGGGCAATAACCGCTCGGCCAAACTGAGTCTGCAGTACCAGCGGAGCTCGAATGTTGGGACTCCGGCAGTAACCGCTAGTCTCCGGCAGGTCAGGGCCCAGGCCGAACTCAGCCGGGACTGGTGCTGCCTGAGGGGTTAGCGAGCTCGGACTGAGTCACCCGCGCGCGCGCGCGCGCACACACACACGTCCTTTGCTCCGTACAAGCGGGGCTGGGACAGGCTAGTCTGGGAAACTGCTCTGAAGCAATCAAGAGCCCAAGGCCGAATCCTTGCCACGCAGTGTGGGAACTGGAGCTGAAGGCTCCCAAATGCCCGAGTTGGACGCCAAATGAAGGTGCGTGGTTGATCGGCAGTTATGATTCACCAGACAAGCTTTAATATATATATAATTCAGTTTTAATAAAGGAAAGGAAAGGAAACTTACAAATCCAAGGTTCCAGCGAGGAGGGCAGGAAAACAAAGAGAGAGCGGGCCACAGGCCCGCAAGATTTTATAAGTCAATATTAGCCTAAGGGGGACACGCCTAAGAGGGACACGCCTAAGAGGGACACGCCTTTAGACCAAGGGGGACACGCCTTTAGACCAAGGGGGACACGCCTTACAAAACAAGGTTTTGGGCTAGGCTTCCCCTTCATTGTACACATTCCTTTATCTTGAAGTAATGAAGTATGTCAGTTTTCAAAACTAGTTTCCTAACTCCAGCAACTAGATCAACAGTATTTGAGCAATAAGCAAATAAATAAAAATAAATTTCTGTAACAACCATGGTTACCATTCCCTATTCCATTTTTAAAACAAAGTAAATTTTATTTTTTTAATCCCAGATTATAAAGCAATGCTTCTTCAATTAAAAAAAGAGTCTTTCAGTAAAAGAGAAAAAATAATCTACAATGCCATCCAAAAACAGTTAAGTCCTAGGTAATATTTTCTAACAATATCAGTAAGTAAATAAATGAGGGTGCGGGAGCCATCCCCGGCAGTGGACAGGTCCCAGCAGAGGATGTAAGGAGTTGGTGAGGAAGGGAGTGAGCCAGGCCATGATGATCGGGAGAATCTTACAGCCTGACTGACTGGCAGCCAGAGAGCTTCTTTATTTATGCAGAATTTAGTAAGTAGGAATATGTTCATGTTGTTCCAAAACATAGGTCACATCATTTTTGTTTTTGGACATGTGTTTCACTTCCTTTTGTTTGTCTTTTAGTCCATCATTGATAAACTATGACAGAATAGAGTTATCATTTCTGATCATTTTCCCTCAGGTTTTGACATCACTGATAAACAGTTATCATTTTTACTCATTTACTCCATAACCCAATTTTTGGAAATCTAGAGGCATATGACGAGGTGTTCTCAGACTGGTTGCTTCTTGTACTGCAAGGACATTTGACCAAAACAATCTTCAAGTCATCCTGGACACACTGCCATGTCCCAGGCAGTGTACTATTAACTATTAAGGGTCAGAGTGTCCAAGAAATAGCCTCAGGCCCAAGCTGCTGCAGGTATTATTCAAATTCTGGCATAATACAATGTTTATATTTTGTATCTTTGTAGAGTACTTTTATCATCTTTCTACATCATTCTCTGCCCATCAGTATAAGTCTCTGTGTAGGACAGAGGTAGCTTCAACTAGTCTTACTTGGTTCCTGTATATGCCACGTAATTGCCTGCATGTATAGTGGGAACAGGCTTGTAATCTGAACTGCGGACAACTCCTCCAGCACACCCAATCTCGTTGACCTTTTTAAGTTTACTTTGTTTGGATTATCTTGTTCCTGAGTAAGTACAGAGACAGATGTTTCAAAAATGTATCATAGCCTCATAAAGAGGCCACTGGCTTCTTTATTTGTGTCACAACCTCCAAGGTGTAAAGAAGACCTTCAAATAGACAAGGATATCTTCCTAAAGTGGGGAAATAGTATGGTTAGGACTGTCGTGGGAATGCTTGGAAATAACATTCCTGGGAGAAGGAAAAAGCTAATCATAAGAAATCCAATATTCCCAAAGTGTTCAAATATTAAAAGTCTCTCAAGTATTCAACAGGTAAAGAAGAATAACCAAAGGTAGCATGGCAGCTTTATTGGATCTTGGTCAAACATCTGTACTGGCTTTAAGATTTCTGCCATCAGATATGGCTGTGCCATGAAGGGAAAGGAGGCCAATAAGAAAAAGAGAGGAATGCGGGGACAGAGAGAACAGAAAGGTGACCTGATGAAAATATTAAGACACCTGACATTGTTAGCTTTTTAAAATTGCAATCGTCACCTCTTCACCCACACAACATGCAAACACATGAACATATAAGACACACACAGGCATGGAGAAAAACAGTAAAATTATTATCCAAGTTCTGTATAAATGAAACAGGAAATGTATAATTTCCTGTTTTGTCATAAATTATGCCTAATATTATTTATCCCTCATATTTATTATTTTTCTCTTACATGGATGTTTGGATGGTTTCCAACTGGAGATTACTTTAGATACTCAACAGTATTTACAGTTATGATGTACTTAGTAGGTTTTGGCTATGAATATAAATACTTTCATCACAACCCATCTCAAACTATCTGGTCTAAGAATTCGGTTGTGAATTTCTGAAAATTTAAGGGTTGGCTTTCATTTTCCAGCATTAACTGATTTGAGTATATCTCTGGTTGTTATACATACTTCAGCATGAAATTGTTAGCATCAGGGTGGACATTATCAAATTGTGTATCCATGTCAACTAGTTTCTCAACATATTAGCATTCATTTGGACCCCACAAGCAACACCTGAGCTTTCTTTCCATGGATATCAAACTATTCTATTCCCATAATTCCAGGAATGCATCAAAGCCCCACATGAACCTTTAGTTTTCCATTTTCCTAGTTACCAATAAACTTGGCCATTTTTTAACATTCCCAAATATTTTTAACTCTATTTTCCTTACCCATTTTATGCATTTGCTGTTTTTAGGTTTGCCAATGTTTTTGTGTATTTGTATTTCTTCACTCAATTACATTTAATGATAACCTCAAGGTCAAATTCATTGATACTTGCCTACTAGCAATTTTTAAAAAAACCTTTTTTGTTCCATAAATATCATCTCCTGATTTGTCCTTCAAGTACTTTGTTCTTATAAATTTCATATTTTGATTTACTGGTGACAGAAATGATGGATAATTGTGCATGGTATAAGGTTGGAGCCAAATTTCCTTTACATTCTTATGAATATAAAATGGCCAAACAAGATACACTGAAAAATATTTTCCTTCCTCTGCCTCAGAGTAGCACCCCCAACTTTTTTTATAAACAAATGAAGACTCCACATATGCTCTAGTCTTTTTCTGGAATTTCTATTTTATTCTGCTGCTCTATTTCTCTTCCAGAAAGATCTCATTTAGCCTAACATTATAAAACATCTGAAAAGAATAAGTTCACTCTGTTCTTGCCCAAGAACACCACAGTTCCCTTTAAAAAGTATAATATTAGTGAAATATAATTCAGTCAATGTGACAAGATGGGCATATGTTAATGCTTATAAAAACATGGCAACAAGTCAAGATAATGAAGGAATCCATAACAGAAAGTCATTTCCTGTGCCCATTTGCAATCTCTCTTCCTTTTCTTCCATCAATATGCAACCAATGTGTTCTCTTGGTATGAATTAATTTCAGTTTCTTGGATTCTATAGAATTGAAGCATATACTAAGCACATGTGTTCTCTTTCAACTGACGTAAGTGAGTCCACATAATTATTCTGATATTCATCCACATTGCTTCATATATAGCCATTCATTTTAATGCTGCAGTAATATTTTGAAACATACATAGCCTATAGTTTGCTATTACTTCAGTTTTTGATGAACACGTCTCATGTTTGCGCATCAGCATCTTGGAATTCAAGCTGCTATGGTCAAACATGGGTTTCCTACAGGCATGTATTTTATTCGTTTTCGATGAATATAAAATAATTTGATACTCAGGTAATAGAGTTCTCTTTAGTAGCATAGTGTTCAAGTGAAGTTGTATCAGAAATGAAAGAGATTTCTCCATGCTCTATACCTTCAGCAACATTTTCTCTGGTCACTGTTTTTTGAGACATTTGATTAATGAGCAGATATGTCTCATTGTTGCTTTGGTTTGCATTTTACAAGTAACATGTAAGATTGAGCATAATCTCATATTTGTCTCAAAAAACTACTTAGAAAATTGATTTCCTGATTTTTGTAATGAGTTTTTTTTTTCTTTTTTCCCAATTTTCTTAATTATTTCTGCATGCTAATACTTTTACTTGTAATAAGAAACCCAGGGCTTAGGATATATTACTTGTATGTATGCTTTCAGGACCAATCATCTGGCACTGTGGTCTTTTGCTTTTTTTTCAAAAGTTGCCTCTGATGATTACTTTTCTACCCCAGTAGGATGCATAGACCTTCCAATACCATGATAACTAGATAGTATGGAAAAAGCTTTAGGTCATTACCAATATGATTCCATCATATTCTGTGGCTCTATATATGTTATATTTGGCAACAGGGTCCTACTAGAGGGTAACTAAAATCGAAGGCAAGAGCCAATTGGGAACTCACGGATCAGCAAGTCTGAGAGAAATAACTCCTTCCTGGACTTTTTATCTGATAGCCTATGTTGACTAAGAGAGGAGTTGTTCCCCAGTTAACTAAAGCATTTACATATACATGTGTGTATGTGTGTGTTTGTGTGTGTGCATGCATGCGTGTGCATGTGTGTGTATATGCGGGTAAAGGTTTATTTGCTTCTACAGTAGTAGGCTTCCATATGACTTTTTTCAAAAGTCTTTAGTATTAGTCATCCTTCTCCATATTCTTTCTCTGCTCTCCCCTCACATCCTCTACCTCACTCGCTCCTCCTTGCTACTTACTTCTCATTCCCCTTTTTATACCACTCTCAGTCTGTCTCGCTCCTGAAAGACCACCCATCTTACTAGTGTCTTGTCTCTATTGGTGTTCCAAATTAAGCACACACATGTGAATATTCAAAGCTAGCATCCGCATATGGGAAAGAACATGTGATGTTTGTCTTTCTGGGTCTGGGTTGCCTCACTGAGAATGAGTGCTTCTAGTTCCCTTCAGCTGAAAACTTCATTATTTCATTTTTCTTAACAACTCAACAGTATTTCTTTGTGTAAATATACTGCATTTTTACTCCCCATTTTCAGCTGATGGACATTTAGACTGTTGGGAATATTTATACTTTCTGGCATTTGTGAACAGAGCAAAAGTGAGCATGGATGAGTATTTGCCTCTAAGAAGAATGAAGTGTCATCAGCCTTGCCAATCTGTGAGCTCTGTTAACTACAATAATGATCATTATGGTCACATCGTGGATGTGAACAAATATTACAATTCCATAAACAATGTCCGTAGAAAACTCAGTTTACAAGCATAAACTTCAAGTCACTTGAGAAGCCAGGTAGGCATGTATAGTGTTTGCTGATCTGACCACTGAGGGATATACTGCCTCTGGAGGAAAGGCTGAAAGTGCATGGGTACCTCCAGGGTAGAATCAAGAATATCTCTGTTCCAAGAATGTTCTTTCCACTTACAAGCTATTGATTGCTTCTATGTGAACAAAAAGCAGAATAGAACAGTTTCTATTCACATTTGATAATATTCATTAAGGATGATAAAATGCTATATGTAGTCTTGGTGTAAAAAGAAAAGCACAAAGGAAAAAAAACAACAGCAAAAAAAGTCAACTTAAGTGGTAGATGCTGGGAAAGAATTTAAAGTAGAACTAACACAAGAAACAGGCACATTGACTGTAGCAAGACAGAGAATGAAGGAAGCATTTCATTGGCTATAACTATGAGTTCCAGGAGATTACTATGAAAGCCAACAGAAAAGTTTCCCTGAATTTTAGCTAGCAGTAGAGAAACAGTTTAATAAAACTATTAGTATAAGAAATTAGAATATTAAAAAATGATAAAAGTAAATCAGTGTCCTTCAGGAGACTATTGAATTATTATATACCATATAAAGAAATATTACTGAAAGATATTTCAAATCAACTATCCAGTAGATGCTCAGTGAATTCCCACTGTATTTCTTTAGTCACTTGCTTAGCATTATCCATCATCCATACTGTGATCTCAATTCAACACTATGCCTCTACCCTGTATTCCTGAACACTCTTGCAATCTTATAGTCAGCTACAAACTAAATATTTATCCTCTGTTACTTCCAGATGCCTTCTACAAAGCATGCCTAAATGTCCCCTTCCTTAATCTTTGTATCCCTGGCATTGGCACCATTTTCAAAGCCAAGCATTTGCTCATTATCTCAAGTCAGTATTCTAGGATTTGTCCTTAAAGCTTTCAACATGTGCTAGACTTCACAATACTCTCATGCCGACTCTTTCTGGCCTAAGCATCTGCCAGTTCTGTCTCATAGCCTGATGGCAGTCATTCGGCTCCAGGTGCTAGAAAATCGTTAAGTGATCTTATTCCCTAATCCTCTGTCACTCAGGACAAGAACCATGACCTCCTGGCAAGTTTCCTAATTAATAATCTGCCACTGTGATTTAAAAGCACACTGCTGCCAAGACACTATGTTTTACTTTTCTTTATTCTTTAGAATTTCATAAATGTATAAAATAAAATGTGATCATAACTTGCCCCACAATCCCCTCCAAACCACATATACCTGACAAACATGTCCCCTTGCCAACTTCATGTCTCTGCTTTTTGAGAAAACTAAGTCCAATTAGAACAATCCATATATAAATGGGTATCGATAAAGCCACTGGAGCATTGCCTAACAGGGTCTCCACACTCTAAAAAAAATAAGTGATAACCAAGTATCAATATCTTCTTCATGAGGAATGAGGCCTGGAAAACACCTCTCCCAATATGCAGGAATTCTGTCTGGTTTGGTTTTGTATAGGTCGTCATAGCTGCTGTGAGTCTGTGAGTTTGATGATCATGTCATATCTAGAAGATAGCGTTTCACAACACTCCTCTCATTCTTTACTGATTGCACGCTTTCTACCTTCTCTTCTTCTTTTCTTCCTGAACCTTAATAGGAGAGGGAATTGACAAAGATGTCTCATTTAGGGCTGAGCATTAAACCTCTTATGCTCAGAAAATGCTATTTTTTAACATAATTTTTTTGATCTTTAGGTATTTAGGCCACACAGATTTTCTTGCAAATGTTCATTGCAATGAATTGTTAGGCTAGTTCAAAGACTCTGGCTTCCAGTACAGCGTCAATACTGGACCCTCTTAGAGACTTTCAGATGTCCTGCTGTTGTCTTGACTTATGGGGGATAGTATAGCTATGGATCTCACAGGGCCAGCCCCTTCACAAGTTCCAGCAGCTCCTAGATAGGGAAGATGTAGAGATGGGACAACTCAAGGCCCTATGTCTAGGCCTGAGTGGTAGCTTAGTTAGCCAGTCTGCCAGTGTTCCCACATCTGTGCTACCAGAGCTGGCTCCCCCTCTGGCCCAGTGAGGGGTAGGACCAGCTCTCTTGCTTTCCCATGCCCAGGCCTCTGGCGGCAGGTCTCCAGCATGCATACCATGAAAATGGTAATTTTAAGATGAAAAGAAAATATAATTTTTCATCCTAAAATTTGTAATGACTTTATGTCATGATTAAAAATAAAATCTTCATTCTTCTTGCCCTGCTGAGGAATCTGTACAGATCTGACAATTGACAATTCCTCTCAGCTCACACCATGAACTATTTCATTGTCCTGGGGCACATCGTCTTCAGTGTGCAGGGCATTCCGGAGACCTTCTAATGCTTTATCTCATCAAGTAACCTTTCTGAAACATGCAGTTTAATGAAAGGTCACCATCCACCATCACACTGCTTTCCTGTTTTATTGTTCATGGCTACCTGAATCTGTCATCTTTTGCTTTATGATCACCCTATTCTCAAGTGCCAAAACAACACTGCCTAGAGAAGGTAAAATCTATACTTGGCAAACACATTAAAGTAACTAATTTGTATTTAAAATATGAATGTGTCTCTTCTAGTTTACTAGTTACTGATAGTGTGTTAAACACCATGACTGAAAGTTAGCACAGAAGAAAGATACTTTTCAACTTGTCGATTGTTGTACATCATTGAGGGAAGGCAAGATAGAAACTGAAGCAGAGACTATGGAGGGATGCTACTTCCTGGTTTGCTTCCACTGACTTTCAAATCTACCCTTTTTTGTTTGCATCTCTGGAACACTTGCCCAGGGACAGCACAGCTAGCAGTGGGCTGGGCCCTCCCACAGTAATCATTAATCAAAAAATGTTCTATCAGCATGCCAAGAGACCAATCTAATGGGGGCAAGTTTTCCACTGAAATTTTTTTCTTTCTTAATTTCTTACAGAGACATGCAATTAGAATAAGAGAAACTAAAAAAAATAATGAAGAAGAAGAAGAAGAAGAAGAAGAAGAAGAAGAAGAAGAAGAAGAAGAAGAAGAAGAAGAAGAAGAAGAAGAAGAAACCCTATGATTTAAATGGCTCTACAAAACTGGCTTAGTAAAGAGCTAAATTTGTATTTTCAATCTACATATTTAAAAATACTTTGAGATTTTTGTTGATGTTTATTACTGATCCATATTTCTTTTTTTCTTTTTTATGAGCAATCTTATTTTTCATACCAATCCCCATTCCCTCTGCCTCCCCTCCTCCTGTCTGCCCACCTTCTCCACCCCACCCCCCATGGACTCCTCAGAAAGGGTGAGGCCTCCCATGAGGAGTCAACAAAGTCTGTCACATCACTTGAGGCAAGACCAAAATCCTCATCCCTATATCTAGGCTGATCAAGGTATTCCTCCAGTAGGAACATGCTTCAAAGAGTCACTTCATGTACTAGGGATAAATACACTGTTGGAGGCACCACAACCTTGAAACAGCCTAGATGCCTCTCAGTCAAAGAATGAATAAAGAATGTTATAATTTACACAATGGAGTACTACTAAGTGGTTAAAACAAAAAAAAAAGGCATCTTGAAATCTTGAAATTTGTAAGCAAATGGATGAAACTAGAAAAAAAAGATATTGTGAGTGAGGTAACCCAGACACGAAAAGACAAGGACGGTATGTACTCACTCATAAGTAGACAAGATATCCATATTTCTTAAGTTACATTGTAAGCCTTGTTCTAGAAAACAAATCTAGGGTTTGGGAAAAAAGATGATTATTCCATTTAGTTTTTCTGGTTCTTTTCTTCTTTTTATGTAAAGCTTTATGTTAAAATGTTCATCTATGATCAGCCTCCATTTAAATCCAATTCATAAAATATTACATTTTAAGGCAAGTTCTATTGCTAAAGATAAAAACATCATGCACTTCAGATGCATGACCCAGAGGCCCCTGAGCTGGAACTTGATGTGGGATTTCCCCTCTGTATGCTGTGAATACCATTGGTTAGTAAAGAAACTGTCTTAGTCCTGCACAGGGCAGAACAGAGCTAGGCAGGGAAAACTAAATTGAATTCTGGGAGAAAGAAGGCAGAGTCAGTGAGACACCATGTAGCCCCACAGGAAACAGATGCTGGGGATGGAACTTACAGGTAAGTCACAGCCATGTGGTGATACACAGATGAATGGAGAGTGGCTAGTTTAGGATGTAAGACCTAGCCAATAAGAAGCTAGAGCTAAAGGGCCAAGCAGTGATTTAGTTAATACAGTTTCTGGTGGTTATTTCAGGAATCTCAGTGACCAGGAAACGAACAAGTGGCCTCATACTACAGGAACCAATCTGAAAGCCTTCTCCATGGCAACTAGTGTCCATGGTACCAGGCATACTATACAAGTTCCAAAGGAGAAAACCAATCAGAAGTCCTACCCAGCTATGATATCTATGAACCATTACAACCAGCATGATTTCATGACCCTGAGGGTACACTAGTGGCATGAATACCTTGCCAGTAACCAACTGCTCTCTAATTGGACTTAAGATTCCCTCAACTAGAAGGAAGTCATACTTGATACTGGAAACATATCCAATTACTGAGAACTAGGGAAGTCATAGACCTCGGAGGAGAACCTACAACCACCCATTTATTAATGCAATATAATGCCTAACTATACTCTAAATGTTTGTTTTCATACTTTAGATAAGTGCAGTCCTCGCCCATCATCAAGGAAACTTCTCTTTTCAGCAGGCAGAGCCCACTATAGAAAACCACAACCAATAAAAATCCAGAGTTATGAACAACCCTAATACAGGCTATTGTGGAATTCTTTGTTACGCCTACATTTTGACATCCAATGTGGGACTCAAACCCACAACTCCTGGAATTAAGAGTCTTATGCTCTACTAACTGAGCTAGTTGGGAGCAGGCTGGTAAGAAACTGCCAAGTAGTATGGTAGGCCAGCCGAACCAAGCTATGCACAGATATACTAAAACAGTAGTTCAACTGCATGGGGCAGGAGGAGAGAAGCAGTGGCATGGGCTCAGACTACACTGAATGCCAAGATGTAGGCATAACAAAGAATTTCACAATAGCCCAAAGTGGAGTATAACAGAAATTTATTTATTTGGTAATAAACTCACAGTAAGGGTAGCAACCCACAGTCTTCTGTATGCTTTTCATCTGTACTTATAGTACCTCAGACCACACCCAAAATGGGCCAGTATTTAAAAAGCTATTGGCTGAAGGAACTCTCACAACACAGAATTATACTTTCAACAGTTTCTTTGAACAGTCTAGAAACTTGAGTGTTCATAGGGAAGTTGATGTTGAGCTCCACACCTTAGTTTCATTATTATTTCTATTGGGAAGTATCTATTTTATCTACCTCATATTACTTTCCTGTTAGTTCCCCTAACCCAAGAAGAGGACTGTTGGTCTTGATTGGTTTTAAGAGGAGAATAAAAGAAGTTTCTGATCAGTTCGGAGAATTAAATGACACAGAGATGGAAAGTAAATAATACGCAAATAGAGTCAAGATATAGGTTGGCAAATGAGCAATTGTCAACTGGGACAAAGACAGTAACCTGGAGAAGCAAACAACACTCCTGAATGCATTCCATATGAATCTGTCATTCGCCCCAAGGTGAAGACTGACTTGACTGTGAAAAGCATCATGTTTTTTCTGATTCATTCATTTAACCTGTTTCTAAAAATATCTGGAAGGGATTTCCTTGTTCTGAAATTAGCATAATGGCTATGAGATACTAATGCTACAGGTAAGATGGCTCAACAGTAACATACACACCCACACCCACCCACCCACCCACCCACCCACACACACACACACACACACACACACACCATAATAAATATAATGATGCTAATTTTTTTAAAAAATATGTATTTAGAACTACCATTTTAGATGTATAAAATACTTCTTGCTCTGTTCATGAAAATTTAGCAATCTTTCAGTTCACTTGTGGTTATTACCTTAAAATTAAATATCATATCCCTTCCCTCATGCTTCTGTCTCTAGGTACTTTGCTTAAATTCCTTGTTTCTAAATAATGCCATAATCCAGGAGGATGCTCTTTCAAGATGATAACTGAAATGAGTATAGCAGTTTCTTCCTTTAACCCCAGCACGTGGAAGGCGGGGGCAGGTGGCTCTCTCGAAGTTTCAGGCCCATCTGATCTAAATGGTGGATTCCAGCCAGCCAAGGCTACATAATGAGATCTTGTCTAAATAGAAAGAAAAGAGAAAGTTAAAAAATGTTTGAAATGATACAGATACATTAACATAAATTGAACAAGTCAGAAAGAAAGGGAGGAAATCATGACAAAAGGAGGCAGAGGATCAATCACAAATAGGAAATTGACTATTTTAAAACATAAAACAACACAATGAGGCTCATACTTTTTTTCGGATATAAATGGACTCCAGTGTTCATTGTATTCAAGATACAAATTATAGATATTCTGGAGAATCCTCAACACAAATGTATTGCATTCTGTAGTGCTGGGACACAGCAAGCTAGGTGAGTCAGAAAACTGTCTCCAGCGCACACCACTGCTCAGGAAGAGAGGAGTGTGGGATCTAGGGAGAGTGAAATGGTGCTGAGGGCTGGGCGGGGCTAAAGAGCAAAGAGCGCAGGACAGGGCATGAGCTTCTGGTGGGGGAACCAGAAGCAACTGCACCACTTCTGAGAGAGAAGAATGGTTTGGGGAAGGTGTCTCCCTGTCATTGCCGAGGCAGTTAATTTGGCTGATGTGATGAAAAGTGAATCCTCCTCTCTGTAGGCCTCAAGGATATCTCAGTCTTAGCATTGGGAAGCTTTCTTGAAATTAGGATGGGTTTTTCTTGAGTCCCTTTCAATCTATTTCCTCTTTGCTTAATTTATCAGTGTTAAATCTTCCTTCAAATTGAAGAATATTACAGGAATCCTACTCTATATTTTGAGAATCAGAGAACCAAGGAACATCAAGAACAAGTTACTTGCTTGATATCTGAAACCACCTCAACAGATTTCTTACTTAAAATGTATTGCTACAAGGGAACTAGTAGTATGGGGAAATATATGCAAAAATGGAGAAAATTGTTTATAGAACTTGGCAAGCTATGAGAGAATTTCATTTATCACAATTACCATGCAGACATTTAAATGGTATTTACAATGACCCAGATATTGCTCCAAGTGCTTATACACATTAACTCGGACCTCCCATGGTAAATGACACAATTTTCCCTATTTATCAAATGAGGACAATGTTTATAATTGTCCATGAGATCCAGAAAACCTGAGGATTTCCCTTCAGAAAGAAGCATAATGTGTGCCCAGACATCACTGGAGGATAGAGCTCTCTACTCAAGAACAGGGAATAAAACATGCCACAACAGAAATGAACATTTGAAAGTCAAAATAGGAACATTTTATTTCATATGAGTTATCTAGTCATATTTAGAAAAGTAATTTTAGCTTAGCTTGTAGTTTTTCAATTTTGACATTTAATCAGAGAGCATTTCTGCACAGTGTATATCTTAAATCCAGTCCTTCACTATTTTTCTGTTCCCTTTTCATATTAAAGTGTTAGCTAGACTTTGTTCAATCCGATTCAGAAGGACAGCATTGACTGTGTCCTCTGGGAGTTGAGTGACATGAGGTTTTGTTTGGAGTCCTATGAATACAAAAGCATTTTTACTTTTTCTGTTTTATATGTTCTCATTCAAAGCATACATTTTAGGAAATTTTTCAGTAAAAGCTTTGAAAGTCAGATGTGGTGGAGATATAATTAAGGATGTGGATAGAACAGAACATTGTCCCTTGATTACACTCAGTGTTCCTGTGGGAACACAAAGGGGCAAACAGGGAAGCAGGAGGCGTCCATTCACCAACATGCCTTAAGGGCAATTAATTTACTTTTAGCATACGAACGATGAATGCAAGGGTAATTATGGCCCTGGTGGATTAAGAGTCATTGTTCTCCTGGCTCCTTTCCTCTAGACTGGTACAAAGCACAGCTGGAGCTGCTCACTGCCACACTTTAGATTTCCATCAAAAGTTCATGTCTGTTGTTCTGATGCTACTTTTTGCCATGTTTTTCCTTTTTCCTTCCACATTTCCTCTCTTTCTCAGCCCCCCCACCCACTCTCATCCTCTTCTGTCTGTTTCTTTTAGTCTTCTACTGATTTTCCATTTGCTCACCTAAAATAGCTTAGGAGAGGTTTTCAAATCTGACTATATACCACAGTCAGTGGAATATTTAAGTATAAATAATCCCCTTTCAGCCCCAGCCCCAAGAGATACTGATTCAGAAAGTTTTCACTCCACAGTGGATATATCATCAGCAAACAGTTGGCTTCTGATTGGATAACTGC
This sequence comes from Arvicola amphibius, assembly GCF_903992535.2. NCBI lineage: Eukaryota > Metazoa > Chordata > Mammalia > Rodentia > Cricetidae > Arvicola > Arvicola amphibius. The sequence continues at coordinate 120,110,906 of NC_052048.2, forward strand.
TTGAAGACAGTTTTCAGGACACATAATTTATATTATTTTAATTATCTCTGTCAATTATCAGTTGAGTGTTCCAGAGAAGAGAATAACCAATGTGCAAAAATCTCTGCTGTCCACCAAAGAGCCAATGAAGCATAATGTCCCCCTGCTTCCTAAACCTCAGGAGCTCCTAAGTCTATACACAGTCTTGGTACAGGTTTTTCACCTTCCCTGTTATGTTAATGAATACAACATGAAAATGTTTGTGGATCTTTTGCACAGAGAGGTACTTGCAAGGACCATGACTATGATTACCACCTACTTCAAACCTATTGACAGAAGAAAAAAACCCTTTAGATGAAGGCACAGACAGCAACTGTTCCAGAGACTCTGGCATCTGAGCCTAAGCCTGACACAGGAAGATGACAGTATGCCTCAACACTCCCCTTCCCATGCCTGTTCCAAAGTAGTCAATGGCCATCATGACTTCTGGTACGGGAGAATTGTCTGTAATCTGTAAATCATGTTATAAATAAAACACTGATTTCCAGGCAAGAGGTAAAGGTGGGAAAATCAGACAGGAAGTAGAAATGATATAATGAGAACAGGAGAACTCTGGGAAGGAGGAAGTTGATTCCTCCCACTCCTGCCCAGATCACCACCGAAGCAGCAGGATGTGATCTGCTCCACTGAAAAAAGGTACTGAGCCACATGGCTAACATAGATCAGAAAAATGGGTTAACCAAGATGTGAGAGCTAGCCAGTGAGAGTCTAGAGCTAATGGGCCAATCAGCTTTGTAACTTATAGAGATCTCTGTGTTATTTCTTTGGGGCTTTCTGGCTGTGGGGTACTGGGCAAGACAGAAACCCCAACAATCAAGCAGGCCTGGCCCCCTTCATGTTACAGACTTCTGGATCTCTGAAACCACAGAGCTAACAAGAAGAATTATTACAAATGTATCCTAAAGGTCTCCTGAGTTTTCAGGTTTTGAATTTCTATTACATTTCATTAAAGTAAAGCTACTTATGTGTTTTTGTGATATATAATAATGATTAGTCATCTTCACAGTTTCTAAAAAAAATAAGTATTACAAAAATTAAGAATATTAAATCCACAAAAATCCTTATCCACTAAAAGTACCTGTCTGTACCATTATTATGGTATCTGAGTAGCAGTGATGAACATGTCTAGTTCACTGTCATTATTTACAAACTGTTTTGTTGCAGAACAATTTTTCTGGATCCTAAATAAGTTATTAAATTTGAAAAGTAAAGTGATATAATCTGATAATTACATTTATAGCTTTGCATATATGTTTTGCATATTTTTATATAATATGTAAATGATGCACACACATACACATGAGTGCTACAAAGTCAGTCTAACCCAGACATAAAATGCTTTACTCACATATATAGTACCCTAGGTTCAAATCCCAGCACTGACTAAATGTGGGGAATCAAGGAAGTGCTGAATGAATGTCTATTATTGCTCAGGACCAATGCCTCAGCCCCGTGGGAACAGACAAAGCCATACTTGGGTTAGACTCAGGAAATTGCGGAATCCTTATTCTGGTCCCAGTGTCAATGTTGGAAGTGTATACAAAGCTAAGAAACCCAGATTCCTCCTCCCGAGACTGCTTCCCTACAGATACCCTTCACTATAGCTAACTACCCTCACCTCTCCACCTGAAGGTAGGAAACACACCGAGGTTCAGGTTGTGATGCAGTTGGTCCTGCTCCTTAAGTAGGAGCATGGATCACTCAGTCCAAGCTCTTCTGTATGTGTGCCCATCCCTTCTTCATTTTCTTGTTGCCCTAGTCAACTTTCCAGAACCAAAGAGTACTGAGAATTCATTCATAATACAGAGCACTTACAATTATCTATAATTTAATATCTCTCCTATTATTCAACACTTAAAGTATTTTTCTTTTCCTACTGTTATAAACAATATAGTAATAGTTTTATAATGTGTCCTTTTTATTACCAGGTTACTTACAACATAACCTAAAAATATCAAACCAGTCCAAACTCCAGCATACATGTGTACAGGCCCTTGAAGTTCCATCCCCACCTGAGGCACTATGGACCATTAATGGCCACTTAGAAAGGGAGAGTCAGTTTCATCATGGAGAGGCCCCCCAAAAGATTGCTCATGGTCCAGTGGATGGCCTCAAACCTATTCAAGTACTGTCAGTGTTATTGAGTTATTTTTAAAAAGAAGATGATGAAACTGGGAGAGGAGTCTAGGAGGGTCTTGAAACGGGGAAGGATAGATTGATCAAAAGTCATTCTTTACACGTATGGAAATTCTCAAAGATAAGTTTTTGGTTTTGTTTGTCTGTTTGAGACAGGGCTTCTCTGTAACATTGGAGCCTGTCCTGGAACCAGGCTGACCTCGAACTCACAGAGATCTGTCTGTCTCTGCCTCCCAAGTACTGGTATTAAAGGCGTGTGCCACAACTGCCCAACTAAGTAATTTTTAAAGATTTCCTCAAAATAAATTTTAATAGGAAAATTCCAAATCTGATCTAATTTTACAGGCCTACTTGCTCTATGGGCATTGCCAATGACCTTCTGAAATGCACGATTTATTCCCACAAGATATCTGAGATGTATCAGACTCCGTACAGTCTTATGTTCAGCTCTTCTTATGTCTGAGCTTTGTGGAGTTGCTTGGTGCAAACTCAGCAGCTGGTCTCATTTTGGGCACCCTTTCTTACCAAAGCTAGACCCTCAATCCCATCTCCCAAAACCTATCCACATAAGCCTCAATTCTGTCAAGATGGGACATTGGCAAAGGACCTTAGAATGGCTGAAGAAGCAAAGACTTTAAGCCTGAAAACTGCCCAGCTCCTCTTTTTGCAATGGAAATCCCTTTCTCCAATTCTTCAGCAGACTCAACCCTGGACAGGGCCATGTTATCTCCTGCATGAGAATGGGAATCAGCAGAGGCTTTGTGAAAATGTAGGCCCCATTCTGACTAAGTAAATTAGAATCCTTGGAAATAAAGTTAAGAAATGAATATTTTTTTAAAGTTCCTTTTCTTAACTCTATTGTGCAGTCAGGTAAAAATTAACTGGTTTTGATGCTTCATTAAGTTCTTTTTTTCTTTTTTCTTTCTTTTTTTTTTACTTGCCTGTCAAAATTACAAATTGCTTCTCGCTTTCAGAAGTCAAGATGTTTCTTACTATTTTTCCCCTCTCTTATTCTACACATACACACACACACACACACACACACACACACACATTACCTTGAGGCACAACATTTTCATAACTAAAATGATGTTTTTCTAAATAAACAAAATTTTCTAACAGAAAATCTATTATTATTGTAACTACGTGGTCAAATTTCAGCCACCTTCAAATGATGATTTTTTTTCCTTTTCCCACTTATCATTTTACTTACCTGAAAGACAAGAGACCACAGTAGAAAAATCAAGACTATGAAGGGGATGGAACAGGTTGCAAACATATTTGCATAACACACAATGTTGACTGTTCAGGGGTAACAATTCTTCATAACTAGTGGGCAGCTACTAATGGAAGCACACGCAACCTTTGCTCTGAGTCTTTCAGCATTTTACCTACCCTGTCCACAGGCAGAGGTGCCCTGAAGAGGAGTTTCTAGACTCCTTTCTTCCTTTCCTATTTTAGAGAAGGTCTCACAGGTCCTGGAGCATCTCAAACTCCCAGCAGATTAGAGAATGACTTAGAAATGCTGTACACACCACCACTTGATTTTGATTTTTAATGCTGTGCTGGAAATCAATCCCAGATCTTTGTGCATTCTTGTTAAGCATTCTACCAGTTGAACTGTATCCCAAGCCCTAAAAAAAAAAAAAATCACAGGATCTAGAGATGTCATCAGCATGGTAAGCATCCATGCCTATGCAGAGAGAAGCTAAGTCCTCTGTTTTACCCATATAGGAAAATGCTTATTTTCTGTAAAATCTCTGAAGCTGTAAGAATCTTGCAGACACTTCACACATTGTCTTCTGTTTATGGTAGAGAACTCAGTCCATCTTGCAGTCAGATTTCTAAACTATGATTTGGAGTCTGTTCTGATAGGGTGTTTGGGACTCATTCTGTCATAGGACTGTGGGTCAGCTGCCTCAAGTGATCCCTTCAATGTTTGGAAAAAAGAAAAGTCAGAAAAATAACAGAAATTATTTCTTGGAAATCTTAGCTCTAATATAAAAAAATTAATGAAAGATACAATATATGGATTTGTATCTATGTAGGTATAACTGTATATAAACTGTATATATTTATGTGTCACCTAAATAAAAAACAATTTCTTGAAAATTATTGATGGATATTTGAATATACAAGAGACTGATATTGTATATGTTCTGAGCAATTTCAAAAAGACCAAGATCCCTTCTTTATGTTCTCACTTGTACATGGAAATTGAAGGTTACTTTATAGAAGTGAGAGAACTGCTTACCAGAGCCTGAGAATAATGTATGCAGTGGATGTAGTTGAGATGATTAAAGGTTTACAGAGACATAGAGAGATAGGAGAAATGGAATATCCTATATCAGAGTACAATAGTTATGGTTGGCAGTAATAATTGTATACTTCAAAATTATGGGTAGATAGGGAGTTTGAATACTTTGAATTTCCCCAAAAGAGGAAATATTAATTTGGAGGTAATAATACTTCTAATTACACTGATCTGGTCATGGCCCCATGTATTCACATCATAATGAGTTACAGAGTACTGCGTAAGTATGTGTATCATTATATAGCAAAATAAAATTAACCTGTAATAAAATATATTTCTTACATGTGGGGGAAGAAAAGGTTTTTTTTTTTTTTCCTATCTTGCTTTTAATTAAGGGAATTTTATTTGTTTGGATACTTCTTGCGTTAAAAGTATGAATTCTTTTTTATAATATTCTGAAGGTATCTGCATAGAAAACTCAACTTTTTTCTAAGCTCTCTTCTCCATTAATAGTTTCGAAATCTTCGATTCACAATCCAGAAAATAATAAAGGAAATCCAGTATTACTAAAAATAGGTGAAAGATGTACAAATAATATTTTTTGCAAAAAGTCAAATATTGAGATAAACTTTCTTGGAAATTAACACCATAAACCTTTGCCATTTCTTAAATTTTAATTCCCATAGGGTGACAGAGTTCATATAAGATGGTCTTTCAGGGACATTATTCTATTGCACTCTCCCAATCAGACCCAAATTAAATAGTATGTGAATTTTTCCAAACCCCAAAACATAGACATGGATTTTCCATTCATTTCAATTCACAAATTAAATAATTACCAGAAACTATTTTGCCATGTTCTTTACTTGTCAGGTTTGTGACTTCATTCTTTTTGTTTTTTGTTGTTTTGTTGTAATTTTCTCACATTTTTCCTTTTATAGCTTTTGGTCTTATGATCAGATTTTGAGATATTGTCATTTTTTAGGTGATGCAAAAAAAGGGTATTCATCTAGGCAGAGATGTTCACAATTTCTCTTCTGTGATTAATTGGTCTTAATATACAAGACAACTATTAGAAACAAAGGAGTAGTATCTTATTCTGATAAAATGAAATGCTCACAGCTGCATGGCGGTAGCACACACCTTTAATCCCAGTACTCGGAAGGCGGAGGTAGACAGATCTCTGTGAGTTCGAGGCCAGCCTGGTTTACAAGAGCTAGTTCCAGGACAGGCTCCAAAGCTACAGAGAAACCTTGTCTCTAAAAAAACAAAAACAATAACAACAACAAAAAAACAGAGAAAAGAAAAATAAATGTTCACATAGTATTAATAAGACATTACATTCAACCTGAAAATTAATTCCATTATTACAAATCTAGACAATACATTTTAAATGATCTGCCGTGTCCATAAATTTTTTCTATCCAGGAAATTTCTGGTTGACCAAAAACAACTGAACACAACTGAATCACTTTGCTTTGCCGGCAGGTATTTGATAATAATCTTTTTGTACACTATGAAGATGTGTCTTTGCCAAGGCACCTTCTGATTGGTTTAATAAAAGGCTAAATGGTCAATAGTTAGGAAGATAGAGGCTAAGTGGGACTTGAGGACAAAAAGAGAGCCCAGGGAAGAAGGAGGGCAGAGTCACCAAATAGATACAGAAGAAGGGGGAGATAAACATGCCTTGCTGATAAACGGTACCACCCTTTAGTAGAGGGTAGATAAGACATACAGGTTATTTTAAAATGTAAAAGCTGCTTAGTAAGAAGCCTAAGCTACTGGCCATGCAATTATAATTATTAATAAGTCTCTGTGTGATTATTTGGAAGCTAGATGGCTAGACAGAGCTCGCAGGCAGTCCTGAGAGAAAAACCCTGCCTACAATTTGAGATGGCTCTATCATTGTTTTCAAAGAGAGGGTCCTTATATGAAGCTCAGCCTGACCGTGAAGTTGTGTTTCTCCTATCCAGCCTCAAAAGTACTAAGATTGTAGGAGCCTGTCATCATGCCTGGCTGGTAAGGTTACATTTTCAACAATAATATTTTATTTGAAAATAATCCAAATGTGATAATATTCTAAAAGATTTGAAAAAACTTTTCTTCATCAAGCACCTTACCCGTTTCTTCTTCTACATCTGTCTTTTGTTCCAGTCCTATGCACACTGCCCATGCAGTCAATGATTCAAATTCAAAGATGTTTCTAATGGTCGTCAGGATACAGTTCAAATTCCCAGTCCATCCTATAGTTCTCCAAAAACAGACATGAATTTCATCTGTTGTTGGAGGGTGTCCTTTATTTTGGTGATGGTAGGAATTTGTCTTTAACTTCTGAATCCACCATTATTTTTGTATATTAAACCATGAGACCCCCAATGGAATTTTTAAGGTTAATTTCCTAAGCTTTGACTTTTGGGCTACAGTGGATAGAAATATAAATAGACAACAGATAAAACACAACTGATAAGGAGAGCATCCATGGAAAGTTTCCTGTAGCCAAACTGTTTTTGACTTACCCTTTTAAGAAGTTGCTCTCATTTAGAACAGGGAAATCCGCCAAGGCATAAGGCTAATCATGTAGTGTGCTATTACCAGCGGTGTTATCCCTATGCCTTAACTCTGAAAATATAACAGTTTACACTTGTACTGTATTCATTACTATAGCAGAACCCAACACTGAACAAGCCAAAAATCAGACAGATCGGCAGGCATGCAGACACATGGCTAATTTTGGAAATACATACATACATGCAGATACATACATACATACATACATACATACATACATATGCAGAGAGTAGGAAAGCTTTGTATTTTAGTACAAATTCCATTCTAAAGGCATATGAATGCAGACATTCATGACCAATGATTAAAAAATAATCCTAGATTATTCTTTTTGGTTCATTGCCTATTTTTAACCTGGGAGCCAGGACTGAATTGGGGAAAATGCTTGGTAAGACTTCTCTCTAAGCTACTCTAAAATCCATCACTTTTATATAATATTTTATGTTTTTAATTACTTATATATTGTGTATCAGTGTGTGGATAAGTGCAGGTGAGTACATGTGCCTGGGCTGGAAGAAAGTATTGGGGCCCTGGAGCTGGAGTTACAGGCAATTGTGAACTGCCTGAGTAGATGCTGAGAATTCAACCCTGTCCTCTGCAAGAGCAGGAGGCACTCATAACTACTGGTCATGACACCAGAACTTCTAAAACTCTTTTCAATTAACATGAACATTCCTGTTCCAGATTTGCAGAGCATGCCTTTGGCCCAATTCCTAACTCGAGGCAAAATGTCTCAGTTCTCAAACATTGTGTTTGAACAGCAGTGTAGAATTCTTCATTGAACTAGGAAAGAAAGAATTGGTACAAGAGGCTGCTTCTGGGTTAAGGAAAATCAACCAGATTCGAACTCACAACTGTGGGAATTGATAGGGAATTGGGAATCAATATTGGGTTCAATGACTCGTGTTTAAGTAGTTAATAGGGAACTTTGGAATACATGCACTTTGCTTTTTTTTTTTTTTTTGGTTTTTCGAGACAGGGTTTCTCTGCAGCTTTAGGGCCTGTCCTGGAACTAGCTCTTGTAGACCAGGCTGGTCTCGAACTCACAGAGATCCGCCTGCCTCTTGCACTTTGCTTTTTAAAAAATGATTCCTGACACTATTAGTCCACTAAAAAAGTGGGTGGCTACAGTAATCTACTTGACCTCCATCAAAGGTGACACAATAGATAGTATTGGTGCATGTGAAATTAAAGGAAGATTAAGTAGTAGTTCAGTTGCTCCTTAGATTCTCACTCATCTCCCTCTATTAGCAGCATCGTATTTTCAAGGTTAAGAGATTTCAATAGGAGCAATAGGAGAATGCAATAGGTGCTCATCTTCTTGGCTATCCATGACTATCTGAGGTAATTTAAAATCATAATAGCTGAGGTTATGGTTATCACAGTCTCCTATTATTTCTTTATTTCTGCACTTAACAGATTACAAAGCATTTTAATAAAAGTGCATGATCACTAAGGGGCAGAGTGACAATTTGAATTAGATATGCACCGAAGTGAAGATACTGAGCATCTCTGGGATTGGACACCATATACTTGAGTTCTTGTTTTCAAAATGGATTCCATCGTATGACCTTGGTTTCCTTAATTTTACAAAACAGATACATAACATCTGCCGAAAAGGGGTGTCAAAAACTATGTAAGTTTTACTCACTATCATAGCAGCTTTTAATAAAAGTTGAAAAAATGGTTATCATTATTTTCTAGATTAATTATTGTGTATGTAACTTTTAGTATTCTGAACTAGTCTTCTAAGGTCCACTATCAATAAAAGCATTCGTAGAACCCAGAGTAATTTGCATTGTACTGTATTTATAGTCATTTGATATGTTGACTAGTCTTCCCTTGTATAGCATGTATTTAGATCAAGAATAAATACCTATCAATTACATTTACTCCTCCTAATTTGAAATAACAATCAACACAAAAACATATACACTTAGGGTAGTAATCATAAGGTCATTTATTGTATAGACTAAGATTTGGAGATTAAATCAAAGATCAATAGAAAATCAAAGGAGATAATTACATTTTATTTATACAATAGGACAGCAGATGACTCATAAAGGAGGGTGAAGATAGTCTAGACAACTGGAAATAGAAAAGCAAACTATCAAATGTCTTGATCCCAGCTTCTGAAACTGTGAGTCAAAACCCTTTACCAGGCAACTGAATGTGTAAATCAAGAAAAGAATCAGCAACTGTGAAAGTGTTTCTGCAAACGCAAACACATAATGAATCAGGTGTTTCTGGCTGGGTTAATCCATAGAGCACTGTGTCAGAACAAGGCTTCCCTGCAACCTCTGAACATCCAGTGTGTTCTGTTTGCAATTTGTGTAATGTCACTCAGGGCTGACAAAGCCACCCTAAGTACTCAGATTCCTGACGACTGCATGTGAGGGATTACCGTGCTGCACATTTATACTACACTTTCTGCTCTTACAGAACATAAATGCTTTTCTTACAAAAAAGAAACACTTTTATCTGTTTTTCTACCATTCTTAGCATGCAGTATATTTTTGAACTGTATCGCTTTGGAATGTTTGGTTTTAAAAATCACTGAATGAATTGTATTGAGTTCCATAAAATAAATAAAAAATACAAATAAATAAATAAATTTGATTTAAGATTAGGAAAGAAAATCCAACAAGATCCCAAATGACCCTAATCACATTTTTGTCATTTCGTACATAGCACTGATGATTATGAAATAAAAATATTAATCAAATCTAAAAACCATTGAAGATGCTATATATCTTACAGTATCAAATATTCAGTCAATATTCTTTTCTTTATTTAAAATAAATAAGCATTCATATACAAATACCAAAGAATTACTTTAATTTAATTTGCTTATGACTCCTTATCAATGAACATTTGATTTGAACAACTATTTAATGTCAATATACCCAAGGACTTGTTAATTACCTGCATTCAATTCTCCCTTCATCCTCTAATCTCCATACCTTTAGAATAACTACTCAGACTGAATAAAATTAATTGTAATATATAGACCCTAGATCCAGTTATTTTTGTGGGTTTTTTATTCTAAATTTTATGAAAATTTGAAAAGAGATATCACTGTCAGGCATACCTGAGTATCTGTTGCTTTTCAAAGCATTGTTTCTCTAAAGGTTACCATTGTGCTGTTGGAAAGAATGGAATTTCTTGGAGCTATTAAGAAGGGAGATGTCCCCAGCTAGTTCCTTGGGCAGCTGAGGAGAGGGAGGCTGAAATGGCCCGATCCTATAGCCATACTGATGAATATCTTGCATATCACCATAGAACCTTCATCTGACGATGGATGGAGATAGAGACAGAGCCACACATTGGAGCACTGGACTGAGCTCCCAAGGTCCAAATGAGGAGCAGATGGAGGGAGAACATGAGCAAGGAAGTCAGGACCGCGAGGGGTGAACCCACCCACTGAGATGGTGGGGCTGATCTAATGGGAGCTCACCAAGGCCAGCTCAACTGGAACTGAAAAAGCTTGGGATCAAACCAGACTCCCTGAACATGGCAGACAATGAGGGCTGCTGAGAAGCCAAGGACAATGGCACTGGGTTTTGATCCTACTGCATGTACTGGCTTTGGGATGGCCTAGCCTGTTTGGATCCTCACCTTCCTAGACCTGAATGGAGGGGGGAGGACCTTGGACTTCCCACAGGACAGGGAACCCTTACTGCTCTTCGGACTGGAAAGGGAGGGGGAGGGGAGTGGGGGACGGAGTGAGGAGTGGGGGGAGGGGGAGGAAAATGGGAGGCGGGGAGAAAGCAGAAATTTTTAATAAAAAAATAATAAAAAGAGAGAAAAAATATATCAATGATGAAAAAGGAAAAAAAAAAGAAGGCATGACTTTAAATTCAGCGCTGTAGAAAGTTTAGGAATCCTCATTTTGCTTTGGCATGTAGCCATTGGTAAGTTGCCCATGTTCTGGCTAATAACTCCACACCCCTGATCATGCAAGCAACTCTAAGAAGACTCCATGGATCATAAAATAATCAAATCAAATAATAAAAGTAGGAGTGGTGAGACGGCTCAGGGTATAAAAGCTCATGCTGCACAGGCGTGGTGGCCCAAGTTCAATCTCCAGACTTCACTTAACAGTTAAGAAAGAAACAAAAGTTTGCATCTGTAATCACAACACTCCTAAGACAAGATTGGAGGCAGAGGCAAAAGGCTGCCTTGAAGCTATCAGGAACACTAGGCTGGAATATGCACAAAGGCAGCAACAATGAAAAAGACCTTGTCTCAACAAATTGGAAGAGGAGAATTAATACACAAATACTGTGTTGTGACCTCCACATGTATGTCATTACATGTAGACCACCCACTCCCACCCTTGTAGGTGGGCATGCACAAGCACACACATGCATATACATATACATAATTAATATGAATAAATAAATAAATATTTATGAAATTAGAAAGGAGACTTGCTGAAAAAGTTGTTTAGAGGGACTGGGAGGGGTAAGAGAGGGTAACTTCAAATATGGTCAAAATAAATACATTTATGAAATCATCAAAGAATAAATAAAGGAAGCTCATGGTTTCTTATATAGTTTCAATTTATACCATGTGACAGAGAAAATTTTGAAGCTAAATTCCAGAAACATGAGTTAAGGAAAGGAGTTTGGAAGCCAGCTCTGGATAGGACAGATTTTCTCAAGCTTTAATGGATCACATGTTGAGGACTGTGGTCTAGTGTGAGCTCGGACTCAGCAGCCTTATGATTCTCTATTTCTAATAACTTTCCTGTACAAACTGCTGGCCCTTAAAAAATCACAAAATAAAGACTTCTGTTTAGGGAAATGTGAATAAAAAGCCATCAGGCCATAGCTAAAGACAACAAACAGGAGCAAGGGAAAATATACATTTCACGTTTATTTCTTGGTATGTTTTTAGCTAGCTGGTGAGAGGCCAACAGATGAACAATAGAGGTTATTATTCCAAGAAAATATTTTTAAGAGAAAGAAGCAATCGAAAAAATTCCTTAAGAAACTCAAATGTGTAGGAAAAAGTGGGGTAGTTTAATAGAAAAGAACAAAATAAGTCAACTGGGAAAGAGTTGCTGATACAGAAAGGGCTCACTTAGTGGTTTAGTATCTCTGCATTCAAACCAAAAATTAGATTATGACTGTTCTAAAAATAACTGGAATGAAGGAGTGCCAGAGCCAGGGAAAGCTGTGGCAATTTCTTTCTCTCCGCCATAATTCAGACATCAAATACATATGTTGTGTTCATATTAGTTATTCAGATGAGTTTAATTTAAATATTTACTTAAAATACCCACTGAAATTTAAAGGAACCTCCCTACGATACCAGCATCCTATGAGTTATTAAAAAACAAGTATTATTAGACACCACATAATATCCACTAATACCATAAGATAAAAAGAAAGAAATATGACATGGAAATAATATACTAGACATCAGGGATTTATGTGTTTTAAAGGGCAAATATTTTGATGTGTGGATATAGTAACATATAAGTACAATTTTTATTTTTTCTATCCATGGATAAAAATAATCTAATACAAGAGAAAAGAGGTACAAATATGGAAAGATAGCAGGCTAGATCTGTGTAAAGTTAGATTAGAATAGGACATTAAAGATATTACTTGAAAACTATGCAAGTATATCTATATGGAAAGATGTAGATTCTGTGTATGCACACAGATGTAGATATTTTCAAGTTCTGTGTCTAGAGGGGATGGTGTTTCATCAGAGATCAGTACAGTTAACCTCAAGACTGATTTTAAAATACCACTTCCCCTTAAAGGAAGTCAGACACATTGAGTTAATTGACTTCAGTGTCTGCTCTGATTTTTAATAATTTCTGGCATCTACTAGATTGGGGTTTAGAAGAAAAGCTATCAATTGTTCCAGCCATATTTGATAACTATCAAGCAATGATAATTTTGTAGGCAATATCATCTAAAAGATACTATAAAGATACTAATACCTGGCATTTGGGGCTAACCAACAGCTTTCTAATTGGACATAGAGCCTGCACAACAGGAGGAAAAATCATAACCACTTAGGGAAACCTAGCTAGCTACCTGGGACTAATGGGGTCATGAATCTTAGAGCAGAACCTACTTCCTCCACTTTACTATACCATCACAATCACTAACTGTATTCTAAATGCTCATACCCACAGATAAGTATAGCTCTCATTCCTCACCAAAAGGAGCTTTTCTTTGCAGCAGATGGAGATCATTACAGAGAACCATAATTGGTATGTGTGTAGCATGTATTCATGCATAAGTAGATGCATGCAAGTGTATGCATACACCTGTCTGAAGACAGAAGCAAGGCATACATGAAAAATGGAGCATATGAAGTTAAAACTTACAAGGGAATTCACTCTCCTCACAGATATTCAATAAAGTAGAAAATATCAACAATGAAAAATGAAAAATGATTTGCAGAGGAGCTGAATCAGAAATGCATAAAATATGAATAGTTTTTCTGCTTGCATTTGGAGGGTAGGTGATTTTTCCTTATTTTTCCCATTATTTTTTATGTCTCTTATTAAAAGTAGATTGATAAAACCAACAGAAATGGTGGGCAAGAATTACCCATCTCCTTCTAAACTCTGTATCATTATGCCTTTAGTTTAGCTCTTAAACTATTTCAAAGTGATATGGAGAGAGTGAACAACTTTGTCTTGTTCCTTATTTCAGTAGGACAGAGAACTCTCAAGAGAAGAATCTAAAATGGTTGAAAGACACTTAAGGAAAAGCTCAACATCCTTAGCTATCAGAGAAATGCAAATCAAAACAACACTGAGATTCCATCTTACACCTATAAGTATGGCAAAGATCAAAACCACTGATGACAACTTATGCTGGAGAGGATATGGGATAAAGGGAACACTCCTGTATTACTACTGGTGGGAATGAAAACTAGTACAACACCTTTGGATGTCAGTGTGGTGATATCTCAGAAAATTAGGAAACAACCTACCTCATGACTCAGCAATACTACTTTTGAGTGTATATCCAAACAATGCTCAATCGTATTACAGGAACATGTGCTCAACTATGTTCATAGCAGCATTGTTTGTTATAGCCAGAACCTGGAAACAAACTAAATGCCGCTCGACTGAAGAATGGTTAAGGAAAATGTGGTACATTTACACGATGGAGTACTATACAGCAGAAAAAAATAATGACATCTTGAAATTTGCAGGCAAATAGATCTAGGAAACATCATATTGAGTGAGGTAACCCAGACCTATAAAGACAAATATCATATATACGTACTCATAAGTGGCTTTTAGACATAAAGCAAAGAAAAGCAGCCTACAATTCAAAATCCCAGGGAATCTAGACAATAATGAGAACCCTAAGAGATATATACATGGATCTAATCTACAGGGAAACAGAAAAAGAAAAGATCTCCTGAGTAAATTTGGAGCATGGGGACCATGGGAGATGGTTGAAGGGGAGGGGAGAGGAAGGAAAGGGAGCTGAGAAAATGTATAGCTCAATAAAATCAAGAAAAATTTAAATATAAAATAAAATATTTCACTGTTGTGATTTTTCTCTTTTGTTTTGATTTTTGGATTGAAAGATATCAGAAACTCAATCTGTAGCAGATACATTTGCTTACTTATGTGAAGTATGAATGGATGCTCTCTTTTATTGTAAGGGCTCAGAATCCTTCGCTCATTTTATCAGTTGCCAGTAAAGAAGAAACAATAACACAGAGAGACAGTGATGTCCAGGGCAAATAGTACCTGCACTGGTGATGTGTCTATCAGGGTGAGATTATCCATTGCTCTATGCATCTTCTCACTAAAATAAAATAAACCTCTTCCTTGGGATGTGATGTGTCTGAAGTAAATACACAGCTCAGCTCTTACCCCACCAAGAAAGTCAGAGTGTGCGCTCCCAACCCTATGTCACGGTATTAAACATATACTTACACTCTCTGCCTATCTATTGAGATCTTCTCTGGATATGGTAGTATATAAATGAACCATACCATCATTAAATATCAACTTTCACAAGCTTTGTTTTGATGATTAACATATAAATGGTTCTTAATTAGATTTGCTTAAAATGCCTCTGGCTGAATTTCTACCAGAACATATTCCAAAACTGGCAAATGTTGACCCAGCTTTGAGAGGCATTTAAGCAATGTCCACAAATAGGGAAACAAGATTTTCTTGTAAGCATTTTTGACAAAGCAATTATTTCTTTGATAATGGGGTAGCCTCAAACTAAAAGCTTTTTGGACCAAAACTCGGGCATAGCATTCAACTTTAGAATAACATTTTATTCAGAAATCTGTAATTGAATTTTCTTTGATCAAAAACACAAAAAATGCAAAATGGCCAGGTTTAATTTTATAATTAACTCCTTTGGACAAAAGTGAATCTGGCAACAGAAAAGAGGATGCAAATCAAAGACTGGCATTCCCTGTTTGGTGAGTAAAATGCTGCTCAGATTCTAGTTGGTCCTAATAATAAAAACCTGCAGTCAGATATTAGGGGTGAAAGTTGAAAGATCAAAGAAGCAAAAGAGCCAGCCACTAGTTCTTACCTCTATGTATTCCTTAGACCACATGGAGTATCCTGACCCTATGAATCCTCAGACTGAATCCTGAGCTCCTGTCTCCTTTCACCTTATATTCCTCTCTCCTCCCAACAACATGAATTCCTGTCTCCACCTCCCTATTGTTGAGATTAAAGGTGTGAGCCACTACCACTCTTGGCTTTCTTTCTCTTTTAGACTGATTAAATATCATATAGCTCAGGATGGTGTTGAACTCCCAGAGATCCATTAGCCTCTTTCTTTTAAGTGCCACCACTGTCTGGCCTCTCTGGCTAACTAGTGTGCCTAGTTCTGATCTTCAGGAAAGCTTTATTTGTTAAAACACAAACAAAATTGATGTAGGATTCCCCTCTGTATGCTGTAAATGTTTTATTACCATTGGTGAATAAAGAAGCTGCTTCAGCCAATGGCAACACAGAATATAGCAAGTTGAGAAATCCAAGCAGAGATAGAGGAAAGATGTTGGAGTCAAACAGACACGATGTTGCCACCCAAGAAACAAAAGGTAACAAGCCACAAAACTTGTGGTAAAATATGAAATAATAGGAATGGGTTAATTATAATACAAGAACTGTCTAGGAATATGCTTGAGCCATTGGCCAAACAGTGTTGCTATTAATATCGTTTTGTGAGATTATTCGGGTCTAGGTGGCCAGGAAACAAAACAAACAAACAAAAAGAGTCACTGTTTACACAAAATATCAACACATTTGAGGCCGGGTGGGGTTGAGGCCTCTGCCAATGGGATGGCATCTTATTTTCCAGTATATTCTGGGCTTTGTGAGCAGAAATCTTTTCATGGTGATGGTTACTGTTGAAGCTATTTGTGGACTAATGACATTTAACTTAGTTAACTGTGGTTTCTGTCTCACCCTGTCATGGAATGTTCAGTCCCAAAGAAATACACACAGGTCTACGTTAATTATAAACTGGTTAGTCTAGTAGCTCAAGCTTTTTAAAACTCTTATAACTTATATTAGCCCATTATTCTTGTCTATGCTTGCCACATGGTTTGGTACCTTTATAAATGAGGCATTCTCATCTTGCTTCTTCTGCAGCTGGGTAATGACTGCAGACTCACTCTTTCCTCTTCCCAGAATTCTCCTGTTCTCATCGCCCTGCCTCTACTTCCTGCCTGGTCACCCCACCTATACTTCCTGCCTGGAATCAGTGTTTTATTAAAATGCAAGTGACAGGGTAAAGACCATTGTTCCACAGCATCCCTACCCTTTTTTTCAAAACAAGAACTCTGAATCGAATCTCCCTTGTTTAGCTTTCATCCTGACCATTATCCATAACAAATCATAACCAATACTCCAAACAAAGAAAAAAATCCATAGTCCAGTTTTGGAAATGTGGGCATAGGTTTCCAGGCTACTTCCTGCTGATTGGGGGTGCTGGCAATCTTATGAGGACATAAAGAAAATTTAGAATTATGATCAAGTCCTGACTGGCATATTCTGTGAGATTTGATCATCTCAGCAAGCAGTCTTGAAACTGTTCTAGGTGTAGAAATCAGACATGTGGACAATTTGTTCTTACTGGAGTTTTCTCAGGGGACCTTCCTTGATCAAGCCTAATTTTTATTAGCCCAGAATGAATCCAAAAACAAAAGCAAAACCTCTTTTCCAAAGTAACATATCTTTTGACCTAAATTTTGAAGTCAAGGAATTTTCAAAATATATATGTTGAATTGATCGAGCAGCATTTATAATCAAATGTCTTTTAGTAGCTGTTGCTCCTTCCTCAGAATTCAAACAATTCAAAGACAATACAATATGATTGGCTGATAGCACACTTTTTGGTGGTGGCAGGGACCTTGAAACTCCATAGAGTTTTGGCAATAAACATAATTCCAGCCAATACCTCCACCTGAGGCTCAACTCTCAGAAAGCTAAGGAATGGGGTGGATCCAGCCATCAAAGTCACAGTTTTAATCCTAGTGTATTTTTACCTAGTATATACAATATCTTTGTATTTTCCATCTTTATGTGGTTTTGTTTTAAACTCCATTTGTTTTCTTTTTCTTTTTAATTTTATTTTGAGACTAGGTTTCTCTGTGTACATTGGCTGTCCTGGATTTCACTCTGTAGACCAAGTGCTCCTTGAATTTACAGCGATCTATCAGTCTCTGCCTCCCAAGTGTTGGGATTAAAAGTGTATGCCACCACACCCAACTACTCTCTTTCTTTGTTTTTTTTTTTTATTTATTTTGAGGACTTTATCTTTTTTTCCTTATTCTCCCAAGTCTACATATATTTGTAAACACATTGTAAACTATTTATAGGTTTTCTTCATCTTTGAATCTATCTTTACTGTATATCTCTTTTTCTAACCACATGAGCCTTGAATTTGCTAAGCGATATACTAGGATTAAAGCTGTGACTTTGATGGCTGGATCCACCCCATTCCTTAGCTTTCTGAGAGTTGAGCCTCAGGTGGAGGTATTGGCTGGAATTATGTTTATTGCCAAAACTCTATGGAGTTTCAAGGTCCCTGCCACCACCAAAAAGTGTACTATCAGCTAATCATAAACACCATTTAAGGGTTTGTTGTTGGGGCCTCTTAAAAGAGCTGTAAAGTTTTTACTGCTAAAGCTGAGTGAAGAAGCCTCTTTTAAATGATGTGCACTTGCCTCTAGCAAATAGAGTCCACCTGAGAAAATGCTACCATGAAGCCATGCTAAACTTTGGTTTTTTTGTGTGTGTGTCTAGAATTCCTTCTCAAATTCTCTCAGGTTTTATGTGGATGCCGTTGTCCAAGTTGGCACCATTTGTTAACTGTGGTTTCTACCTCAGCTAGTCCCGCAGTCACTCAGTCCCAAATAAACACACATAGGTCTACATTACTTATAAACTGATTGGCCTAGTAGCTCAGTCTTCTTATAACTCTTATAACTTATATCAGCCCATTATTCTTGTGTGTGTTAGCCACATGACTTGGTACCTTTTATCACTGAGGCATTCTTGTCTTGCTCCCTCTGTGGCTGGGTGACTCATTATTTCCTCTTCCCAGAATTCTCCTGTTCTCATCACCCAGCCTATACTTTCTGCCTGGTCACCTAGCCTATACTTCCTGCCTGGCTACTTGCCATTCAGCATTTTATTAAAATATAAGTGACAGGGTACAGACCATTGTCCCACAGCATAAGTCTATCCTTTTCTCATTAACTTAAAAAAGTTATCAAGTGAGGGAATCCCCACAGTTGTACCCAGTTATTTGAATATATACTTGATGATGATGATGTATGTGTATATACATGCATGTGTTTGTGGTATACATGTATGTGTGTGTGCCTGTTTATGCTTATATGTATGCATGTGCATGTAAGAATTCTTGTATATGTGCATGAGTATGAATATGTATTTATATGGTATGTATGTATGTGCCTCTGTTTGTTATGTGTGCATGTGCATGTGTGTGTAGACATTAGAGACAATCCCATTCTTCAGAATGGGAATTAAGAACTATGATGTTAGTATCTCTTCTTTCTATCTTTCTTTTTCAAAAAATAAATGTATTTTTTACTTATTTATTTTGCATACTTGTTGCCATTTCCCCTCCCTCCCTCTCTGCATGACCCCTCCCCCACTCTCTGTTTTCACCCTCAACCCACTCCTTCATTTCTGTTTAGGAAAAAGCAGATCTACTGTGAGTAGCAACAAAACTTGGCTTGTCAAGTTGCAGTAAGACTAAACACTTCTTCATGTATTAATGTTATACTACGTGACCCAGAATGAGAAGTAGGGTCCCAAAAGCCTATAAAAGAAACAGAGACAGTCCTACTCCAACTGTTAGGATTCCCACAAGAGAACCAAGTTACACAGTTGTCACATATATGCATATGGCCTAGCTCAGTCCCATTCAGGCTCTCGGGTGTCATTTCAGTACCTGTGGGCTCCTATGAGCTCAGGTTAGTTGATTCTGTGGATTTTCTGTGGTGTCCTTGACTGTTCTAACTCCTATAATCCTTTCTCCTCCTTTTTTGCAGGCCCATGGCCAAACATTAAGCAAAGTTAGGGGAGTGTCTCTCCTGTCTAAAACTTGTTTCTCTGTATCACCAAGAAAACTGTGTTCTCAAGTCCCAAAGGTTTAGTAGATACATACAATGAAGAGCACATCTAGAAGTAAAGTGAACTTTCTTGCACAGAGAATGCCACAGGAGGACATCTCAGAAAAGTGCTGTGGCTATTTTCATCAATTTTTATTTTGGTTTTTTTGGTGTTGCATCAGTTTTTAGCTTGAAAACAATGAAATCTTTCTAAAGGATACTAAACGAACTTAGCTGACCAATCACAGAAAAGGGGAGATGATGATGGTCAAAGCAAGTATACTTTAACAGTTTAATAAGAGACTCACCAGACAATGGTGGCACATGCCTTTAATCCCAGCACTGGGGAGGCAAAGGCAGGTGGATCTCTGTGAGTTCAAGGCCAGCCTAGTCAACAAGAGCTAGTTCCAGGACAGGCTCTAAAGCCACAGTGAAACCATGTCTCAAAGAACAAAAACAAAACCAAAAAAACAACAAAACAAAATAAGGAGACTTAAATGGTGTGTAAAAGGTCACATGACCATACAAGAGTAGCTGCCCTAAAGGAGTATGAGATGTACACCTTAAACCTTTATTTTTGGTTCTAAGACTCAGTTGATAATCCTTTGACACATCTGAAGGTTATCCTTTACTAACTTATTTAGACATATTTATTTTATTAAACTCATATTTTTATTTATTCATGTGTTTTCTTGTTCATATGTGCACCACATATTTACAGGTGCTATAGAATCTAGAAAAGGGTATTTGTTCTTCTGATACCAGAGATAAAAATGACTGTGAGTTACCTGATGAGGATGCTCAGAACCAAAACTAGGGCACTCTTAACCACTGAACCCTCTCTCCAATTCTCACAAAGTATCTGCCTTTAAATAGCAAAGTGAAATTAATATTTATCCAACATTAATTTTGTGCTGATTCTTGGTTACTGTGAGATATACATTTTCTCCCATGATCTAAATACTGGTCCCTTGGAAACTGGAGAGATGACTCAGCAGTTAAAAGAGCCCAGTGATCTTCTAGAGAACCAGACTTTGACTCCCAAAACCCACATAGGGTGCCTCACAACTGTGTGTAGCTCCATTCCAGAAGATTTAGTGCCCTCCTCTGGCTTTCATAGACACCCAAATACATGTACATACAGTCAGACATACATATAAATGAAAAAAAAATTGCCAGGCAGTGGTGGCACATGCCTTTAATCCCTGCAGTTGGGAGGCAGACACAAGCAAATCTCTGTGACTTCAAGGCCAGCCTGTTCTACAAAATGAGTTCCAGGACAGTTAGAGCTACTACACCTGTCTTGAAAAAAGTAAAAATAAAAATAAAATTTTTAAAATAAAATAAAACAATGTTCTGCCAAGTTGTATGCATTATAATCCCCAGAACTTGAGTATGTGTTGCCTGTTAAGGTGACAATCAAAAATCAGCCTTTACAAGAAGATGAGGGACATACCTTAGTTCAGATGATGGAAGCCTAGGAGTTCCAATTTCTGAGACCTCAGAAGTACAAGATTTCTTCTTGTCTTCACTCATTCCATCTTACTTTCTGGCCAGAGAAATGAAAAGTATCAGAACAACTCTGCCTGTATTTGCTGACTGGGAAAGGGGAGAGGGCTGGAAGCCAAAGGATGTGGGGATGTTTAAAAGCTGCAGAGGAGAAGAGAAGCAACTTCGTTCATATAGGAAACACAGTTGCGGCTCTAGCTCTGCAAGGCGCTAGTTAGGATGTAGATAGAAGCACAGATGATAATCAATCTGATGTATTCAATCCACTGACTCTGGAAATGAGTCACTGCATCAGTAAGAGGTTACTGCAGTCATGACACTCTCCACAGTGACTTAAAGTTGAGTGTGTTGCACTTTTAATATTACACCAAATTTTTAAAAAACTAAAACAAAGAACTTCTTGTGGAAGTGGTTGTAGCTCATGTGAAAAAAAAACCATATGATTTAGAATTAATTCCTAGGCTTTGATATCCTAGAATTCCTTCAGAATAATGGGATTTTCGTGTGTGACTCATGAAGATGAGTGGCTAGATTTGAGAAACTATATATTAAAACTATTTAATTTCATCCTTCAATGGTGTTATTTGAGCAAACTAATAAAACCAACCATCCAAATTGAATAAAGTAAAAGTGTACTATGTTCATGCAAAAAATAAATAATTAAGAATAAAACTTTAATCACTGATTTTCTTTTTTTAATTGTTTTTATTGAACTATAAATCTTTATTTGTTCCTTTCTCTTTCTCTCTTCCCCTCTACCCTCTCCCGTGATCCCCATTATCCCAATTTACTTAGGAGATATTGTCTTTTTCTGCTTCTCATGTAGATTAGATCCATGTATGTCTCTCTTAGGATCATCTCTGTTATCTAGGTTCTCTGTGATTATGAATTGTAGGCTGGTTTTCTTTGCTTTATGTATAAAAACCACTTATGAGTGAATGCACATGACATTTGTCTTTCTAGGTCTGTGTTACCTCACTCAATATGATGTTTTCTAGATCCATCCATTTGCGCAAAAATTTCAAGATGTCATTATTTTTTCCCCACTGTGTAGAACTCCATTGTGTAAATGTACCACATTTTCCTTAAACATTCTTCAGTCAAGGGGCATTTAGGTTGTTTCCTAATACTGGCTATGACAAACAATGCTGCTGTAAGCATAGTTAAGCAAATGTCCTTGTGGTATGATTAAGCATACTTTGGGTATATATTCAAAAGTGGTATTGTTGGGTCTTGGGGTGGGTTGTTTTCTAATATTCTGAGATATCGCCATACTGATATCCATAGGAGCTGTAACAGTTTGCACTCTTACCAGCAATGCAGGAGTATTGCCTTTACCCCACAACCTCTCCAGCAAAACTTGTTATCAGTGTTTTGATCTTGGTCATTCTTACAAGTGTAAGATGGAATCTCAGAGTTGCTTTGATTTGCATTTCTCTGATGGCTAAGGATGTTGAGCATTTCCTTAAGTGTCTTTCAGCCATTTTAGATTCCTCTGTTGAGAGTTCTGTGTTTAGGTCTGTACTCCATTTTTATTTGGATTATATGTTCTTTTGATGACCAATTTCTTGAGTTCTTTGTATATTTTGGAGATCAGCCTCTGTCTGATGTGGGGATAGTGAAGATCTTTTCCCATTCTGTAGGCTACCATTTTCTCTTTTTGACCATGTCCTTTGCTTTACAGAAGCTTCTCAGTTTCAGGAGGTCCCATTTATTAATTGTTTCTCTCAGTGTCTATGCTGATGGGGTTATATTTAGGAAGCAATCTGTATGCGATTATCTCAAGTAGTCGGTTCCTACAGAAAGAGGATGTTCCAGTGAGTCAACTGCATTTTCATCATAGCAAATAGTGAAGAGTGGGAAGAGTGCAATGAAAAGAAAGATTGACAGTCGCTTGTTTTAGACAGGATTGTGAAAGGCATAGCCTACTTTGTCTGTGGAATGTACAATGGCATCATAATTTGTAGATGGAGCAGAGGGGCTGTGTCCCCCCCCCCCCCCCCCGGCTAGCTTTACACCCGAAATAAATACACTGAAACTGTATTCTTTTAAACACTGCCTGGCCCATTAGTTTCAGCCTCTTATTGGCTAATTAACCCATATTTAGTAATCTGTGTAGCACCATGAGGTGTTCACTTAGCAGGAGAGATCTTAACCTGCGTCCATCTCGGAGATGAGAGGCATGGCGACTGCCTGAAGCGTCTGCCTCACTGCCTTCTACCCAACATTCTGTTCTGTTTACTCCACCTACCTAATTTTCTGTCCTTTTAAAAGGGCCGAGGCAGTTTCTTTAATCAACACAAACAGAAGACTTTCCCACATCAATACTTTAAATCACTTTTTGGGAAGTCTGGGGATGCAAAAGGTCAGTGTGCTCAGCTGGAATCATGAGGCCCCAAATTCAAGCTATGGAACAGAAAGATAGAGAAAGATAATTAGAGAAAGAGGAAGGGAGAAGAGAGAAGTGATTTGTACCATATCACCCAAGACTTCCTTTCTAAATATATGTCAAAGAAAATAAAATGTATGTATCTACACAGATGCTCATTTTAACATTATTGATATTAGCTAAAATGTTGGGGGGAAACATTCAATGTCCATCATTTGAAGTATGTATAACAATGTGGGCTACATGTTCAATGGAATATTATTCAGTCATAAAAAATAAAGTACTGATTACTGCTACAGTAAAAATAAACTTGGAGTTTAATGTTAATTTACAAAGAGTTAGGGCACATTTATGCAAATCTACCTAATAGAAGTATCCAAAATAACCAAGTATATACAGATTTTTTATAATTGGTTGCCAAGGATAAGTGGTAGAGAAGAGATAATGGGGAGTTATTCATAATATATACAAAATTAATAATAAGGATGGTGAAATCTTTTGGAATTGCTTCATCATAATCAGAATATTGTGAATATATTAAGCATCATCAAAACATGAACATTAGGGTATGTACATTATATCTCAATATAAAAACTATTTTTTAAAAGAATGCTCTTATAAACTAAATGACAAACAGGAACTCAAAATTTTCCAACAAGTTTTAACATGACTAACACGCAATGCTGAAGAAACGACATACAGACCACATGTCCCTATTTGTCATGCTGCCACTTAAGATGCAATAAAGGCTATTCTGAATTAAATTTAGATGATTGCAGTGTCAAATATAAGGTCTTAAAACTATATTTATGATTTCCCGATTTCAGGGTTTAGTTAAAGGGTCTGGACAGGAATTGATTCTGGCAAGATTTATAAATGTAAGCACACAAATGCTTAAGGCTAGTATGCTGTCCTTGTCTGAAGGCCCGTTGTCTGACTTGAGCCCACTATTGATTTACTGTCTTGGGGCTTACTAGCATACTATTTGAAGGTGTTCTATTCTGAAACATTGCTGTTGACCCTAAAACTCCACATGCTCTTTATCACATGAAATTTAATTGAGACTTGTATTTTACCATAAAAGATGCAGCCTGGCATTAAAACTAGTGAGATTTGTTCTGCTTGCTTATATAACAACATCACTATTGACTATATTCATTCATTGTTAATTAGCTTTTACCAATGTGTGCTGGCAGAGTTCCCAAAAATATTCTTAGCACATAAAGTAATGGACTGTAAAGAATCTCAGGATACTCTGCAGTGTCTACCTTATTCCCAGAAATATTATTCCAGTATTTAAGTATAAAATCAGTCTATTTTGAGGTTGAGGTCCTCCTCTTATAAATAATGTACTGTGCCCCTGTGCTAAGTGCTCAGGCATCAGCAGAGAGGTTGCCAGGAGGGAAAACCAGAGGAAACGGTGATGTAAATTGGGCCATTACCTGTGAGCAAGGTTTGTAGATACATATGAGGAAAAATCTCCTCTTCCATAAAATATTGAGAAATTATATTAGAGACATTGTCAACCATCCCTTCTTTCCTCTAACATCTCTCACATGACAAGAATCACCTGCATGCACAGGGATTTTCCTCAGTCAGAAAAATTTGGCCATGAATTTCTTGTTGTTGTTTTCTAATAATTGGCTTAAAGCATCATCCAAGCTATTCTTGCTTTACTGCCCCAAATATAATTTCTGGAATTTTCTTTTTTTCATTATTGTTTGGGTGCTGTAATAGACATTTCTGCTCTAGATGTGAAGGCTATCTCTTTTCAGATTAACTTCTGCAGAGCAGGTGCTCATTCTGTTAAAAACCCAATTGTCTTTAATTGGGTTAGGAAGGCAGGGCAGAGTGAAATACACATGAACTTGCACCATGCAAATGGTAGAGGCTGGGAAATTCAAAGTTCAGGACTAGCCTGGGATACATAGTGAGACCTTGTCATAAAACCCCACAAACCCTCCAGGAACGAAATGTCAATTTCAGTTGTATTAAAATCTGAGTAAATGAAGAATAGTTTCTTCACCATCTGACACCGCCGCTAACTTAAAGGCTATTGAGAATATTTTTTCTTTTTTTTTCAAGTTAATTTTTTATTTTTATCTTTTCTCATTTTTTTATTAAAAATGTCCATCTCCTCCCCTCCTCCTCCCCCTTCGCTCCCCTCCCTTCCACCCATACCCCCACTCCGCCCCTCTCCAAGCCAAAAAGCCATCAGGGTTCCCTTCACTATGTTAAATCCAAGGTCCTCCCAGCTCCCCCTAAGTCCAGGAAGGTGAGCAACCAAACTGACAAGGCTCACAGTGAGTCCGTCCATGCTGTAGAGTTCATGCTCATCGCCGTTGTCCTTGGTTTCTCAGTCCTCACTCATAATTGGTTTCTAGCCATAAATAAAGGACATTGAGATGGTGGAACAGATCTAACGGGAGACCACCAAGTCCAGTCGGAATGGGACTGATGGAACAGGGGACCAAACCGGACTCTCTGAATGTGGATGACGGTGGAGGAGGACTGAGAAACCAAGGACAATGGCAATGAACATGAACTCTACAGCATGGACGGGCTCACTGTGAGCCTTGTCAGTTTGGTTGCTCACCTTTCTGGAATTAGGGGGAGCTGGGAGGACCTTTGACTTAACATAGTGAAGGGAACCCTGATGGCTCTTTGTCTTTGGAGAGGGGTGGAGTGGGGGTATGGGTGGAAGGGAGGGGAGGGAAGGGGAAGGAGATGGAAATCTTACAAAATAAAGTAAAAAAAAAAATAAAGGACATCGAGCCTATAATTCGTAAAAACTCCTAGAGAAGCTATATAAGAAGGTGAATCCAAAGAAAAACGTATAGTTATCCTCCTGGATATTGGAAGTAGACAAGATTGCTGGACAAAAAATGGGAACTTGGGGGTGGGGTGGGATGGGGGGATGGGTGGATGGGGAGAGAAAAGTGTGAAGTGGAGGATGGGAAGAGCTTGGGGGAATAGGATGGTTGGGATATAGGAAGGGTGGATATGGGAACAAGGGATTATATATCTTAATTAAGGGAGCCATTCTAGGGTTGGCAGAGACTTGACTCTAGAGGGGTTCCCAGGTGTCCAGGAAGACGCCCCCAGCTAGGTCCTTGGGCAGCTGAGGAGAGGGTGCCAGAAATGTCCAGATCCTATTGCCATACTCATGAATATCTTGCATATCACCATAGAACCTTCACCTGGCATTGGATGGAGAAAATGACAGAGCCCCACATAGAAGGACCAGATTGAGCTCCCAAGGTCCTGATGAGGAGCAAAAGGAGGGAGATCATGAGCAAGGAAGTCAGGACCGTGAGGAGTGCGTTTACCCATTGAGACGGTGGGACAGATCTAACGGGAGACCACCAAGTCCAGTTGGAATGGGACTGATGGAACAGGGGACCAAACCGGACTCTCTGAATGTGGCTGACGGTGGAGGAGGACTACTGAGAATTTTACATGTATATTTTTGTCCCTTTGTTTTCTTACCTTTTTTTGCCTTGTAATTTTTTATACCCACATGTATTTTCACACACATGTGAATGGTAGCATACTCAACATGTATTTGTGAATTGCTTTGATGTTCAATGATTCTTATTAAAACATCCACACAAAATAATAAAGAAAATCCTTATTGTTTTAATGCCTCCAGAGTAGCTCATGGAGGGATGTAGACCTATTTTTATAAATCTACTCTCGTTGGAGACACATTTAGGGTCTTTTAAAGTTTTTTTTACTACAAAATTTGTTCTATTATGCATATATATTATATATGTATGCATATGAATAATATATGTATGTATTAAAAGAACCTCTGTTATATAATGTGAAGGTGATATTTCTAGAAATTAGCAAGAGGTATGTTTCTAATAGTACAGAGCCACATAGCTTACAGAAGCCCGGATCCTTAATACATGAGAATTCTTTACTGCTGATCCTAACCAATACCAGCTACCACCACTCCTCCATTTTCACTAACTCAACATGAAACACACAAGCTCCCTTAGGCATTACATTGGTCACTAATGAAGTTAAGTCACTTTTCTTATACTCATTAGTCATTTGAATGATAGCAAATATTCTCCTTATGTTATTTGTCTACTTTCCTATTGGATGGCTTGTTTTCTTAATGATTTGAAATTTTCAATCCAACAAATAATATTCTCAACGGTTCTTCTCCTTTTGTCTTTGATATGGCAATTTCCATGACACATAAGCTTTATAATTGTCTACTATAAGCAATCAAATACCTAGAACCTCTTAATTTTGACTTCCAAATTTTTTTAAAAAATGTGTTTGATTACAATTCTTTATTTTTAACATTTCTGTATTAGTCAGATTAAGCTGCTCTAACAACATGTTTTAGACAGTGTGAAAAGAGCAGAAATGCACTTTTCAAAATTCTGGAGTCTGAGTCTCCAAGTTGCAGGGTCCAGTGTCCCTATTTCTGGTGAGATTTATCTTCATAGTTGAAGACTGCCCAACTGACTGTGTGTTCTCATGGCTTTGCCTTGATGCCAGCCCATGAAAATACCTTGCTGCTCTTCTCTGCTCCTTTTCTTCCCTTTCTCTCCTCCCATTTTCTGTCCTTTGCTGCACTTTGTTATATTACTAGAAAGACCACATTACACCAAGCCTATCCAATGGACTTCACTCTCTTGCATCCTTGTTTAAACCATTCCACTTACCAGAGGACAATATCCAAATACAACTAAGTTATGTGTTGATGCTTCACCAGATAGAATCTTGCTGGACACCATTCAGCCCAAAGAAATTATAAAGAGATGGATATTCTAAAAGATTAAGATGTTTAAATAATCTGAAATTTTTTTCATCCATACAAAATTAGGTTTCTGAAATAAAAATCTAACTTCTTATTTTTCCAAGTTGATGATATTTTATCCAGTATTATTTAGTGAATAGCCCATTCTTTATTACTAACAGGAATTGTCAATAGTATTTGTTATGTGAAGTAACTACAAATGATAGAATTCCAGGGCTTTCTTTATTCTGCTAATTAATTTATTCTGACACTGCACCCGTTCTACGTTACTTTTAGGAGCCTTATGATATATACAACTTTTACGAATCTTTATGACTTTTCTTCACTTTTTTTAAACAAAATCTTTTGAAAATAAACTTTAGAACTCACCTTCAAGATTCATTTAAGAAATAAAACAGATTTGAACATTTAGAGCATTTATGTATCTTTTAGCACATTTGCTGTTTCCTTCGGTGGTTCTTAGGCAGTTCCATCAGAGCTAGAACTAAACACAGTGGATGGATAAGTTCCTATCTCTCCCCCACTGGCCTCAGTTTACATCAGAATGAATTCTTTCTCAGTCAAGGTGGTGATAAATATTGTAATTCTACTGCAAACCAGAATAATCTCTGAAAAAAATATGTATCTCTGTCCCAAGTATCCCAGGCTTTCTACCACATGAGTGACACAACCAACCAAAACTCTTTTCAGTCTATATCAGGTAGGATTGTCTTATCATTGCTTAATTCACAGAGACTAGCCTTGAGAGGGATTGCTCTGAAGGTCAAATGCAGAGGACAAGGTCAGAATCAGGGGAAACTTATTTAGACAGTCAAATTACTGCACACCTATTTTACTAGGACAGGTTTGGGTTTGCTTTTTTTTTCTATTTGCTTATTTACCCTCGCTTTTTTTATTTTTATTAAAAATTTCCCCCTCCTCCCCAACTCCCATTTACCCCCACCTTTCACTTCCACTCCCCTTCCCTCTCCTGTCGAAAGAGCAGTAAGGGCTCCCTGAACTGTGGGAAGTCCAAGTTCCAGCCCCCTCCATTCAGGTCCAGGAAGATGAGCATCCAAACAGGCTAGGCCCCTCCAAAGCCAGTATACGTAGTAGGATCCACATCTAGTGTCATTGTCCTTGGCTTCTCAGAAGGCCTCATTGTCTGCCATGTTCAGGGAGTCTGGTTTTATCCCATGCTTTTTCAGTCCCAGTCCAGCTGGGCATGGTAAGCTCCGAATAGATCAGCCCCACCATCTCAGTGGGTGGGAACACCCCTCACAGTCCTGACTTCCTTGCTCATGTTCGCCCTCCATCTGCTCCTCATTTGGACCTTGGGAGCTCAGTCCGGTGCACCAATGTGTGGCTCTGTCTCTATCTCCATCCATTGCCAGATGAAGGTTCCCTCACAGTCCTGGCTTTCTTTCTCATGTTCTCCCTCCTTCTGCTCCTCATCAGGACCTTGGGATCTCAGTCCGATGCTCCAACGTGAGGCTCTGTCTCTATCTCCATTAATCGCCAGATGAAGGTTCTATGGTGATATGCAAGATATTCATCAGTATAGCTATAGGATCTGGCCTTTTCTGGCTCCCTCTCCTCAACTGCCCAAGGAAGTAGCTGGGGGCATATCCCGGGATACCTGGGAACCCCTCTAGAGTCAAGTCTCTTAACAACCCTAAGATGGCTCCCTTAATTAGAATATATGCTTTCCTGCTCCCATATCAACCCTTCCTATATCCCAACCATCCCATTCCCCCAAGCTCTCCCCATCCTCCTTTTCACACTTTTCTCTCCCCATCCCCTCTTGCCCCCAACGCACCCCACCCCCAAGTTCCCAATTTTTGCCCAGCAATTTTGTCAACTTCCTATATCCAGGAGGATAACTGTATGTTTTTCTTTGGGTTCACCTTCTTAATGTCTTCTCAAGGATCATGAATTATAGGCTCAATGTCCTTTATTTATGGCTAGAAAACGATTATGAGTGAGTACATCCCATGATCATCTTTTTGGGTCTGGGTTACCTCACTCAGAATAGTGTTTTCTATTTCCATCCATTTGCACGCAAAATTCAAGATGTCATTGTTTTTTATTGCTGAATAGTATTCTAATATGTATATATTCCACAGTTTCTTCATCCATTCTTCCAC
The DNA here is from genome assembly GCF_903992535.2 of Arvicola amphibius. NCBI lineage: Eukaryota > Metazoa > Chordata > Mammalia > Rodentia > Cricetidae > Arvicola > Arvicola amphibius. Next base: position 120,141,322 of record NC_052048.2, read on the forward strand.
TGAAGGGCATCTAGATTGTTTCCAGGTTCTGGCTATTACAAATATTGCTGCTATGAACATAGTTGAACAAATGCTTTTGTAGAATGATTGGGCATCGCTTGAGTAAATTCCCAAGAGTGGAATTGCTGGGTCCTGGGGTAGGTTGATCCCGAATTTCCTGAGAAACTGCCACACTGCTTTCCAAAGTGGTTGCACAAGTGTGCATTCCCACCAGCAATGGATGAGTGTACCCCTTACCCCACAACCTCTCCAGCAAAGGCTATCATTGGTGTTTATGATTTTAGCCAGTCTGACAGGTGTAAGATGGTATCTCAAAGTTGTTTTGATTTGAATTTCCCTGATAGCTAAGGAGGTTAAACATGACCTTAAGTGTCTTTTGGTCATTTGAACTTCTTCTGTTGAGAATTCTCTGTTCAGTTCAGAGCCCCATTTTTTTAAATGGGTTAATTAGCATTTTGAAGTCTAGTCTTGAGTTCCTTATATATTTTAGAGATCAGACCTTTGTCAGTTGCAGGGTTGGTGAAGATCTTTTCCCAGTCAGTAGGCTGCCTTTGTGTCTTAGCAACAGTGTCCTTTGCTTTACAGAAGCTGCTCAGCTTCAGGAGGTCCCATTTATTCAATGTTGCCCTTAATGTCTGTGGTGCTGGGGTTATACGTAGGAAACGGTCTCCTGTGCCCACATGTTATAGAGTACGTCCCACTTTCTCCTCAGTGTGTTCAGGCTCAGTGTGTTCAGATTAATATTGAGCTCTTTAATCTATTTGGACTTGAGTTTTGTGCATGGTGACAGATATGGATCTACTTTTATTCTTCTACAGGTTGGCATCCAGTTATGCCAGCACCATTTGTTGAAGATGCTCTCTTTCTTCCATTGTGTACTTTTGGTTCCTTTATCAAAAATTAGGTATTCATAGGTTGGTGGGTTAAGATCCGGGTCTTCTATTCAATTCCATTTGGTCGACTTCTCTGTTTTTATGCCAATACCAAGCTGTTTTCAATAATTTAGCTCTGTAATAGAGTTTGAAGTCAGGGATGGTAATGCCTCCAGAAGTTCCTTTATTGTGTAAGATTGTTTTGGCTATCCTGGGTTTCTTGTTTTTCCATATAAAGTTTATTGTCCTCTCAAGATCTGTGAAGAATTTTGTTGGGACCTTGATGGGGATTGCATTGAATTTATAGATAGCTTTTGGTAGAATTGCCATGTTTACTATGTTGATACTCCCAATCCATGAGCAAGGGAGATTCTTCCATTTTTTTTTTGTATCCTCTTCAATTTCTTTCTTCAAAGACTTAAAGTTCTTGTCAAATAAATCCTTCACTTCCTTGGTTAGAGTTACCTCAAGATATTTCATGCTGTTTGTGGCTATCATGAAAGGTGATACTTCTCTGATTTCCCTCTCTGCTTCCTTATCCTTTGTGTATAGGAGGGCAACTGATTTTCTGGAGTTGATCATGTATCCTGCTACATTACTGAAGGAGTTTATCAGCTGTAGGAGTTCTTTGGTAGAGCTTTTGGGGTCGCTTATGTACACTATCATATCATCTGCAAATAACGAAAGTTTAACTTTGTCTTTTCCAATTCAAATCCCCTTGATCTCCTCATGTTGTTTTATTGCTATTGCTAGTACCTCAAGCACCATATTGAAGAGATAAGGAGAGAGTGGACAGCCTTGTCGTGTTCCTGAATTTAGTGGGATGGCCTTGAGTTTCTCTCTGTTTTATTTTATGTTAGCTGTAGGCTTGCTGTAAATAGCCTTTATTATATTTAGGAATGACCCTTGTATCCCTAATCTCTCTAAGACTTTTATCATAAATGGCTGTTGAATTTTGTCAAATGCTTTTTCAGCATCTAATGAGATGATCATATGGTTTTTTTCCTTCAGTTTATTTATATGATGGATTACATTGATAGATTTTCATATGTTAAACCAGCCCTGCATCTCTGGGATGAAGCCTACTTGATCGTAGTGCATAATTTTTCTAATGTGTTCTTAGATTCAGTTTGCCAGTATTTTATTGAGAATTTTTGCGTCAATGTTCATGAGTGAGATTGGCCTGTAATTCTCTTTTTTTGGTTGAGTCTTTGTGTGGTTTAGGTATCAGGGTAACTGTAGCCTCATAAAAGGAATTTGGCAATGACTCTTCTGTTTCTATATTATGAAATACCTTAAGGAGTATAGGTATTAGGTCTTCTTGGAAGTTCTGGTAGAAATCTGTATTGAAACCATCTAATCCTGGGCTCTTTTTGGTAGGGAGGTTTTTGATAACAGTTTCTAATTCTTTGTGACTAACAAGATTGTTCACCTGGTCCTGGTTTAACTTTGGTATATGGTACTTATCTTTAAAATTGTCCATTTCTTTTACATTTTCCAATTTTGTGGCATACAGGCTTTTGTAGTAAGATCTAATGATTCTCTGAATTTTCTCTGTGTCTGTGGCTATGTCCCCCTTTTCATTTCTGATCTTATTAATTTGCTTGTTCTCCCTCTGCCATTTGATTAGTTTGGCTAGGGGTTTGTCAATCTTGTTGATTTTTCTCCAAGAACCAGCTTTTTGTTTCATTGATTCTTTGGATTGTTTTCTGTGTTTGTATTTTGTTGATTTCTGCCCTCAGTTTTATTATTTCCAGTCATCTACTCCTCCTAGGTGAATCTGCTTCTTTTTTTTTCTAGAGCTTGCAGGTGTGCTGTTAAGTCTTCAATGAGTGCTTTCTCCATTTTCTTTAAGTGGGCACTTAGTGCTATGAACTTTCCTCTTAGCACTGCTTTCATTGTGTCCCATAGGTTTGAGTATGTTGTGTCTTTGTTTTTTTTTTAAATTCAAGAAAGTCTTTAATTTCTTTCTTTATTTCTTCCTTGACCCAGGTGTGGTTCAGTAGTTGACTGTTCAGTTTCCATGAGTTTGTAGGCTTTCTGGGGGTAGAATTGTTGTTAAATTCTAATTTTAATCCATGGTGATCCAATAAGACACAGGTGGTTACTAATATTTTTTTTGTAACTGTGGAAGTTTGCTTTGTTACCAAGTAAATGGTCAATTTTTGAAAAGGTTCCATGAGCCACAGAGAAGAAGGTATATTCTTTCCTATTTGGGTGGAATGTTCTATAGATGTCTGTTAAGTCCATTTGGTTCATTACCTCCATTAAGTCTCTTAATTCTCTGTTAGGTTTCTGTCTGATTGACCTGTCCATTGGTGAGAGAGGAGTGTTGAAGTCTCCTACTATTAGTGTGTGTGGTTTGATGGCTGCCTTGAGTTCTAGTAATGTTTCTTTTACATAAGTGGGTGCTTTTATATTAGGGGCATATATATTCAGGATTGAGACTTCATTCTGATGGATTTTTCTTGTTATGAGTATAAAGTGTCCCTTTCCATCTCTTCTGATTGATTTTAGTTTGAAGTCAACTTTGTTAGAAACTAGTATGGCCACACCCACTTGTTTCTTAGGTCCATTTGCTTGATAAACCTTTTCCCAACCCTTTACTCTGAGTAGATGTCTGTCTTTGTAGTTGAGATGTGTTTCTTAGCAAAATGTTGGATCCTGTTTCCCTATCCAATCTCTTAGCCTGTGCCTTGTTATAGGTGAATTGAGTCCATTGATATTAAGTGATATTAATAACCAGTGGTTGTTAACTCCGGTCATTTTTTTGTAGTCGAGTTTGTGTGTTTCCCTTCTTCTAGTTGTGCTGGTGAAGGGTTGCTAGATGTCAAAGTTATTCTGGACATTGTTGGACTCTTTGGTCTGTGATTTTCCTTATATTACTTTCTGCAAGGCTGGATTTGTGGCTACGTATTGTTTAAATCTGTTTTTGTCCTGGAATATCTTATTTTCTCCATCAATGGTGAATGCAAGCTTTGCTGGGTATAGTAGTCTGGGCTTGCATCCATGTTCCCTTAGTGTCTGTAGCACATCTATCCAAGACCTTCTGGCTCTCATGGTTTCCATTGAGAAGTCAGGTGTAATTCTGATAGGTTTCCCTTTATATGTTATTTGACCTTTTTCCTTTGCAGCTCTTAATATCTGTTCTTTGTTCTATATGCTTTGTGTTTTGATTATTATATGGCATGAGGATGCTTTCTTTTGATCCAGTCTATTTGGTGTTCTGTAGGCTTCTTGTACCTTCATAGGAATATCTTTCTTTAGGTTTGGGAAATTTTCTTCTATAATTTTGTTTAATATATTTTCTGGGCCTTTGAGTTGTAATTCTCTCCTGCTTCTACCCCAATTATTCTTAGGTTTGGTCTTTTCATGGTGTCCCAGATTTCCTGGATGTTTTGTGTTAAGAATTTGTTGGATTTGTTTTGTTCTTTAATCTGTGAGTTTATTTCCTCTATAGTATCTTCAGAGTCCGAGATTCTTTCTTCCATCTCTTGTATTCGGTTGGAAATACTTGTCTCTGTAGTTTCTGTTCGTTTACTCATAATTTCCATTTCTAGTCTTCCCTCGGATTGTGTTTTCTTCATTAACTCCATTTCATTTTTCAGGTCTTGAACTGTTTCCCTTACCTGTTTGATTGCTTTTTCTTGTTTTTCTTGGGTATCTTTGAGAGATTTATTTATTTCATCTACCTTTTTGTTTGTCATCTCCATTTCTTTATGGCAGTTTTCTTCCTCCTGTTTAAGGTCCTCTATTATTTTCATGAAGTATTGTTTAAGGTCGATTTCTTCTGGAGTAGGGTGTTCAGTTCTTGTTGTTTCAGGATGTCTGGATTCTGGTGATGTCATGATGCCTTTTGGGTTGTTGGAGGAGTTCTTGCATTGGCGCCTGCCCATCTCTTCCTTCAAATGGAGCTAGGAGAGACTTGGTGGCTTGGTCCAATCTTTACTCTGACTAAATCTGGGTGGATCTCCTCAGTGCTGGAGCAGGAGGTATTCCTTGCAGCACAATCTGAAGGAGCCAGCACCCCCTTGCCAGAATCCTCAGACCTGCCTGGAGGGCATCCTCTCACCCCTTTGGGTGGATGGCCTTAATACAGGAGCAGGACACTTGAATAAACTAGGGAAGGCCATCCAGATGCAACTCCACAGCACTGAACCAGGGATTCCTGGTAGCCTAGGGAGGCCACAGGGACAAAAGGGCAGAGGTGGGGGCAGAGCAGGATGAAGTATCACACCGTGAACCTTGCAGCACAATCTGAAGGAGCCTGCACTCCCTTGCTGGAATCCTCAGACCTGCCTGGAGGTCAGCTTCTCACCCCTTTGGGTCGATGGCCTTAGTACAGGAGCAGGACACTTGAAAACACTAGGGAAGGCTTAGGAGTGGCAGGGACGTGAGTACCAAAGACACCCCTGCACCAGGAGCTGGGGGAGAGGGGCTGTGCTCTCTTCTAGGGCAGGTCACCCCAGGAAAGCACACACTTACCCGTTCAGATGGAACTCCACAGCACTGAATCAGGGAATCCTGGTAGCCCCTCCCCTTGCTTTTTTAAAATTAAACATTGTAACATACATTTTTATATATATATACTCTAGTACCTAGATCCATATATCCATATGTGTGTGTGTGCATGTGTGAGTATGTGTGCATTGTGTGATGTATCCTTCCATTCACACACATGTGTTCGTGTGCAGTTGTGTACTTGCTTTTGGAGGCCAGTCAAGTGTTTCCTTCTGTCAGTCACTCTGCTTACTTTTAGCAATCTCTCTCACAGCCTGAAATTCACAAATCCAGCTGGACGAGCTAGTCCTTGAGTTGTACGGATCTGCCTGTCTCTCTCTCACCTCTCCTTCCTCTTTCCTCCCTCAATTCCTCCTCTTGCACTTAGGTCATCACTTTTACACCATAAATGCTTTATGAACTGAACCATCCACCCAACCTCTAGAGAGACATTCACAGCAGTCATCTGCTGACATCGGATGATTGCCTACTTCCTCAAACATCCCCAAACAAAACAACAAAAACTGTGAGTTCTGTGTGCTGGCTGTCTTTACTCCCTGACAACAGGGGGAAGACAAACATCCAGTCAACCAAACACACACACACACACACACACACACACACACACACACACACACACGTGCGTGTGCGTGTATTTGACTGGGATATTGAAAAAGAGGCAATAAATCAGTGAAGAGTGTCACTTCATGTAATGGCATCAGAGATAGCCTCTAGTTACCATGGAGAGGATGAGCACCAGAATGCTAACCAGATGAGTTCTCCATCACAATCCTGTGTTTCTGACTAGAAAGCTCCCTTGATTTTTGCCTATGTTCTGAATTCTGTTCTCCAGTGTCCTTTCAACCTACCTGAGAGCTTTTGAATAAATCTAATTTTGACTAATGTAGTCATAATCAATTTATAAGGCTTCACACAAGAACTGAAACTGACAAAACTTTAATTTTTAATGAATAATACATATTTATCTGTGTGCAGAATCACTGGTTATAAATACAATTCACTTAGTAGGAATGCCATGAACTCTATCTGAAGAGGCAGGTATCTGAAAGTACTTGTTCATTTATATCAGTAAAGAAAAACACAGAATAAATTGCTGCCATTTCTAAATTTACAAGAACTATATTATACAAAAAGAAAAACATGCATAATGTAGTGGCTTTGTAAAACTAAAAACATTCTAAAATCATCAGTGACATCAGCATAGAATATAAGAAATACACAAAGAACAAACAATGATAAAGTGTGAATAATTTCATAAATGCATATAAATATCAAAATTATTATAAAGCCAATAAATTATATATAACTATAAACTATCATAAAACTAATATTATAACAATATATCAAAGAAGACATTTTAAAATAGAATAATCTCATAACTAATACTATGAAATTTAATCCCTAATTAAAAACTTGGCTCAGTGATAACTTTAGAGAAATTTGGCTTCACCATTACTTTCTATTGGACATTATACTTCTCTACTTTATAACTTACATAAATTGTTCCAGAAAAAACATTCCATAGCTCATTTTATGTACTTAAAGCTATTTCAATGCCAAAATCATGAACATAAACACAAAAATCCTTAACAAAGTAAAAAAGGTGGACCAGATTCTAATGAGAAAATAACAAAATTCATAATATTTATTACCCGGGTGAAGTATGTAACCAGGTTGGAAGGCAGTTTTAGCAACCGAAGCAGTCAATGCACTTGAACCGTCAAAAGTAATGGTGAGATGAGGTTCATAAACCTCTTGATAAAGGTCGGAAAGGGGGTGATCAAGCTGAACTTCTGTGCGTGCAGGAGAGGGGCACAGAGGAGGCTCTCAGTCTGAGGAGAATTACCGAGGCTGCGAACCGGTTTCCAGGGGCAGCTGTAAGAAATTGTCACAATCAGCATGACCTGCACAGTAGGGATTTGTTTTACACACTTTTGAATGTTAGGAAATTCAAAATCCAGACGCCAGAAGACCCTTTCCAGGAAACAGACCTTGTTCTCATTTAAAGATTGCAGCCTTCTCAGTGCACGCACACAGCACAGGGCGGATACAGAGGGATGTTAGGGTGAACAGAGGATTTTGGAAAGGGCTTCATAAATGCACAGGGGAAAATGAAACCAGCAAATGTGATTTTGTATAGCCAAAAGTCCTGTGCAATGAAAGGAACAATCACCAGAGAGAAGAGCTGTCATAGAAAGTAAGATAAAATATTGTCTACACTTGATCCCGCAAAGCACTAACATCCAGAATTTATAAAGAACTTGGAAAACACAATAGGAAAAACATAGAATTTAATAGCTTGATTTAAAGCACAACATAAGTAAATAGACACTTTTATAAACCACACACTAATGGTCGGGGGTGTATGAAAAGATGGCTGAGATCATTTTCATTCCTTCTCGCCAATGAGAAGTGAAAGGACTATAAACCATAGTGAAATGTCACTTCCCTCCAACAAGAATAGTTTTTATCAAACTCACAGAAGATAAGCAGTGCAGGTAAAGATGCGGAGAAGGGAGTCGTTGTTACACATCCTTCGTGAGAATGGAAATGAACACAGCCACTATCAGAAAGGGCATCACAGTTCTTTGAAAATTTAAAAAAAAAAAAAAAAAAAAAAAAAAAAAAAAAAAAAAAAAAAAAAAAAAAAAAAAAAAAAAAACAATTTCATGCCCCAGCAATCCTTCTACTTGGTATATATTTGCATGAAATGATGTGTCAAAGAGACATTAGCTTCCATGTTTACCACACAGCCTTGCTCACGGTAGCCCAACTGTTGCTGTTTAAGTGCACAGTGAGTGGCACATGAGATTCATGGAAATTGTATACAAGAAAATACTAATGTGGGAGCCTAGCCTGTTTGGATGCTCACCTTCCTAGACCTGGATGGAGGGGGGACAACCTTGGACTTCCCACAGGGCCCGGAACCCTGACTTCTCTTTGGACTGGAAGGGGGGGGGGGGAGTGGGAGTAGGAAAAGGGAAATGGGAGGAGGGGAGGAGGTGGAAATTTTTAATAATAAAAAAGTTTATAAACACAAATTATAATGTAATATCCAATGAAGTACTTTTGAATTGAAACTTTAATTACTTTGCAAATATGTATTTTTTTCTTGCAACAATGGTCTTCTTTTTATTTTGATGACGTTTATTAAATGATTTTTAATAAAATCATAAAAAATATAATACTAAATAAATATTTAAAAAAATAAAAATACTAATGTCCAAAGTACCCATTCATTGCATTTAGCTTTATAATATGTGCCACTGATTATCCCTATTATTTTTCTTGATTATAATTTTTTTCTGTAATTTTTATTATACATGACCAGCCTTTCTAATGTTACATATAAAATATTCCTAGAGATGCAGCATAACTTAAATTACCTGTTTTTCTCTGTGGTACTTAAATGAAAACAAAGTAACATTTGTACCTTTTCTAAAAAAAAATTGATTTAACATTTATTTTCTCCTTTAAATAGTTAACTATATTAGCCATAAAGCACTAAAGCATTATCCCATTTAGAGTTAAATTTTTATGCTATACTTAGGAAGGTTTTTGTGCTTACAATATCATCGTGTATTGAAATGTGTGGATCTTGAATTAAACTTTATTGGAGATGAACACTCTACCAGATGTTCATTTGAAAATTGTCTTAATTTGTTTTATAGAAGTCATCATATACTTCACTTAGCAATTAGATTCTTTATATAAACATACTGTGTACACAGCAATTGGGAGCATAAAAGACTTTAATTATGGCAGAATTGGAAAAGTAATGACACTCCTCTGTGATTTTATTCTTTTTAAATTGCCTTTCATAGCACTATTTCTTATAAGACAGACTCAGTTTTACACTTCAATTCTGTAAGAATATTTTTTTAAATACCAAAACTTTAGTTTACCTTAGAAGCTTTGTTTTTGAATATCTTCAATGTTAATAATTTGTCCGTGTTCCTCCCAGTAAGAGTAGACATGACCTTAATAACCTGAAATCTTTAAATCTTTTTAAAAAATTGTAACAGAAGTAACTTTGTCATTCATAAATAGGCATTGGCTTCATTTTTCATAAATAAATTTAGAATAGTATGCTAAATTAATCCAAAAAGTAGACAAAATTTAAACCATATCAAGGATTTCTGGGTATAAAGTACAAATATCTGAAAACTGTGTATGTATAGAAAAAAACTAAAAAATACAATTACCAGATAAAAAGTGTTGATTAAATTTGGGTTTAATGAATAAATTTTAGAGAAAGTATATTATATACAACACTAGAAACATATACAAAAAATAGAATATAATTTCTACTTAAAGTCAAATTTAAAATTAATTTAAAACACATATAGAGAGACAGGAAGTTTTAGGAAAATCTCACTGTATTTCACTATTGACCTATTAGTAATATATGCATTTTATTTCTCTTTTCTGTTAATATGTCTTTTTAAAAAATGCACATGACTGTCCATAGAAGAAGAAAGATTCAGTGATGCTTGAGGTAAGTGTTCATTCTTTGCTTTGAACATCAATTACTGCAATATAATTGAGGACCATTTAAAATGTCAACTCATTTATTTTTGAGAATCTTACATTAGGAATGAAATATTAAACTAACATATGTTAATAAGAGTTGTGAATTGTGGGTAGATACAACTTTGTGTAGTTTTGAATAAAAATAAAACTGTGAGCCAAACTGTTTGCCTTAATTGAGACATCTATTCAAGGAACTGTTTCACTAAGTGTTTCTATTTGCGACCAACATTAGCCCTCATTGTTTTAGTGAACAGTTCCATAAATGAAGAAGAAACAGAATTTTCATAATTTATACACTTTTTCAGGAGCAGAAACTGTACCTCAAATCTATGAATGAAGTACTTTAGACAAAGACAAGGGGGCTTTACCTGCAGTTTTTATTACATTCTCAGTTGATATTTTAAAATTATATTCAATGACCTAATAGCGCTGGATTTATCTTTCATCATGACTTCCAATGAATTTATATAAAACATTTCATTTTGCATATGGAAAAAAACTCAATTTCTATTTTAATAAATCAGAAGGGTCAATTCCTTTGGAAGTACTAACTTAGCCATTATAAAATGCTAAGTTATTCTGCTTGTTTGTTTTGTGTGCTTCTTCCTCTTTATTGGGCTTTCTTTTCATCCTCTCTCTCTGATTCCTCCATACACACTGCATTCACAGCTGGCTTTCAGAAGTTCCAAATCAGTTGTAACTCTAGAGCGACCAGTCAAAACACCCTGGAAGAAAATGCAAACGATGATGCTGAGAACATGGAGAACCCCTTCCTTAGTTGCTTGCTTGGTCCTCAGAACCCATAAGATACATGCAGTTATGGCCATCACTTTACAGGGGGAAAACTGGAAGACAAGAGAGCTTAAATATCTATACCTAAGTCTCAGAAGTTGTCCAAATTGGAGCAAAATATTCCATCCAAGAGCCTGCTATGGATTTTATATGCATAGCAGAGTCATCCTGGGAGCAAGAGGATGTTCTAAAATAAAACATATTTAACGACTGCTGCATTTTTGACTGCCGTTTTTTTATGTTGATAAACATAAAATGATACATTTGGAGAAATATATAACTCTTCTTAAAATAAAATAATATGTAGTAAAAATAATTAGTAGTGATGAATATATATCTTATTGTAATAGAAAATCAGATTAATTTATTTATGGTGCTTTAAAATGAATTTTTATTTTACCATTTTACCATTTCAAACTTAAAATCAAGGATTTTGTTAAAGAATTCAGTTATTGATATTTTTATTTTGAATCTATAAACTATGTACAATTGTTTTGTGTTTAATTTATATTTGAAGAATTCAAGTTGTCTATTTGCAACTAAAATTTGACTCCTTTCTATAAAGTATAATGATTTTTATTATAGTTCCGCTCACTGTAGGTGTTCAGATAAATAATAGGAAATACAGAGCAAACTATCCTAAATGAAGGAAATCCTTCCATTCAAATATAAACTAAAATGTGCAAGCATTTTCCCAAGTGCTACAATATTACCCCATTCAGAGCACAGAAAGCTTTACGTAAGCTGCCTGTCTATGAAACTTTGGGAAATAATTCGCTTGGCAACATTATCAATTGGGCTGTTGAATCAAAGGTCTGTGTCTTTAGCCATATTTACAGGTGTCCTCACTTCAAGATGCAATAACCCAGACCTGTAGAATGCAAACATTCGAACTGTGAGCTGTTTGCTCTCTGTGTTCATTTTTTTCCATTCTCTTTGTTTTGGTAGATGCTTATTTCAGTCTTTCTATTATCAAGTAGTGAAATGCATTGAACCTTGAGAATCTACCATTATTGCCTTTCTGTTGATTGAATCCTACTTAGAGAATTCTAACTAACTAGAAAACAAATATAACATGAATTTAGAAACTTTAGAAGTTTACCAGGATGAAAAACAAGTGCTTTAGCCAGCCAAGCCATCTTGCTTGTCCTTGAACAACAGCTTCTGCAAACAGCACAATATGTTTGTGATCATATTTTCTACTGGTAGGTAGGCAGCTACATAATTTGAAAAGCAAGAACAAAATTAATAATTATTAATTAGTGCTTCTCTGAAGCCAACTGATATCCTAATTATTTGAACATGCAGAAATGCTGTGTATACTCTGTTCTCTCCTATGGAAATGAAATAACTGTATTCATACACACATATAAACACATGTACAAACACACACACACACATGCCCACATACACAAGTGCACACCCTACATATTCTTAGAAGTCAGATACTGTGATTATTGATATTTTTAGAAAAATAAAATTAGCTGGGTGGTGGTGGCACACACCTTTAATCCCAGCACTCAGGAGGCAGAGGCAGGCGGATCTTTGTGAGTTCGAGGCCAGCCTGGTCTACAAGAGCTAGTTCCAGGACAGGCACCAAAGCTACAGAGAAACCTTGTCTCAAAAAACCAAAAAATAAAAATAAAGAAAAATAAACACCATGTATTTGGTTTAAAAGCTTATGCTATTGACATTGCAACTTTTAGGTCTGAAATCCACTTTTTTTGTTTTTGTTTCTTTGTTTGTTTGTTTTTCAAAACAGGGTTTCTCTGTATCTTTGGCTGTCCTGGAACTAATTCTGTAGATCAGGCTGGCCTCAAACTCATAGAGATCACCCCGAATCTACCTCCCAACTGCTGGGATTAAAGGCATGTGTCACCATGCCTGGTTTAAAATCCATTTTTAATGATATTTTTATTTTTTAAAGTAAAATTCCCCCCATCTTCATCCAACTCCCTCTATTGCCTCACACACCAGGTCCATTCGACTTCATGTTCTCATTTTATTTATTTTTTTTTAACTCCCTAAGTCCATTTACTGCTGTCCCTATGATTATGGGTGTGTGGCCATTCATGGGATCATTGAGCACATACTAGCAATCTCCAATGCAAAATGGACTCTCCATGTAACAACGAGGGGGCCTAGTCTTCTTGTTTGTGTTTCTGTCCCGTCTGGTACCCCACAGCCAGCAAGCCCCAAAGAAATAACAAAGAGATCTCTATACTCTCTATACGTTATAAGGCTGATTGGCCCATTAGCTCTAACCTCTCACTAGCTAACTCTCACATCTTGATTAACCCATTCTTCTGATCTATGTTAGCCATGTGGCTCAGTACCTTTTTAATTTTATTTATTAAAAATTCCCGCCTCCTCCCTGCCTCCCATTTACCCCCCCTCCCTCCTCTATTCCCCCTCCCTCTCCTGTCCAGAGAGCAGTAAGGGTTCCTTACTACCTTATGGGAAGTCCAAGTTCCTCCCCCCTCCATCCAGGTCTAGGAAGGTGAACATCCAAACAGGCCAGGCCCCCCCAAAACCAGTATGCGTAGTAGGGTCCAAATCCCGTGTCATTGTCCTTGGCTTCTCAGCAGCCCTCATTGTCCACCATGCTCAGGAAGACCGGTTTTATCCCGTACTTTTTCAGTCCCAGTCCAGCTGGGCTTGGTAAGCTCCGAATAGATCAGCCCCACCATCTCAGTGGATGGGAGCACTCCTCACAGTCCAGACTTCCTTGCTCATGTTTTCCCTCCTTCTGCTCCTCATTTGGACCTTGGGAACTCAGTCCGGTGCTCCAATGTGGGGCTCTGTCTCTAGCTCCATCCATCGCCAGATGAAGGTTCAGTCCAGATGGAACTCCACTGCACTGGATCAGGGGCTCAGTACCTTTTTTAGTGGTTGCAGATCACATCCTGCTGCTTTAGTGATCTAGACAGGAATGGGAGGAATCAACTTCCTTTTTCCCAGAATTCTCCTGTTCTCATTACATCATTTCTACTTCCTGTCTTGTTTTCCCACCTATATTTTCTGCCTGGCCAATCAGCGTTACATTTAAAACATGATTGACAGGTTACAGACAATTCTCCTGCACCATCTCCATCCCATTCTAACATCTTTTTGAGTGGCACACAGATTTCAAAAAAAAAAAAAAATATGAATGGAATCAAATTACATCCTCCCATAAATTTTAATGTAAATTAAAATAAATGAATAGTATGCCTCATTACATAAAAATCAAATAATATTGGCAAGACATTTTAACTATAATAACCAAAATAGTTATGCTTTGCTGGGCTTTGATCTCAACCTTTAATCTCGGCACTTGAGAGACAGAGATAGGTGGGTCTCTATGAGTTTGAAGTCAGCCTGATCTACAAGGACAGACTCCAAAGCTACAGAGAAACTGTCTCAAAAAATTAAAAAGAGGGGGTTGGCCAGGCGGTGGTGGCACACGCCTTTAATCCCAGCACTCAGGAGGCAGAGGCAGGCGGATCTCTGTGAGTTCGAGACCAGCCTGGTCTACAAGAGCTAGTTCCAGGACAGGCTCCAAAGCTACAGAGAAACCCTGTCTTGAAAAACCAAAAAAAAAAAAAAAAAAAAAAAAAAAAAAGGGGGGGCTGGAGAGATGGCTCAGAGGTTAAGAGCATTACCTGCTCTTCCAAAGGTCCTGAGTTCAATTCCCAGCAACCACATGATGGCTCACAACCATCTGTAAAGAGGTCTGGTGCCCTCTTCTGGCGTGAGGGCACATATGGAGGCCAAACGTTGTATACATAATAAATAAATAAATAAATATTAAAAAACTAAAAAGAAAAAGCTTAGCTAGAAAAAAAACTAGAAACTAAATCTTATTTGATTCTCTACAATTAAGTAACCACAAACTTCAATTGGAATTAAGTAATATTACAATCATTTATTTGCATAAAATAAGCTACCAAACATTTTGAGAATTCATTCTCTAATACACATCTTGGATTTATTTGATTTTATATTTTATGTATTTGTATATGTATGTGTACACCAGTGCTCAAGGGTCCAGAAGAGGGTGTTGAATGTCTTATAATTGGAGATACAGGCATTATCTAATATGGCTGTGGGAAACTAAACTTGGATTATTTTTAAGACCAGCAAGGACCCTGAGCTATCTCTCTTCCTCATCAATGCATTCTTAAAGTTAGTAATTAGGGACACGTATTGAATGCTTAAAATACTTAACATGCTCATGACCCTGTATAAAACACTCTATATACATGAACAGTCTTTCAGTTTCCATAAAACGTTTTATTGTGCCAACTTTACGAATATGAAAATTCAAGCCTAATGAGAGTGAATGACTAACCCAAAGGCACCCATAAAACCAGGTTTCTATAGCCACACAGGTGATTAGACATGCAAACCTTTGAACATTTCAACCTTGGAGAGGTAATTATTATACGTCTATTAGCTACCTTTGTGTAGTTT
Organism: Arvicola amphibius; assembly: GCF_903992535.2. NCBI lineage: Eukaryota > Metazoa > Chordata > Mammalia > Rodentia > Cricetidae > Arvicola > Arvicola amphibius. The sequence continues at coordinate 120,156,495 of NC_052048.2, forward strand.
TAAACAAAATGTCTGAAGTGGGAGAAAGCAACTTGGAATATCGAAAGACCTTTGTCTGACAGTTTCAGAGATCTGAGTTCATTATCCTTGACTCCATTGATTGATTCTGGTGAGGTAGAAGATCATGGTGTAAGGGGCGTGAGGCTGCAGGGTGCAGAGACAGTGGGGAAGTAGTTACAGGAGCAGACACTCTCTTCACAGGTATGTCTCCCAGTGACCTACTTCCTCCACCTAGGATTCACCTCTTAAAACTTCCAAAATTTCTAAAAATAATGCCACCAACTGGGGACCAAGTGTCTAACACATGAGCCAGAGGGGGGCATTTCATATTCAAATTATTAACAAGGCACATCCCACTAGGTTCAGAACATCTAAAGAGGAAAACATCCTGCCACATCCACGTAGGGTATTTTCATCACCTGGGCTCACTTTCTGGTCCTTGAGGGGCATCACAAGCATCACTGGGTCAATCCTTTGTAATGAGGATAAAAAAGAATAGAGCAAAATCCCAAAATACATTTTCTAGCGGAAAGAATCTCAGGTCGAAATACCTGGCAGCCTGGTATAAAAGAAGGACAGATAGTAGCTTTACAACCAGCAGACAAAGCTTACAAAACAGCTCCCAGCTTTCTTCAACTGAAAAATGAGAGGCACAGTTAAGAATTTTTACCTTTCTTTCTCCTCCGTGCTTTGTTTTGGCCTCTACCGCTGATGCCTGGAATTTTTTAAATATTTTCTTCACTGAGCTGTCTTTACTTCCATTTCTAAAGCCAAATGAAAAATGTTGCCAGACTAATGTGCCTAAAAAAAAGTTTCATATGAGCCAATGTTTATATATAGGACATGCAGCTCTGTGTTATGTAATGTAACGGTCAATTAAAGAGACTTCTCTGGCCACTATAAAGTACTAAAAGGATCAGCACTATTTATAAAAAGTCCATAATAAAGTTCAAAGTCCACTTGCCTCCAATCGGCTTCTTGTTCAGTGATCCCTTCTCTCTAGTATTCCACGGACACTCAATTTTCCCTCTATATATTTATTTACATTTCCTCAGATACCAGCCCTACAGCCTTTCTACATACTGTCTCCATTCCTCCCACCCTGTTCATACTGTGGTTATACCATTCTTTCACGTGTTAGTCATCCCATCCATCTAAAGTTCCTTCAAAGGTTTCTTCAAGTTACTACCTGCCCAACTACTTCACCCTGGATTAAAACTTGTCTACACCGATTTGAAATGCTGGACTGTTCATTATTAGGACTGGCTCTGTCTTGAGACATATTCCATGGAGACAGACTTTCTCCTGCCCAGTAAACTGTGGTTTCAGACTTTACCACTTGCTATTTCTTTAATATGGCACACGATAAAGCATTAGGTCTTTAAGCATTCAAAGTTTAGTGAATATTCCATTAATTCAACACATTATTTTTCTAACTTTCTAATATTTGGTCTTGGAGATTAAATGAGTATTTTCATGACACAAATAGTGTCTAATTACAGTAAACACTAATAACAGCAATTGTGTTAAACACTAACCCAGTCGGGCAGTGGTAGTGCACACCTTTAATCCCAGCACTTGGGAGACAGATATGGGTGGATCTCTATGAGTTTGAGGTCAGCCTGGTGTACGGAGTGAGTTTCAGGACAGTTGACACTGCACAGAGAAACCATGTCTAAAGACAAAAGAAAGGAAGGAAGGAAGAAAGGAAGAAAGAAAGAAAGAAAGAAAGGAAAAAGAAAGGAAGAGAAAAAGAAAAAAACACTAACCCAGAAAAAAATTGTTTGAGAATTAGTTCTGATTCATTCTTTCTTGGCTTTTAAATGATTACCATTGGCTCTTCTTCCATTCAGCTTGCTTTTCCATATTCAAACTGAACATGGAATAAGTCTGTTTCTAGACAATATAATTGGATCAGATGGAAATTTCTGAAACTAAAATCTGTCCTCCTAAAACATTAAATATGAGTTCTAGTACCTTATTATTGTTCACATAAAACATGAAGCACTAACACTGAACCTTGTTATAAATAATTATAAATGTTAAGAAATGGTAACCATTGGCTTTGCCACACTTTTATTCCTGATGGATTATTTGTGAGGGTTCAATGATCTTTTTTGCTGTATTAGCACTTAGAATGGCATAATGGGAATCTCTGGGAGAACTCACAGGTAGTGAATTAAAATTGTCCCAGGCACCAATCATGAACACGTCACAAAGGTAAAAAGAGAAAGAAAGTATCTGTGTCAAGGACACAATTTAGTTTATATATATAAAGAGAGAGAGAGAAAGAGAGAGAAAGGGAGAGAGAGAGTATGTTTTGAAGGAAAATAGCTCCAAAAGTAGTGGCACTCTTAAGAAGTGTGGTCATGTTGTAATGGGTATAACCTGCTTAGAAGTATGTTACTGTGGGGATGGGTTTTCAGGTCTCCTATGTTCAAGCTACAACCACTGAAACAGACCACTTCCTGTTGCCTACAAGTCAAGATGTAAGAACTCTCAGCTCCAGCACCATGTCTGCCTGTATACGGACTTGCTTCCTGACATGATGATAATGAACTAAACCTATGAAAATGTAAGCCACCCCAATTAACTGTTCTTCACTGCAATAGAAACCCTAAAACATATATTATATACATAATTTCAATTATATAGTTTATATAATATGTATAATATGCACATTTACAGAGTAATAGTTATTTAAGGAGTTTTATTCTCACAACACAGAGTATAAAACTAAAGGTTGAAGTTGGCTGTATCTTTAGAAGTTTCAAATGTGTTAAATTATCTAATTCAGACATTAGGAACAAATTGTTGGTTTTAATGCCAAATTCTAATGATATTCTGTTATATTCATAGATGAATGCCTTATTCAGCTATCTCATTAGAGAAGATTCCTTCTGCAGCAGATGGAACAAATACAGAGACTCACAGCTGGACAATGTACAGAAATAAAGGAACCTTTAGAATGTTCAGTCCTAAGCGGGATGTCTCCATCATTCCCTCACCTCAGGGCACAGGGAACAGAAGTGGAAGCAGAAAGAGCTTAAGCACCAAAAGGGGTGTAGAACACCAAGAAAACAACCTTCTAAACCAACAGGACAAATGTACATATGAACTCAGAGACTGGGGGAGCATGAACAGTGCCAACATTGATCTGGGTCAGATGGGGCCCCAATGCTAAGAGTAGTGAACATAATCTCTCATTCCTAACCCAGAAGCTATCCCCAATTGATAACCACTCACAAAGGCAAAATTACAAAATGAACTCAATGGCATTTTTATAAGTTTTGTCTCATAATGCTTTGCTGTGGACTTGGGAGTTGTTTGTTTGTTTGTTTACCTTACAGATTCTTTGAATATATATCATGGTTTCTGGTCTTTTATAGGATTTAGGTGTGTGTGAATATTTGTGCCTTTGGGTCTACATGGGTTTCTTGAGCTTTTACTTTAGCTCCTTTTCTTCTGTTATTTATTCACTCCTGTTCTGATTTGCTGATTTTACTTTTACTTTATCTTATTTCATATATTTTGTATTCTAATGAGAAGGGGTGTGGATATATGTAGGTGGGGAAGTAGAGAGGATCTGGGAGAAGCAGAGGGAGGGGAACTACTCTATTTAAAAAAATCTGTTTTCAATTAAAGAAAGAAAAAGAACATTTTTTAAAAGGAGGCAAAGGATCTGAAAGAGAGTGGGGAGTGGTAGGGGACACAGGAGAATTTAGAAGGAGGAAAAGAAGGGGGAAATAATATAAATACAATCTCAAAACATAAAGAAGGAAAAAACTCAACAACAACAAAAGAAAAACCTCGAAGAGACATGGGATCTTGTTTATTCTGGCCAACCACTCTTGACCATAAAGCCTGCTCTAAACCATTGTCACTCCATTAAAGAAAAACTGTCTCCCCTCTCGAAGCAGCTATAAATTATAAAGCTTCATGGCTACGGGTGAAACTTTATGCTTGCTCCCACTTCTCCACTCCTGGATTGCTTTTCTGACTTGAACCTTTGCAGGACTTTGCAGGCTGTCACAGTACTGTAGTTCACATTTGCATCAGTCTTGTCTTGGGGAGAGTTTCCTCAGAGTCCTTCACCGCCTGTGGCTCTTACAGTCTCTCCCCTCCCACTCCTTACAGAGGCCTGAGCTCTGAGAGGATGGGTGTGATAAAAAAAATAATGGCACAGTTAGGGTGAGTGTTCCAGGCCCTCTCCCTGGCTGCACGGTATAGGTCACTGTGTTAACCGCCATCTACTGCAAGTAGAAAAGTCAGCTCGAACACTTTCCACTTCAGTTTGAAAATGATATTAATTGGATGTTAATAATTCAAAGCAGTTGATTTTTTTAAAAGCTAACACAAGCTATAATATAACACTAATGAGTCAGGGAGAAAAATTGATGTTTATTTAATGTTGTCCAAGTTTCTCCTTTTTAACATAAGCTAATTGATAATAAGCATGAGTAAATGAATGAGGTTGAAGTAAAGATCAAGGGGCTCAAATGATGCCTCTGTGGTTAAGAGTACTTATCACTCCATCAGGAGGACGCAGGAGTCCAGATTGCAACAAATTCCTGTGATTCCAGCTCCTCCTGGTCTACATGAGCACCCATGTGTGTACACAAACACACAGGGAGGGAGAGGGGGAGAGAGAGAGAGAGACAGAGACAGAGACAGAGACAGAGAGAATGATAAAGAACAAACTTTTGAAACATTGAACTAGCATTCATTTTAGGATTAAAAGCTCTAACAAATCATCATTTATGCTATGGTAATGATGGGCAGCTCAGGGAGAACACCAAGATTCTGCTGGCCACACTGTCCTTACAGTATAGACCTACGGTAAGAGGGTGAGAGCACACAAAGCCCATGATCTCTCTCTGAGTAAGAATGCTGAACGCATCGAACTAGCAGCACTGCCCAGAGGAAGGCCATACAACTGAAAACTGATGAAATATTTATAGCACACCTTACAGGTCATTTAATAGTCCCAACAGTTTAACTATTTGCCATAGATCTAAAAGTCATGCCAGAAAAGTTTACCTGACTTCTCTTCCCATCCAATCGCAAAGCGGCAAGGCAGGCTACCTATTTCTTTGCAGAAATAGAAAAATTGATATTAACAATTGGTCTCCCGCTGGTCTGTATTGTTAAATGGTAAATTAGTTATAGAGACAATAGAACTCAGATGCCTTCAGCGGGACTGTGTTTTTCTGAGCAGAAGTAAAATCTTTAAAGCAGTTTCATTAAAGGGAAGATAATGAAAGGCAGCATCAAACAATGATGAAAACAGAACTTCCTAAGCAGGAGGACAGAAAAGCATAAAATTAGCAAACTATGATTGCTTTAAAGAATGTAAAGGTGAGTTTTTATTATACTTTCATTTTAGTTTCATTCTGTCAAGAGAAAGGACAAGAGACTTTTTAATATAGCAAAAAGCAAAATAGCTTAAAGAATTAAAGAGAGGCAAATACATCTACACCAGCACAATCTGCAGAGAAATTTAAAGTGTATAAATGCCCTTTGTGTTACAATATGTAAATCCAAATTCAATTTTCCCTAGTCCAACTTCTAATCCAGTCTCTCTTTTCATGCTCCTTTGATGGGACCACATATAAATTAGAGAACATGTAAGTTCCCAAACCGCTCCACTTTACTGGTTTCCAACAATTTCCATGCCACATTAAAAGCAATTTCCATTTCCTTGTGCATTTTTAAGGGACCAAATATCATTAGATTTTTGCCTTAAAATTTTTAATCTAAACTTATAGCAGCCACTAAGGTTTTTTTTCCTCATGTTTTCCTCTTTACAACCAAAAGTTCTTTTTTCAAATCCTAAAGGTGCAGCTGCAGATAGGATCAATTTTTTTTGGAGGGCATCAACTTAGCCATTCTGGGACCATTTTGCATAACTGCTAAGCTGCTTTTTGTGGAAATATAACACTCTCTCCAAGAAACACAGTCAATATTTTTAAGTGCATTTATTTAAAACTTCCTGGGATAGGCATCTTTTTGTTCATAATGTTTACAGAGAAAAGATGTATGAGGTGGAAGTCAAAACATAATTTACAGTCTTCTAACTTCCACCCACGCTCCTACTCCGATCTGCTAAAATCTCCACTGCTTTGCTGGAATGATCATCCCCAGAGCCCGGGGTCTTACTATGGACTCGGATGTTCAGAGCCCAATGTTTCATTCAATAAATTTTGTCAGCAACTTCCAATTGTTCTTATTCCTAATTCCATTTGACTCCAACTCTGTCAAAAAATTGGCATCATCTGCTAGTTTTCTTGATTTCTCTTCTTTAATATGGTTTTTGATAAAGTTCAGACAAATTTAAAGGTATTGTCAACTGTCTGCTAGGTGAGTCACTGCATGTATCACAGGTTTCTTTTTATCCCCAGGGATCAACTCAAAGAGTCATTGGTAAAATAGTTTTTTTCATCACTGAGACCCTCTGGAAAGATACCTTCTTAATTTACCCAGAAACAGTAACAAATAATAAAATCTATTTTTCATTACTCATTCATAAGATATGGATTAGAGTTTTCAGGTTATGGCCAAACCATGTCTTTATTTGACAAGTACCTGAAGTACCTGTTCTGAACAAGCTGATTTATTTATTTATTTTTTTTTTTTCGAGACAGGGTTTCCCTGTAGTTTCTAGAGCCTGTCCTGGAGCTAGCTCTTGTAGACCAGGCTGGCCTCGAACTCAGAGATCCGCCTGCCTCTGCCTCCCGAGTGCTGGGATTAAAGGCGTGTGCCACCACCGCCCGGCTGAACAAGCTGATTTAAGTTGAGTCCCTGAGCTGGGAAAGAGCACAAATTAAATCATGTTCACATAATTAAATATTGTTTAAGGGAACAATTCTAGCAAAAAATCAAATATATGTAAAAGAAAAACTGTCTAAATATAGCAGCAATTCTCCAGTAACATAATAAAATAAGTTAACGTTTCTTTTCTAAACACAAACAGGCATGCTCAAGAGTACAGGGGTCATATCTGTATCTACTCAGGAAACCACAGATGCTGTGTAATAGTGTCATGTGTGAGACATTGGGAGGGCTTCTGAGTTCTGCCTGCTCTAAACATCAAGAACTTCACTGCAATGCTCAGGAAGTTTCCATCCAACACTGCTGGGTCTCTGAACTCAGACCCTCTACTTGAGATATTGTGGAGGGGATGCAAGATGAAGAAAGATGGCAGACTCCAAAGCATAAAACTATGTAACACATACATACACACACGCGCAGGCATACACACACACACACACACACACACATACACACAGAGAGAGACACACACACACATTCACGGTGATACTGAATGGAGACTCAGTGTCATGGCATCTATTCATAGCATCAATATTACATATATAAGACCTCTACAATATGGCTGCCTAAACAAGACCTCTGTGATAATATCAGTCTGCATGTCAATGAAGATAGAGGAAATATGTTAGGGCCCTACCCTTAGAAGAAGAGCTAGAAAGAGCTATAGGCAAGTGATTGATACAAGTGGATACTCAGTCTTTTCCAGAAATCAGTCCCCTGGTAGGAAATCCAGTCTCATGTGATAAGCCCTAAACACATGTGCATAAGAGCAACATTAAATAAATGTGATTCTAATATTGAAATTTCTGCATTATACTTTTTCAAGCAAACATCTAATTCATATTTGTTAGGTGGTTGTTACGTACCAGGGCCTCTAATGACTCTAAGTAAGAACAGACTATTTATTTCAATGGGAGACAGGCAGTCAACTAGACCACAGAACATTATTCCAGTGGACACAAGAAATATTAACAAAATGCTGGAGAAACAAAGATCCCTTGCTTTATAAATCCTAACAGTAGGTTTGGCTGTGGTACAATGTTAAGAACGATATCTGCTAGGTCTTTAATAAACTTGCTAGGTGTGGGGGAACAGCTTGCAGCACATTTTCTGCTTCCTTACATTGCATTAGCCCTCTTTCTTAATTATGTCTCCCGTTTGAAGACAGACAGTCTCATCTCTCAGTTGAGTGACAGTCTTCCTTGGGAGATGTGAAAAGCATCTGTTTATCACAGATAGGGAATCAATGACAGAACAAAGTAAGGATACCATCAAAATCAACTTGGTGAATGAGAGAAGGCTTACTTATACAAGGAGAAATGACCCAAAGATAGGTGTATCACCAAAGGTCATCCCAGCATGGGTGATGACTTATGAAAGCTGAAAACCTATTGCTAACTGTGCAGTTTTGATACTGGGGGCACAGAGGGCCTTGTACTCACAGAGAGGCACTAAGAGAACCAGGAATGTCAATCACACAGGGCTGTCAAATACCTGCACTCCATCTAGCAAACTGAGAGTAGAGGTTGTTAAAAGCCTGGTGACCTTTTTGCTATCTGAAGAGAGAGACCTTACTCTTATTCCTCAGAATGATTACCCCAGACTCTTCCCTCCCTAACCATTACCCATCCTTAAGGAAGGTGCTAAAAGTATGGCCTGCTGACCTCTATGCTATCAGTCAGAGACCACACTAGATTCTAGAACTTTTGCTATAGAACCCACCCTCATGGTCATATGTGGTTGGTAGAAGAGTCTCAATGTAGTCATACCTTAAGCTCCATTGTGCACCTGGAATTGTACTGATCGTTGCCTGGAAACCTTTTCCCCAGTTGTACTGTGGTTTTAAATGTGCTGCAGAGATTGCTCTGTCATTTTATACACCCCGAAGTCTAATCCAGGCTGACAAAGTCAATATGCACCAGGTTTTCGTTCTTTTATTTTCTAAGGGCTCACTTCCTTGTATAGCACATGCAGGGACCCCCCCCCCACACACACACACACACACACATTTCCAGGCAGCTCAACAGGCTGAAAAGTGTCTTTTTCTAGGTAGTTCAGTTGGTCTGAACAATTCCAGGCAGCTCACCTGGTTTGTATCTCTCATGGTAGCTCCATTTGTTTAAAGTATTTCCCAGCAATCCTCACTGCTTATATAAGCTTGGAATAGTGGCCTAGTGCTTTTGTTTATTTTTCCGGGACTTCCTAAAACTTCTGAATTGTTTACTTCCTGAGTTCTGAGGAGATACCTTCAAAGTCTTAATGAAGTTCCCAGCAGGATGGACTTTCATCTCAGGAAATTATGCCAAACATTGTCTCGGTGTCATTGAACTGAGGGGAATCTCAGATTCCATCATCAAATTAAGCCTCAGGCAACAGACTTCCCTTCTCTTCCTCTTCCTCGTTCAGCCCCTCCTTCTCATCCTCTTATTTCCCTCCATTAGAAAAGCAGACGTGAATCCAAATAAGAGAGGAAGTTGCTTACTCTAAAACGAAAAGAAAGGGCTGGAGCCATAGTTAGGAGAAAGAGTTATTGCCTTGCAAACATGAGATGATTTTGATTCTTAGAGCCCACATTTTTAAGAAAAGCCAGGCATGGAATCTTGATTTGTAATCCCTTTACCAGGAAGACAAAAACAGGTGATTCCTTTAGATAACTAACAAGACAGTCCAGCTTACTTAACAATTTTCAGGGCAAAGAGACCTAAGAAACTACACCAAAGGTTGTTCTTTAACTTAGGCAGACATTCCACACCTCTCATACAAGCAAACACATACCCCAAAAGAAAGTAAGGATTAAGAAAAAGAGAGGAAATACAAAATAGGATATTTATAAGCAAGTACTCTACATTTATAGCTCATTAAAAATTAGAAGAAAAATATTTTGTTCTGACATTTTACAGCTACATGTCCATCTATAAAAATAAATTTTTATACGGCCATTATAAAAGGGGAGGGAATCAATGCATCTATAGTACTTGTCTATCTCACCTATTCATCAAACATACAATTGCCAAAGAAAAATTTATAACATGTCAAAATATTATAAATTTTTATTTATAATAATACTGCATAAAATTGTGCATTACTATATTCTCCAGTGTTGTGGGATAATCTGTTTGTACACTGAAAATATGTCTCTGTCGAGGCATCTTTTGTTTGCTTTATTAAAGAACTGAAAGGCTGATAGCTATGCAGCAGAGGATGGGCGGGACTTGTGGGCAGAGAAAGAAACTCTGAGAAGAAGAGAGGCAGGATTTGCCAGCAAGACACAGAGAGGTCAAACGCACAGTATGAAAAAAAGGTAATGAGTCATGTGACAGAATGTAGATTAATATAAATGGGTTAATTTAAGTTTTAAAATCTAGCTGAGAACATGTTAGGAAGTCTCCTAGTCATTGTTTGTGACCTGGGAGCTGGAGGTCCAAAGAAAATCCAACTGCACTCCAGATAAGAGTTCTGGGGTCAGAGGAACAATGAATGCATCCTGCCGAGAGCTATTCTATCTGGAAAGATTTCCCATGTACTCTCCTAAAGGGTATGCTTGGTAGATATTGCTGGCTCCTGGGGAGGAGTCCAGTGTTACCAGCTCAGAGCAACAGTGATAGCTGCTAGCTTTATATAGCTTCATGGATCATTATCTAAAAGAGCAAACAAGATCTTAGAAGATACAGAAAGAGTTGGGAGCAAGACAATCTCTCCCCAGGAGAGGTTAGCAAGCTGACTGGAATTGTGCTAAGTCTGCCACAGGAATTTAATGTCACCTGAAAAATATTAGCAATGTCATTAATGTCCAGGAAAGGGATATTAAAAAAGCAAGAGGAAAAATCTTTTGATTTTTAAATATCCATCCTGATTAAAAATTGAAATTAAATTCTTCACAGAGTTCTCTGTACAGGACCCTCTAAATAACATTCTACCCTCTGTCTAGAGGCCTCTATGAATGGTTTTTATTTTCTGTTATTATCATGGGTAGGGAGACATTTAAATACCATCTCAAATAAAATAGATTATTTTGTGCTATTGCCATCATAAAAAGGAATAGCCTATGATAAACATTGGTATTCAACCTTGAATTGTGTTTACAGGCTATAATGAGCCATAAAAGGTAGAAAGTAATCTTCTATAGAGTAGAGATCAAAAACAAGAAATTACCTAAAACTTGACTTTGTTACTATGAGTGCATGTGCTCATGACATGTGATTCTCTCTCTCTCTCTCTCTCTCTCTCTCTCTCTCTCTCTCTCTCTCTCTCTCTTTTAGTGGAGCTTGTTTTGTTTTGTATATGTGTTGTATACAACAGTAGGCATCAGTAAGGGCACAGAAACAATTCTGTTTGTAGCTCGTCTTTCCCACAGTTCATTCAGGTATGTGACAAATTATGTAAATTCCAATACACTTATTTTTAATATTTGAAAATTCCCAAGAAAAGGGTGATCCCTGGGAAGTTGGAAGTAACTGTTGTGAATTATTCCTTCATGGTTCTTTGACTTTTTCTTCCTTTAAAGTTATGCTGACACTTGAAACAAGAACATTAGGTTGACAACATGAGGAATGCACTGTCTCAGTGGAATATACCAGGGGAAACAATGCTAACTTACTATCTGTACTAACACAGACAGAACTCGCAGGTATAATTTGTTATGGACCTTACCAACAACCTTTTGTTCAGATAGCCACTTACACTGTATTTATTTGTCTGTAGTCTCCATTTTGGATTAAACGATATTTGGTAACCTTTTATAAAGCAGAGAATCAAAGCCTGCTCCTTTTCCATTAAAGTTCATTACAGGCATAAAGGATAAGAGTATACATGCTAACCATGGCAGAAACACAGATTTCAACATCTCTGGAACTTAGGTTAGTTTAATAGACATGATATTACTTTGTTTCATCTGTCCATAAATTACCAATATCCTGTCATGGAGAAGCTGTTTAGCAGTTGAGTGAAACTCAGAGGCATCTCATTGCTAGTCACAGTGGGTGCAGCTCATCATCTCCTGAATGAACAATTACTGATAGGCGCTGAGCACTTCCTGAGAGTGGTACCCTGAGTCATCAAGCATCTATGTGTGGTCAAGTGCCAGCCATCTAGGCAGAGGGTCTCATTTCATGAAGACAAACAGTCTCCATGGATACCAGGCAGAAGTACTCCTTAAAATAAAATTGCCAAAGGGCACCAAGAAGAAAGAACACAAACCCAGCACGCAGCTGCTGCTCCTCAGAGCAGAGCGAACTGCTCTCAAGCAGAGGTCTCTTTCACACGGAGAAACTGGCTTGCCAGAGCTTGTGGACTGATCCAGGGCAGAGATGATGCCAGATCACCTCCTCCTTTACCTGGGCCTGAAGTCCCCATCTGTCTGACAATATAGAGGACAACATTTGTGAGCCAGAGCACTGAATACCATGGTCACTGTCTTTTCCCAAGGTTCATTTTGCCAGTCTGCATAAAGTGTGCCACAATGCTGTGTGTGGCCAAAGCTTTAAGTAAATGTTTCCCTCAGCCCAAGGGTTTAAAGGATTAAGTAAGAATTTAACTTCAATTTGCTTTAGATAAGGCTCATTACAAAGATATCCATTTCAGGGTCCTGGTTTCTTTGGTGGGTGGGCTGTCCTTTCTGATGTACATTCAGTTAGGGCTTATCTTCTACTTCATATTCTTGCCACCTATTCAACAGCTTCAAGTCAGATGTATTTGAAAGGGATTTTGGCTTATGCCTTCATAATGATGACTATTAAATTTCTTTGTTAGAAAAGGAATAATGTGCTGGCCTTATCAGTGAAAAACTTGGCCCTCCTTAGCATCAGGTTTTTCTTTCCCATTAGGCTCGCACTAAGCTATGCTAAAGGAAGAAAAAACCTCTCTCTAAAGGTCATCCTTCTTAATTAAATGAAAACCCAGGCGGCGACATTAAAAAATGAAGTAAGTGGAGCCTATGCTCTTCCGGCAGAGCCCCTACTGAGCATCAGGCTCCTGCTGCCTGAGACAGGCCTGGGTGAGTTATTCCTATTGGGTAAGAGGCTGCTGGCTTATCATGCGGGTTCCTCCTGTGCAAATGTGTGGAACTGGCCATGTGTGACTGTGGCTCTAATGGAGGCCTGAGGCTTGGGATTGCACTGAGTTCCCAGACCAGCTCAGTTCCACCCTCTTCATGACTTTCTGTTTGCTGACACGTTCTACTTCCCTAAGCACTGACCTTTTTTCCAGCTATGGCTAATATGAATGGGCATAGGTCAATGTATCAGCTGGTAAAGCATCTAACCAGGTCAGATATGTTTTCAATGTCTATTCTCTTTCCATAGATATAGACATATACTGAACTTGTTTGGTTCCTACTGCCTTCGTTCACAACCTCATAGCTTGAGGAGGCATTAGGGACTGTGTCACCCTTTCCGAGGTCTACAACAGATCCAACACTATAAGACTTTTCAGCTAGCTCTGTCCTGCCCCTTGTTATAGCTGATCTTTGTCCTTTTTCTTCGAAGTCCTTGATGATTCTAGTTGTCCTGGAGTTCTCTGTGGTATTGTCAGGAGTAAATGAAGCCAGAGGCTCTCCAAAGCAATGAGAAAACTGAGAGCAATGTCATTAACAATTGACTCCAACACCTTTTCCCACACAGCTGTCTTCTTCTTGCCACCCCCAACAGCATGGTTATGAAGAAAGATACCATGATACTGCATGCATTTTCCAGATCTGAAGCATTTGGTATCTGTGATTCATTTGATTTATATTATGTATAAGTGATCAAGTACATATGATTATAGTTACTTTTGACAAGTGTGAAAATTATGTGTTAAAAAGTCTATAACATAATTTCAAGAGAGGGAAATTTTCCAGGATGTGATTTTATTTTCAAGAAATATTCCAGTGACTTTGATTTCCTAAATTTTACATTTGAGAGTTTTGTTACGTATTTGTGTTTAAGGACAGCAACTGCAGCATGCTATCTAAATCGAACTGCAGGGGGTGCCATTGAGATTGTGTGGCATAGCCAGTATGTTCCCAAACAGAAATGCATAAAGTCATGAGGTTTAAAGAAAGGGTTTGCATCTTAGCTTGCAATTAGGATTGTCAGAGGATCTCTGAGGACAGTGTGTTACAATAGAGGGATTTAAGTAAACATCTCTAAAGATACATCTCTGCATCAGTAATCTTTAAAAGCTTCAAACATAGAGCAAGGAATATGGAGACATGGAACCTGAACATGAATCCTATGTAATAACACTAAAAATCATTCTCTTTATTTGTAATAAAATGGCATTATGATTTGTTTTGGCCTTAAGGGATTATGAATACTGTCTTTGTCAGCGTGCTTCCCTTCTGGTAAACATTTTTTTTTTTTTTTTTTTTTTTGGTTTTTAAGAGATTAGCAGTTGCTGTTGTTATAAAGAAATGTATTGTTGTTCTAATACCAGAATGTCTGTAACAGTAAAGGACAATGTGCTACCAATTAAGCCCATTTATTTCCCAGGGGGTGCAAAGTGTGATTAACAGGATGAGTCATAAAATAATTCATTCAATCAAACCTGTAACAATCATAAAGCCCTCGGAATGGGAAAAGCCTCCTGAAGCTAAGGCCTGGCTAGGGCTGGCAATGGAAAGACTGGCACGGGAGTTTTGCCTTCATGTGAATTATCTTTGCATCATTATCTTGAAGACCAATACTTCAAATCTTAAACATCACACATGGATTTCTAGAAAACTGCTGGTTAGTTATGTTTGGTGACATCAGGCTAGACCTCCTTCTAAGTAAATTCTGCCCCAATTTAATCCCAATCAACAATAAAGCCCACTGGTTACGTTTCACAAAATCTTTAGAACATTGTCCACTCACTCCATTTTCTCTTAGCATGGGCAATCTCTTGCTAGACTGCTTTACCTGCAATCGTCTTGTAAATTACTCCGTACACTGCTGGGAAGAACAAGTTACATTCTACTTTCAATTCCTTCTACTGCTCTTTTGCCTGCAGGGTCAAGTCAAAAGTCCTTATAGGGCATATCTTTCCAAATCTGACCATCAGTAAATTATTCAGAAACTTCCCTCCCCCCACCTTTTCTGTCTATTAAAATGTCTTAGCATTCATGTTTCTAAAGATTTCCTATGGAACAGGAGCCACAGTATTTAAACTGACCAACTTATTGCTGCAACTATTTTGGTGACCAAATGAAAGCCAAAAGCTTTAATTAAAGCGATGAATTTTTGTGTAACTTTGAGTCCATAGTCCAATCAATTTTAATTGATATAGGAAAAAGATGAATACCTTATATAAGTACTCCAAACTCCAGAGTATTCTCTGACTATGCCAGTGTCATGGCATACGCCATTCTCTTCATTTATTTTCTATTCCTATATTCCTTACCTAAGTTACTGTTCACTACCTTCCATGGTTGAGATTGTGAATCATCTCTATGGTATACTTTCATGACTCTACTGAGCAGGGTGTCACCTTCCGTTTTGGGGGTATATAGTCTATAACTCACCATGCCTATACAATTGATCCAGAGTGCCCATTTCACCCAGCCATCTGAGGGATCCTTGAGAATGAGCTCTATGGCTAATTTAGTGTTCTTAACTTATATCCAACAACAGTAATTTGTGCTTCATTAGAAATTAGGCTTCTTTGACTGGTGTGGGAATACCCTCTGTGTACTGTAATTTCCAATAATGAATAAAGAAACTGTCTTGGCCTGTTGATAGGGCAGAACTTATGTAGGCAAGGAAGATGGAACTGAATGCTGGGAGAAAGAAGGGCAGAGTCTGGGGATACCATGGATCTGCAGCTGGAGGTAGACATGCTGAAATTTTGCTGGTAAGCCATGCATGACCTCATGGCGATATACATATTAATAGAAATGGGTTAAATTAAGATGTAAGAGTTAACCAATAAGAAGCTAGAGCTAATGGGCCAAGCAGTTACTTAATTAATACATTTTCTGTGTGGTTATTTCATTTCTGGGCAGCCAGGGCAAGCAAGAAGCTCCCCCTGCAACAGTTGACTATGCTGAGAACATTAAGCTCTAGTTCCAAAGGGAACTCAGACTACATACTGAAATATGAAAACCTTGGGTATTGAGTTTAAGTTGGTTTAACTTTCTAAACTTTTCAAACTTTCTTCATATATAAAGTGAAAGAAAAAATAGATCTGGAGAGATAACCCAGTCAGCCCATGAGTCCCAGGTCTAGTTAGGAAAGGGGCATAAATAGTTGATAGCTTTTAAAAAGTAAGAATCTGTGAAAAATCCTTGTAGAAATCTACTAGTTATTAAGCTAATACAGTTATTAAGCTAATTAATTCTATACTAATAAAGTTAATTAATTCAAAATAAAACTTTTTAAAATATTTGAAAGGAATTACACTGCATAGATATAAATGTTACTCCCAGAATGCATGGATTATTAAATAAAAATTAAAGTGTAACTTATGGGATACCTTCCTACAAATTATTGATAGGAAGGCCTCAGATGTCTCCAAAATAACACAGGATATTGTCATTACCCTTGGTTATCCACCATAGCTACATGAAAAAACCCTATTGCTGAAGACACCACACACTTGAACCACGGGATGTAGAGAAATCAATGTCAAACCAAGCAGGAAACTTAACACCTGCTGGCTGGGATTCATAGTGCCAGCAGATATTATATGGGCTAAAGGAAGGAGAAAGGCAGCAATGGCCTTACACTGTATGCTGCAAGACTGATCTGCTAGGCAAGTTGCACCAATGGCTGCAGTGATGGCACCATTGTCATGGAGTAACTACGTTTCTAATTAGATTTGTGGCTTGCTCTGCAGGAAGGGATTCCTGTAGTTCTTGTCAAAAGCCAAAGCTGGGGAGGTTATAAGCTCTAGGGACAAACCAGCTACTGTTATTTTGTAAAGTGGTCATGCTATCAAATTGACTTAAAATGTTTGTGTTTATACCCATAGACTCATGCTGCTCTCAACATAGGTCAGACAAGGTTCTTTTTACCCTGGGCATCAGTTGCTTTAGAGATATATAATTGGTCAAAGTTCTCAGCACCTGTCAGATATTTCTATCAATCTCCCAAGCTTCAAGGCTCAGAAATCATCAGAAAGAATATAAGAGGCAGCTGGAGGATGGAGAGGAGGGATGTGAAATGCTGTCTTATGAACATTACCATGGCTATCACATTCATGAACTCATGCTAGCTACGGAATTGGAATTACAGACAGATGTGAGATGCCATGTGGATTCTGGTAATTGAACCTGGTGAGAGGGCTCAGTGGTTAAGAACACTGTCTGCTCTTCCAAAGGTCCTCAGTTCAATTCCAAGCAACCACATGGTGGCTCACAGTCATCTGTAATGAGATCTAGTGCTCTCTTAAGGAAGAGACCTGGTCAGTCGTCCTCATCAACTTTGACCATGAAACCCAATATGGACAAGTTCAACAGAACCACCATATATGAGCTGCCCATGCATTTAATTAATGGTTACCTGCAGAAGACCAGTACAAGATAGTCGCCCACAATTTTACCATCGATGAGGGAGATGATCTCCAGTACCCACCTCTTCTATTTTCAGTTGATAGCTACTGGGTGAGGAAGAATAAAAAATCAGATATAAAGTTGAAAGGAGGAACTCCTGAGTGTGAATGGGGAAAGGAATTGGGGGAAAATTGAAGTATATGTGATCACATCTAATTGTCTTATCATTTGGAATTCTCAAGAAAAAAGAAAAAAAAAACCAGAGAATGACTGAAGAAAACAGCTAACAATCTGACTGACAGACACAGTCACACATACAAACATGTACACAAGCATATCGCACACATACACATACATGCACACATGCACACATACAAGGAAAATAATAAAGGAAGGCTGACTGAAAAGCACAAAGGATGAGATAAAAATGAATAATGTGAAAAAACGGTAGTGTAAATAGAATTTCTGTGTGTTCAGAACTAAATGTAATATCCGTTTCACATCCCTCCACCCAAGAACCAGGGATCATTGTGGAAGAAGAGACAGAAAGATTGTAAGAGCAGGAGGTGATGGGTGACTATAAGGAGAACAGTTTTGCTTTGTCTTGTTTTTCTGGACACAATAGAACAGTTGCACATATAAACTCAGAGGGGCCACAAGGCCTGTGCAAGTTCAAATCAGACAATATCCCAGCACAGGGTAAGAGGTGGTCACAAATCATAAGCAGAGTGGTAGAGAGTGGATGAAAAAAACAGCCAGTGACACACCTGACCTACACACACACACACACACACACACACATACACACACACATACACACACACACATACACACATACACACACACATACATACACACACACACACATACACACACATACACACACACACATACACACACAAACACACACACACATACACACACACATACACACACACATACACACACATACACACACACACACATACACACACACACACATACACACACACACACACACACACACACACACACACTGAAAAGATAAAGAAAGACATCCTGAGAAGCACATAGGAAGTGATAAAAATTGTAATTGACAAGGGAAGGGGAAAGGGTCAAGGTAGGCACAGAAAGCAGAGAAGACACAATAACTAGGAAGCAATGACAAGCAAGGACACTGCTTTCTTCCCTATTCTGGATCATCTTTCATTCTACTCACTTAACAGAGGAAGGATGCTGCATGACATCACAGAGCAATGTGTCTATGATTATGAATAAGGCCACCATCTAAAGGAACAGGAGATACAACCTAGGGACCACTGTAGGTGACCCCAAAATAGGTACATATAAACCATGGCCATCAAATGATGCTGTCATGCTTAGATTACCCATAACGCTAGATGTTGTAAGTGAACATTTATCAGCTGGCCACACATTAAAGTCACCCTGAGAAAGTTAATCAAAATCTTAAGACCCTGCTCCAGATATTCAAATTTATAAGGTCTGAAATAAAGAATCAAAAATCCAAGGTGCACTTTTTACTAATTCCTAAGTGATTGGAATGTGATCTGGTGTTACAGCCACCGTAACAAGAGAATCTCGTACATTTTAGCAACAACATTCTAGTCTATTAAGGCTGTGTGGCACTGATGCCTGAGTTCCTACCTGCTGCATGCACTTCACAGAGGATGTCATAGAAACTTCATGCTCACCACAGACAAGGAGATGCTTATACTGAGTGAAATCAGGTAGAAATGAGCCATGACTACCCAATCCTTTTTCCTGGGTTCATGGAAGAAAACTTATTCTGTGAACACAGCTGCAGGCTTCCCTATTCCTCTCATGCTGCCATGTAAAACCCCTGGCAATGCTGTGCACATTGCTTTTGCGATAAGAGAGACGTTTTCTAAGTCCTTCTACCCTAGTTGATAAACTAACTATAGTTGCCATTGTATCAAGGTTTTCAGCTCTCTCCTGCTCTTGTAATCAAAGCACCTTATGAAGTTCTTAAGTGAGTGACATAAATTCCCAAAGACATGTTGAGGCACTGCTGATAAGGGTCCCAAAATAGAGATGCTGGGGATGAAGTAGTGGAAAGAATCCTGGAGCTTCATTTAGAAGCTCCGAGTTTGGAATATTTCCAAGTGCCCTGACCTCGGGAAGGTCACTTAATTCTCATGAGTCCCCACATCTCTGCCAAGGTGGACTTTTCTACCCTAGCCACACATGTAAGGGGTATGGTGAACACAAGCAGACGCCTTCAGACATTTTGAAGCCTCACACAGTTCAGGAAGGACAATTTTGTTCCTCTCCCTACTGTGTCCCCTTCACATATTCCTCTCCATGAGTGCCTGATCCTTCAAGAACCAACCAGGCAGACCCAGCTCTCTGGGAGTAAAAGAACTCAAGTGGACACTCAAGGAACCCAGAATAAACAGGCTGATTAGAACTTAAGCAGGAGATAAAGGGGCTGGAGCAGACGATGAGAAGGCTGAGACAATAGGCGTAAGAGTTCTGAGTGAGCAGAGAACATCCCCGGTATACTTCCTGGAATGCTTTTGCAGATTGTTAATGATTTTTTTTATAAAGATACAAGCTTGAATGGCATGCTTATTTTTTTCTTTGTAGGTTGGTTAATAGATTCTGAGAAAAAGAAAAAGAAAAAACAAAAATCAAGAAGTCTATTTAAAAAACTATGCTAAAAACCAATGTAACACAAACTTTTTTTGACTTCTATATGTCTGCTATAGAATGTACACCTACACAACCCGTACAACATATCCTATATGCCTGCACACACACAGACACACACACACACATACACACACACACACACACACACACACAAATACAGAGAAACAATATTTTAAAAAATGAAATTATATTGGGTTTCTTAATTTTTATAGTTTTATCATTTTTAAAGTTGTATGATTTTATACTAATACTTGATAACTAGGTGCTGAAAGCGTAGTATGACTAAAATGTGAAGCTGTCAAAAGACACAAGGAACAGCATTAGGAAGCCCAGTTTGCTCGCTGACATTTGTCTCAATAGTTACAGAGAAAGACCATGAGATGTGATGGAATGATGATGCTCACTAGCATGTGACGCTAGCATGCAGAACTAGCGTGTGGCACTAGCATGTGGCGCTAGCGTGTGATACATGTTGTGAGTACAGGGAGGGTTCTTGAGTGTGGATCTCCTGCTACCAGATTTGTTCTAATTGGTGCTTACTGCTCACGGTTTGTTGTCTGTGGGACCTGAGGTGAAACACAGTTCTCCCAAGTAGCTTTCACTCTGTTTCACAAGGTGGTTGCTCCTCTTTGCAATCATCCACATCGTGAGAGTGGGAAACAAGCTCAGCTAGGAAGAACACTAGTCCAATGAAATTCACTAGTCTAATGAATTCTGTGCATATGTGTGGCTTACTATCCCTACTTTTAGTTATTTATTTTAAACAATCTTTTATCATTTTACACACTAATCCCAGTTCTCTTTCCCTCACCTCCTCCTGCTACCCCCACCTTCCACCCACTCCACCTTCCATCTACTCCTCAGAGAGGGTGAGGCCTCCCATGGGGAGTCAACAAATTCTGGCACATCACTTTGAGGCAGGACCAAAGTCCTCCCCCATATATCTAGGCTGAGCAAGCTACCCCTCCAACAAGAATGGGTTCCAAAAAGCCAGCACTGGGGATAAATCCCAATACCACTACCAGTGGCCCCACAGATTGCCCCAGCCATACAACTGTCACACACATTCAGAGGGTCTAGTTTGGTGCTACCGGGCTCCCCTGCTGTCAGTCTGGAGTCAGAAGCTCCCACTAACTCTGGTCAACTGTTTCTATGAGTATCCCCACCATGGTCTTGACCCCTTTGCTCCCAGGAATCCACAAGGATGATCTCAGCTAAGACCCTAAGCATTGTGGAGAGAGTATCTGAACTGGCCTTCTCCTGTAATCAGATTGATGACTACCTTAATTGTCCTCTAGAAACTTCACCAGCAACTGATGGCAGCAAATGCAGAAATCCATAGCTAGCACTTGGCTGAGCTCCCAAAGTCCAGTCAAAGACAGGAAGTGGCAATAATATGAGCAAAGGGGTCAAGACTATGTTGGGTTGCTACCCATTCTTAATTTATGGTTTAAACATTGGTCTTGGACTAGTAATTTTAATAAAATAGCAATTTTATCATAAATATATGTAATGATAAATTGTAACACATTTATATCTCCAGATATAAAAATAATAATATAGATGACAGATACAGTATGGATATATGATAGATAGTTATTTGGTGTATAGCAAATTGAATTGTATGTATTTTTATGATAGAAATTTTTGAATTTACACTGGTTTATGTTTTTGTTCAAGTTTATTTTGTTTTTGTTTCTCTTTTCCAAAGAACACTGGTTGGTCTCAAATTAACTATATAGTTGAGGCTGGGTTTTACCTTCTTTTTCTATCCTCCCAAATGTGTCCACTAAATGTAGAAATTACTAATGGCCACCACAAGGCCAGACTATGGCCATATTTTTTAATTATAGACAGGAATTGTAAAACAAATAAATAAACATGTGGACACTTAAGTAAATAAATAAACTTTAGTGGTCAGAAACAAATGTTGGGCACTGATAGCAATAGATACAATGATTAAAAGTGGAAGGTTCATTTATTAGGAGAAATGAAGACAGAATGCTTCATCAGTCCCATATTAGTTGGAATCTTTGCTCTAGAGAATTATTTATGAATATGTGGTTATCTGAAGAAAGTATGATGCCTTTTGTAGGAATGTTTTTATTTAGAAATATATATAGATATAAAAATGCAAAAGGGCTACTTATATAACTTGTACTGCTAAATGAATTATATCATGCTAAATGAATTATATCATGCTAAATGAATTATATCATAATTGGTATTTATAACCATGATTAAGAAGTCATTTAAAGGTAAAATTAACAAATCTAACAACAGATTTAATTTTTCAGTGAGCTTGACACTACTTGTGGCAGAAGTGTACTTGATCTCCCTCAGTAAAAGAAGAGCGGGGCCTGTGATAGAACATACGATTCTTGTGGCAGAATGAAGGTCAGGAACTTGGCAAAATGTTACAAACTATAGCAGATGCTTCCAGATCGAATCATCTGTTCTGTTCCAAACTACACAGAGAAATAGTTGATAGAACTAAGAATCACAGAATTGGAGAACCAGGAAGGATATTTAGGGACAAGTAATCCCTGACATTTTAAGCATAAGGACTCTGGCAAATTGATAAGGTTAAGTGTTAGAATAGGATCCAGACTTTGTTATCAGTGTGTCTACCCCAGACTTGAGTTGTCCCAACTGTCCCAGAATGTCTTGCATTCATAACAAAAAAGGACTGTTCAGTGTTTTTATAAAAGCATATCATAGTACTCCACAGTAGTACTAGTATAGGTTTAATAAGATGGACCACTTTCTTATTTAGTTTCTCTTCCTGGATATTACCCAGTATTATATTTTGTATTCAATTCCAAATTCCAGGAAGTACTGCTATTAACTTGGCATTAAACAAAGGTAAAACCTAATATTAAAACTAAAACACACTTTTTAAAAAAGAAATGGTAATACCATTAAAGATGAGCAAATGTCAGCACCATGTTGACAGTGCTTTGCCAAACTTGGTTAAGTGGTGAACACGTTCTCAGTTGTTCGTATATGAGATTTATCAGTAATACAATACTAAATTGTAATGAGTTACACAAAAACTGACAACAAATTAGTAAATAGTACCCAGGAAAAAACTTTGATACTATATGCAATCTTTGTTTTCTTTTAAATGTAACTCCAGTTCACAGTGAAACAATAAATAGCCCACTTTGAAACAGACAGATGCTTTTATTATTTTTAAGACTTTAAAATACACAAACGGGAATTAGAAAAATCCAACATTGGTGACAATCTGTCTTATTTCATACCATGCAGTATTCTAACTTTAACTTTTCTATAAGCATGTGGGTGGGATTAACTTCATGGAGTCAAGAGAGCAGTAAGTGAGGGAAATACAACTGACTCCTCCTAATATTAAGGCTGCTAGGAGAATTCTACTTCCCTTTCTCAGTCAATGTATAGACTCATCCATGGATGCAGTAGATTAGAAGTTTTATGGATTTCCCATAACTATAGACTTATGGGTTTCTCATCAATATAGCTTTCTCTACTGTGCAATTATTTAGTCAAATCATGACTATACCCACTCAACTTACTTTCCCTACATCTTTGTTCTTCAAAGTTACACAGGTAGCAGAATTTCTTAGAACTTGATTAAACCTAAGTTCCTGACTTTTTTCTACTTTGGAAAACCTTAATTCTTGTTAAATTTACTATCTGACCAGAATATATTTACCAAATTTTAAAAACAACTTGTTTGCATAGGCTATTCATGTTGGGTTTTTTGCAGAAAATTTCATTTTGCCTGCTTACAGCTTCTTTCAGCACCAAACAATATATCCTTTTGTTTTCATTTTTATTTTTAAAATGCTTTTGTTTTTAAGTTAAAATATAAGATAATTTCCTCCTCCCCCTTTCTCCCTTTAACTCTTTCGTTGTATTCCCCATGCTCACTTTCAAATCCATGACCTCTATTTTGTTAACTGTTGACATATATATTTCTAAACATATAAATACAGCTCCTCAGTCTGTATAATGTTACTTGTATGTAAAAACCCATTCTTTATTAGGGTAAAAAAATCTGATAAAGTCAGACTTTAACAAGAATAAAGATAATTTCTTCTTACCAAGCTCAAAAGTGCACATTTATCACTTTGTACTTAATACCCTTTCAAGATTCAGCTTTTTCAGGCCCGCCAGCTTTTTTTAGCACCCCAAATTATTTGCACATTCCTATAGAAAATAATATATTTTTCATAGTCTTTTTTCTTCATTTATCCATTTAGAAGTATTTATTGAATTCTAGTCATTTGTACAGCAGGTGACCCATATGGAGACAAAATGAAAGCACAGGGAAATTACACCAGTTCTCCAAGACTAAAAAGTGGAAATGCAATATTTATTTAACATGAATAGAAAGACCACTATAAAGCATAACTATAGCATGTCTTAGACCATGTGACAGATGATGTTATAGAACAAGCGAAGTCTGGGACCTCTCCTTGTTATATTCAAGCAAGTGGTCTTTGAGCTTGTGATGGCTAATCTTGATTGTCAGCGTGACTACATCTAGAATGAACTAAAATCCAAGTAGCAAGGCACACCTATGAAGGATTTTCTTGAATGGAGCATCTGAGGTGGGAAGACCCATCCTAAATCTGGGTCACACTTTCTGCTGGCAGCCCACAGAAAAGGAAACTGATGAAGAAAGCTTTTGCTTTTGCCTGCTTGCTTTTATTATCTGGCAAGTTCATCTATCCTGTTGCTGCGGCATTCCCTAACCTGTATTACAACCTTCTTTTTGGAATTTTAACACAGACTGATGGCCAGCTGAGAGGCCTAGCATCAAGGACTGAGCAACTATTGATATTGTTTTGGAAATAGTCATTATTGAACTAACTGGAACATGGCCTGTAAGCCACTCTATCAAATCACCTTTTAACATAGAGATAGATAGATAGATAGATAGATGATAGATAGATAGATAGATAGATAGATAGATAGATAGATAGATAGATAGATGATAGATAGATAGATGATAGATGGATGGATGGATAGATAGATAGATAGATAGATAGATAGATAGATAGATAGATAGATAGATAGAGCCAGTGACTGAAATCATAAAGTATGGATAAGAATTAGCAACTCAGGAGATTCATAGATACTTTAAATCTTTAAATGCTGGGAAAAGAATGTGGGAATGTATTGTGTTCTGAGGAAAACAATTTTAGAGAACTAAAGTTAGAATCTATCCTGTAACATAGAAAGATATAAAAGCTCAATAGCTAGAGAGAAAGTTGGAAAAGGTGGCAGTCAATATAAGGATAGTTTATACACATTAATTCTTTGGCTAAAGGAAAGTGGAAGTTCAAAATTGCTTTAAGCTAAAAGTGGTCTGATTTACATCTAAAATTCTAACCCCAATATAGGCACAGGGAAAGTAATTGGAAGTGTTGAAGGTAGGCCTTACAGGAGGCTATTGCAAACGGATTAATAGGAAGCAATAGCGGCTGGCCCAGGCTCGTCTTTCTACTGAGAACCAAGAAAAATAGTAAAGAGAATACATATGCCATTGCCTGGTTATTCTATGTCAGGAACTATTTCAGTGAACTGACCATGAATCGCCCAAAAATGTAATGTAATTCTTTCTGAATTACAATTCCATCATTTAGTAAGTTATCTGATTCACTTGCCCATTTTGACTCCTTGGCACCAAATCCTGGAAAGTAAATGTATTTTTCCCTTGTCCATGAGGAAATAGAAATCCGAGTCACAGAGATCTCTCAAGAAAAGATTTAGCTACAAAAGACTTAGGAAATGCCATCAAGGTGCAATAAAAGCATGAAACTAGATGCCCTAGGCCCCTCTGACCCCTCTGTGAGTAGAGAAGAGACTTTAGAGGGAAGCACATTGTCAAGGCTATTGCCAAAGTGGGGTGGGGGGGGCAAAAATGGTAGAAAAGCAAGCAGGTTTTGTATGATAGTCAGCACAGCACAGTAGGGATCTTCGAGCTCATACAGGCTGTTCAGATTAACTGAGACCTAGCTGACTTTGCCTGCGGAGGTAGACCTCTGTGGGCAGATTAAGGTTCCTGGTAATGACCAGAATTGCTATTGGCTAAATAGAAGTCTAAATTCTGCATTTCACAGGAACTTTGGAGGGGGATGTTAGAGGAAGAAAGGGGACCAAAAAGAGGGACAGAAAAACTGAAAAGAAGAAAGGGGGATCAGCAAGAACAAAGAGAACATAATAAAAATGATAGCTTTACATATTCCTTTTAAGACTAATATAAATTAAAGTAAGCCAAAACATTGAAAACTCTACCATCTGGAATTATGAGACCAGATAAAATCAACATATCAATATCAGCTAAAATAATTTTCTTATAAATTAGATAATAACCATTGCTCTGGTGTCTATAAAAATGATAAACAGAGTTTAGAAGCATCATAGATTTCATCATTACACATGATGAAAGTCACACATTGGAGATACTGTAATTAACAATCTCCTGGACAAGAATGTGATGCGTAAAAAGGGAGGTGACACACTTAGCATGGCACTAACAGACCAAGGAAAAGCCAGGGTCTCAGGGTCTATGCTCAGTTCTCTATCCCCCAAATGACAAGTCTTTCTGTGCACAGCTTGTTGAAGCAACAGGGCATCCCGCATTCAAGACTAAAGACTAAGAGGGTGGGTTCCATATGTAGATACAAACAAGGTTGTTAATGGAGATTTACGTTCTTCTCTGATTAATTGAAAGAAACGTTAGAAAAGGTGGAGATCTCAAGGTAATGTGATTATGGAAATGAGACAGCTTAGTTGAGAACATGATATCCAACATGTATTTGTTGTGTTGGGAAATGAGACTCACCTACATTCTTGGAGATCATTAGCCTGGACCTAAGAAGTAGGGTTTCAGAAAAAGATGAAAATGTTGAAGGTGAGACTGCAAAAGAAAATATTTAGCCATGGTGATTTAGTCTTTTCAAGTCTTCCTTGCTGGATACCTCTGCTACTACTTTCCACCCATTTACCCACCAACTTTATTAGCTCGTTCAGTTCCTGTCAGTTCCAAAGGCACATTTAACCTCTGCAAGCATATCATGTCAACTTCTCAGTGCTGCAGAATATAATAATACAATAACACACTTTTCCCTTTTGGAGCTTCATGTATAATGAACAATACACATTAGTGAGCCAGCAAATACAAGTTTGTATGACATTGGCTAATATCATTGGTGAAGATGTTATGGAGAAAAGAAAAAAATACCATTATCATGAAGAGATCTGAAGACTTCCTGATTTTCCTTGGTGTTTAAGGAGGGAAATAAGTGGATAAATAAAGGGAGACAGCTAGAGAAATTCTTCAATGATAAAGAAACCCTGCTATGAAAACATGGGTATCTGAGAGTTCAGATACCCATCACCCTATAACCCCAGTCCTATTGGAGATGCTGGGTGAAGACCAGGAGAGCTCTGGGTCTTGCTGGCTGCAAACCTAACTTCAAGTTCAGTTAAAAAGCCCTTTCTCAGGAGAGTAAATGAGAGAGTTGATTGAATGAGATGCCAATGTCCTCTGCATATGCACATATGGGTGTGCACATCTATATGCACTCAAACACATACACCATACACCATACACTTGTATCATCGAACATATACCAGAGAAAGAGAGAGAGATAGAGAAAGAGAGAGAGACAGATAGACAGACAGACAGACAGAGAAGGGACGGGGCTAAAGTTTTATGTGCCGAAAGTGACAAGAGGCCTTGAGAACAGGAGCAAACAGTTTAATCTGAGCACAGAAGCAGGTCCTGTGGGGGCAGGAGTGAAGGACAAACCAAAGAGGCAGGCAAGCATCAAATCATGAAAAAGTGTGTTTGCTGAGCTGAGGAAGGTAAACATAACCACAAGTAAGTTCTGGAAGCCACTGAAAGATTTACAATTATAGAAAGACAAAATCAGATCTAAGACCACAATTGGTGTCACAAGTTTTTAATCCCAGCACTTGAAAGGCAGATGCAAACAGATCTGTGTAAATTAAAATCCAGCCAAGTCTACATAGTAATTTCCACATCAACCAGGGCAACAGAGTGAGACAAGGTCTTTAAAAAATTAAGTCAGCTCTCAGTTTGTGTTTGGATGGAGGAAGAGTGGATATGGGAGCATGGAAGTATATATCTTAATTATGGGAGCCATTTGAGGGTTGGCAAGAGACTGGACTCTAGAGGGGTTCCCAGGTATTCAGGGAGATACCCCCAGCTTGCTCCTTGAGAAGCTCAGGAGAGGGCACCTGAACTCGCCCTATACTATAGCCACACTGATGAATATCTTGCATATCACCATAGAACCTTCATCTGGCAATGGATGGAGATAGAGACAGAGACCCACACTGGAGCACTGGACTGAGATCCCAAGGTCCAAATGAGGAGCAGAAGGAGGGAGAACATGACCAAGGAAGTCAGGACCGCCAGGAGTGCATCCACTCACTGAGACAATGGGACTGATCTAATGGAAGCTCACCAAGGCCAGCTGGACTGGGACTGATATACCATGTGATCAAACTGGTCTCTCTGAACGTGGCTGATAAGGAGGGCTGACTGAGAAGCCAAGGACAATGGCACTGGGTTTTGATTCTACTGCATGTACTGGTTTTGTGGGAAACTAGTCTGTTTGGATCTTCACCTTCCTAGACCTGGATGGAGGAGGGAGGACCTTGGACTTCCCACAGGGCAGGGAACCCTGACTGCTCCTTGGACTGGAGAGGGAGGGGGAGGGGAAATGGGGGGAGGGAAAGGGAAATGGGAGGAGGGGAGAAGGTGAAAATTTGTAAAAATTATATAATTTAACAAAAAAAGAAAAGAAAAAAATTAAATCAGATCTAAGTTTAGTAGGTATGAAAATAACATAGGAAAACCTCTAGGCAAGAGGTTGAAATAATCATTTTTTTTGGACAGCTCAGTTCCAAACCTGAGTAATTGTATGAGTGTAGATTGTGATACATATTCGCATATGAAACACAAAGTGAAAGCAAATGGATTTGAGGAAATGCTTTCATAATCTATTTCCCCTTAAGTTTTCATCATCTTTATTTACAGCATATTAGAAAAAAGAGAAGAAAGGAAGTAATATATTTTAGTAAAGAGTACAGAGAGAAAGAGAGAGCTCAAAGAAAATATTCATTTCTGAACCACATGTAGGTGCTGAATTTTTGAATTATGCTCAAAGATAAAGTAATGATGCTACCTTAGAAACAACCACAGTGGAAACTGCCTATCGTAGACCTTGGTCCATTCATCCCACCCCACCTACCATGATAGGAAAACAGTATTTATACTCAGATGATGGCGGTATCTGAGGGGAAAGACTCATGTTCCAGTTAGAACACAAACTTACTAGGAACAAGATTTTACATACACACTTAGTGTGGGGCATGCCAAGACTCACATTAGCAGGTGACATGCAGAGAATGGGGAACATTCTTCTGCCACTGTGAATGGATTTCTTACCTGCCCCCTTCAGAAGAGTCATTACTGAGCTGGTTAAGATAGTTTAATTAGTAGAGCAGAGAGATTTTCAAACTAGAGAAATGACCCAATGATTTGGCCTTGGGAGAAACCACAAAGCTACCAAAATTTACTTTTTTTTATTAAAAATTTCTGCCTCCTCCTCGCCTCCCATTTACTTCCCCTTCCCCCTCCACTCCCCCTCCCTCTCCTGTCCGAAGAACAGTAAGGGTTCCCTGCCCTGTGAGAAGTCCAAGTTCCTCCCCTCTCCATCCAGGTCTAGGAAGGTGAGCATCCAAACAGGCTAGCCCCCACTCCCTCCCCCAAGCCAGTATGTGTAGTAGGATCAAAATCCAGTGCCATTGTCCTTGTCTTCTCAGCAGCCCTCATTGTCCGCCATGTTCAGGAAGTCCGGTTTTATCCCGTGCTTTTTCAGTCTCAGTCCAGCTGGCCTTGGTGAGCTCCCATTAGATCAGCCCTACCATCTTGGTGGGTGGGTGCACCCCTCACGGTCCTGATTTCCTTGCTCATGTTCTGCCTCCTTCTGCTCCTCATTTGGACCTTGGGAGCTCAGTCCGGTGCTCCAATGTGGGGCTCTGTCTCTATTTCCATCCATCGCCAGATGAAAGTTCTATGGTTATATGCAAGATATTCATCAGTATGGCTATAGGATCTGGCCTTTTCCGGCTCCCTCTCTTCAACTGCCCAAGGAAGTAGCTGGTGGTATCTCCCTGGATACCTGGGAACCCCTCTAGAGTCAAGTCTCTTGCCAACCCTAAAATGGCTCCCTTAATTAAAATATATACTTCCCTGCTCCCATATCCACCCTTCCTATATCCCAATCATCCCATTCCCTCAAGCTCTCCCAATCCTCCCCCTTCACATTTTTCTCTCTCCATCTCCCCTTGTCCCCATCCCACCCCGCCCCCCAGTTCCTAATTTTTGCCTGGCAAATCTTGTCTACTTCCAATAACAAGGAGGATAACTATATGTTTTTCTTTGTGTTCACCTTCTTATTATCTTCTCTAGGATCATGAATTATAGGCTTGATGTCCTTTATTTATGGCTAGAAAACGATTATGAGTGAATACATCCCATGTTCATCTTTTTGCATCTGGGTTACCTCACTTAGAATAGTGTTTTCTATTTGCATGCAAAATTCAAGATGTCATTGTTTTTTATTGCTGAGTTGTACTCTAATATGTATATATTTCACAGTTTCTTCATCCATTCTTCCACTGAAGGGCATCTAGGTTGTTTCCAGGTTCTGGCTATTACAAATAATGCTGCTATGAACATAGTTGAACAAATGCCAACCCCGCAACTGACAAAGTTCTGATCTCCAAAATATATAAGGAACTCAAGAGACTAGACTTTAAAATGCTAATTAACCCAATTAAAATATGGGGCTCTGAACTGAACAGAGAATTCTCAACAGAAGAAGTTCAAATGGCCAAAAGACACTTAAGGTCATGCTCAACCTCCTTAGCTATCAGGGAAATGCAAATCAAAACAACTTTGAGATACCATCTTACACCTGTCAGACTGGCTAAAATCAAAAACACCAATGATAGCCTTTGCTGGAGAGGTTGTGGGGTAAGGGGTACACTCATCCATTGCTGGTGGGAATGCACACTTGTGCAACCACTTTGGAAATCAGTGTGGCGGTTTCTCAGGAAATTCGGGATCAACCTACCCCAGGACCCAGCAATTCCACTCTTGGGAATTTACCCACGAGATGCCCAAAATGTACTTTTTTGTCTCCCAAGTAAACCTGAAAGTGAGTGACACAGCAAAGCAAGGTGCCTGGAATGGAGGTGAGACTGGCATGATTTTGGAACCACCAATGCAAGCCAGAATGCAGACAGTTGTCTATGCACACACATTCTGTTTGCCTAAGAAAATGAGGGCACAGAAGATGAACACAAATCATGAACAATAGGAGGTTCAGCAATTCAGTAAGTGATCGTACAGTAAGGAATATATAATAATTCTATCTAAACAGCATATGATGATAAAATGTTTGGTTATTTTTAATTTTTGCTTCTATGAGGAAACCCTAAGAATCATAGCATTTTTCATCCTAACATAGCAAATAAGGTTCTTTGTAGGCATGGGATGTCAACCCTAATCTTAGTAGGGTATAAAAAAATTACACTAGGCCTAAGGACAGCTTCTGGGGATAGAGGTGAGCAAAAGAGGAAGAAGCATTAAGCATTAAGACGTGAAACATTAAGCTCTATGGATGTAGAGAGGGCAAGAGCCAAAGTCTCTTCCCTGAGGCAAATTAGAAGATGAGTTCCTTAGGGAGCTCAGAGACAGCGTTCATAAATGAACAGCCGTGGAGCCATGAGTGCATGAAAAACAGTGGTGTATAAGAACAAGAAAACTTGGACTCCAGAGCTCCTCGTACAGCCAATGAGCGTGCCCCACAGTTAGCCATGGTCTCTTGGTGAATTATACTCATTTAAAGTAACTAGAAACAGGTCAGTGAATATTTTAAATGAAGAATAGTCTTTAAAGTGGGTGGCATGAGGAGTGATGACAGCTTGTTTATGACCTGTTTTGTTACCCTGACAAACAAATATACTAAGACTTAGGCTCATTTGTTATATAGAAAGACGATGACTAGGAAGCGGGGGAAGGATAATTTATATTCTAAGTAGAATACTGAAGTTTTGTTTAAGTAAAACTTATAATGAACTCAAAATTAGCTAATGATTTTTAATTGCTCTTTTACTGTTTGTGAGTGTTTTGCATGCATGCATGTATGTGTATCATGTGCAGGCCATGCTGACACAGGCCAGAAGAGAGTATCAAAATCTCTCAAACTGGGAACCAAACACCAGTCCCCTGCAAGAGTAATAAGTACTCTTAACTTCTGAGCCATCTCTCCAGGCCTTGGGCTCAGTTCATTAAATAAAATATCCTTTATAGGACCATAGTGAAACCCAACGATTTTTACCTAATTGTTGTTTGAGTCAACTGACTTCTGAAAATTTGGATGCAGTTAAGAGAATTATAACAGAACTAAATCCCGAAGTCCTAAAGAAGAGGTAGCATGTCAAGAATCATTGCTTGAGGAGTACATGTTGCAAAATAAAATAATTATTTAACTATGTAAAGATATATTGCATTTGTTTAAGAATGTAAAGGTTTGTTTCTTTTGTTCATAATGCATTTGTTTAACGATATAAAAAATAGTTGCTGTTTCACCTTGCCTGCCTAAGGTAACTGATTGGTCTAATTAAGAGCTGAACAGACAATAGCTAGGCAGAGGAGGGACATGTGGGGCTGCTGAACAGAGGGAAAAAAGGGGGAGCCAGCCAGCTAGCCAAGGTCCCAACCGGCTGGACACAGAGAAAGCAGTAAAGCAGAATGGACAGATTAACAGTAGATGAGGTAAACGAGCCTTGTGGCAGCACATAGATTAATAGATGGATTAATTTAAGTTTAAAGAAAAACTAGCTAGAAATAAACCTAAGGATGAATATTCATAATTAATAAGTCTCCTTGTCATAGTTTGGGGGCTGACAGTCCAGAAAGTCTGCTACAGTATTATCTACCTACGTATCTTATCTCTCTATATATCTATGTATTCATAATCTATTTATATCTACATCTATGTCTATATACATGAGAATTTCACATATTAATAGTATATTTACATAATTTCTACATATCCTCTCCCCCATAAATTTCTCCTATGCCTCCCAATTCCCACTCAAAATCATGACTTATAAATTTTCACACACACACACAGTGCTGGTGGAGGCCAGAAGAAAGTGTCAGAATACACACACACACACACACACACATATATATATATATTAGTATTATTCAATGAATGAAATAATAAATAACAGGAAAAGACATGATTGGTCTGGTGGAGGAAAAAGATTATATAGATATGTGGGAGATCATGGCCAGAGGCAAAGACATCTGAGAGAGTCCCAAGTGGACATGATCACACTGAGCTGGGCTATGTTTGGAGACATGGAGATTAAGGAAGAGGAGAGCAGGGAACAAGGTGTAGCAGCCAAGGGGGTATCCAAAATAGCTGGATTAGATAGGGAAGAGCCTATGGGAGAATTACAGCCCAGTCCCTAGTCTGTGATATCCTAAATAGGTTTAAAAGTCTCTTGGACTCCTGACAAACAACTCAAAGAGTTGTTTCCTGTGCCAGCACTGAAGTTTTTGTTAGATTGTCTATCATTCTTAGAGGGGGTGGCATCATTATAACCACAAGTGATGTATTTATCTAAATAGATAAACTTGTTCTACATTTTTCATATAAATATACTATATTTCCTTGTGGATAGTTTATTGTTGTTTCTAGTAGTCAGTTATACACATACTATCTCTGTGCCTTTTAGAAAACATTATACCAGTTTGCATTCTTATTATCCTCATACAAAGGTGAGAGTTTACTAAAATTATTGATGGTAATGTTATTTTTCATTTTGTGTAAGAGTACGTAAATCTTGGAGATGATTACATTTGTGTGAATATGCTATTCAATATTAGACTTCCAGAAAAAAAAATGGAACACCTTGGCCAGAAAATCGAACTGAAAATAACTTAGGGTCATCACAGCTATTCAGAGAAATGTATCCACAAACCAAATAGCTTTTTGAAGAGCTCACTTCAATGTGCTAAATTAGTATCACAACCCTTATAAACACATAATTTATGTCTGTAATGCATACATGAATTTCCATAAACCAATTTGAAGAACCAAATGAAACACCACTAAAAAAAGCTGTGCTTGTATCAAAACTTACATGACAGACCCTGAGTGTAATTAATATCATACACAAATACAATCTCAATGTATTATGTAGCTGACTTGATGCCTCATTGTTTTAAAAATGAGAGGGTGTATTTCCTTAGAGGCTAAATCACTGAGAAATTTTTAATTGCCCTTTAGTAGAATGCATACTGTATTTTTAGTCTAGAGAAAACAGTCTGTGAGAAGCTCTATCTCCCCCACCCCCTGGTATTGGGAACTAGTGTCTCAGACAAGGACTATTTACTGATCTCCATGGAAACCCTGTGCTTTATCTGGCATAGGTCCTAGTGTCATAAGGACACTGACTGCTTTTTAGTATGCTTTCTGAACCCTAAAGTAATGTTTTTCATTTAAAATATAGATGCTTTAAATGGAACTTTAAAAATAATAAGACCTTTATCCAATGTTAGGGTAGGTTGGCAAAACCTCTATACTAGAATTTTTACTGTGGAGTAAGCTCAGCAAAGTCTGAGTCAAGATTATCGGTTTTTCAAAGGCCTGGTTGAGTTGTAGTTTATTTATGTGTAACTCAGACGAGCCTTAAATCAGCCTTAAATGATAAGAGTGGACTTTGAATGATGTCCTATACCACGTGTAATGGTCTTCCAGAGACACCCAGGGGTGTGGTGCACCTTAGTTGAATGATCATTACCTCTTGTTTTACAGGCTTGCAATAACAAAGTGAAGTTAACTAAATTGTAAATACTTCACTTAGGGTGAGATCTGGTTGTTTGCCGGGCTTCGAAATTTGTTAAAGTACAGTGATTAAAATTATAAACTAAACCTCCCCCTCTCAGGCAGGTTAAAATAAACATATAACATGTTTTAAAATACTCAAAAAGAAACATGTTCCACCAACAACACGTGTTTTGGGTAATGAACGTGTTCATATCATGGATCAGATTCAAGTCTATTTTTAAGTCTATGGCCTTTTAGGTCTGGCAATAAAATCAGTATTCTACATATGATTTCAGGCAATCACACTATAATATTTTTAATGAGTGTGCATGGGAGTATAGCCATTCTATTTCTTTTGATGGTTTCCACTCCAGTGTTTCAGGTACATTAACACTCAAAGGGGTAGAGAAACACGTTTTGTGCTTTGGAATACTTTTGGAAGACTGTGGACGACTGCTAAGGCAGACAGGTGTAGGCTGTGGCAGTGCGTGTCACCCTGATTTTCTCGGTGGAGGTCTCACACCTCTGTCCATGTCAACACCCTCTTCTGAAAAATACAAATACTTAGAGACAGCTTCCCCTCTGTTTGCTCTTGAAGGTCGATTGTTCTTTCTCATTTTCAAGTGTACCATAAGAAAAAAAAAGGGGCTTAACATTGTCAATAGGAGATTTCAATACTCTTGACCCACTGACTCTGACTGAACGATGGGAAGTAAAGGGAAGAGCAACACCTCTGAGCCCAGATGGAACAGTTCCACCAGGAATCAGAGCCACGCTGACTTCACTCAGGGTACAAGGCTAGGACTTATTTTTTAAAAAATGGAAAAGAGATACAGACATTTCCAACTGAGTAGGATAGTTAAGTGAGGACTGAGTGAAGAAGGGGAATAAACTTTAATTTGCCCAAAGTCAAGGACTTAAGTTTTATTCATTTCCATGTAGTGACTGTCCTCAGCATTGACACTGCATTTTGAGAGGCCAAAGAGGACAAAGGAGAAACAGTTTTTCCAGTCGTCATGTAGCCTCTTTGTAACATAGATAGTAGAAAATTTTTTTCCAAAAGGCAAACGTTGATGGTGAAGTCTCCACCCTTCACCAAAGAAACCTGTCTTTGCAACAGACAGAGACCATTATAGAAGACCACAACTAATTAAATTGCAATGTTGTCCAGCCCAGTCCCAAATGGACACAACAATGATTTTTTTGTTTTAAATTTCTGTTTAAGTGAGATTTCAGGAACCAAGACAGGCTAAAGTGCCCTTCAAACCACAGCGGTATCCAAATAGAAATGTTGCAATTATAACACATCCCGCAACAAATATCCATTAATTAGGTCCTCAGGCCTCTATTAATGAAGTAATTATATAGATATAGTCCCAGAGGAACGAAATACAACTACAGTGTAGTAGTACAAACCAGAAAGTTCCTTACAAGCTCTGGAATTTCTGTAATTGTCCTTCAGTTGTTCATTCTGTTTGTGGAGACTTAGGAACGGTGGCCTTGTTGGAGGAAGTCTGGTACCATGGGCAGGCTTTGAGGTTTAGAGATCTCTCACCATTCCCGGATTGTTCTCTGTATCCTGCTTGTGGTTTAGGATGTGAGCTCCTATGCCTGCCTCTGCCATTCTTTCCTGATGTTATAGTAACGAACTCGTATCCCTCAGGAATCAAAAGCCCAAATAAGCCCTTCCTCCTTTAAGTTCTTTCTATAATGATGCTTTATCACAGCAATAGAGCAGTAACTAAGACATACAGAAAAGAGAAAGCAATGAGCATGAAAACAGAGGACTGAGCAAGAAGCAGGCTGAGAAGATTGATTGCATCAATCCTCTCACAAAACACCATTTTGAACAGCTGATCATGTACCATTCTCCTGTCACAAACACTAGGGAAGCCAAGTGAGAGACTACAGCATTTGGTTTAGTGTGATCATAAGGGATGCACAGAAAAAGGTAGGAAGGGTTTGGCTCTGTTGCCTTTCACTAATCCAAGCAGCAAAGAGAAAGGCATCTCCAACTTTTAGAGAAGGGTCCAATGAGTTAAGTCCAAGCATTATGTGTGGTGTCCAGTGCTAGTTCCACCACAGTTTTAAATCCAGTGCTACACAAAGCCTTCCAAGTTGTGCCATAAGGACAGTGCCTGTGGATTGAACCATGAGAACTGCAGTAACTAGATATTTTATTTCTTCCACCAAGTTCAATCTCCATCAGCCATGTAAGGAGTAAGACTCTACCTGCTGGAGAAGAAGATACAAAACCTAGTACCAGAGCCATTAGAGCTCAGTGTAAGGCTACTAGAAGACACCAAGCTCCCTTTCATTAAATCTAGAGCCCTTAGGTGCCATTTCCAAACTTCCTCATCATAGGGCAGAGACATGCACCTTGATAAGACAGAGACTTGTTTTAACTCACAACATGATCAATGTGGAAGTGACTCTAGATTTTCCTTCCCAATAATTCAGGCCCTCTTTGGCTGTGAGTATCAGTTATGACCCAGTTTGTTATCAGCTCTAAACCACAGACAGCAGAACTAGTTCCAGGCCAGAACGCATGACCTTCTCTAATACCAAGCAGACACTTTTGCTCTAGATAGTATCTATGTTTTAGCATTCAGCCTTCATCACAGGCATCCCCAGTATGTGTCTGACTTCACCTTAAAGACTTTGTTACTTTTGTAGCTGTGAATCAGTGTTGAAACCTATCTTAACATGAGCCTTTGTAGATACAGAGCTACATTTACCAGCACTAAACCAGTTATGAAACATTGGGTGGAGTAGAGCTCTTTTGACTGGTGAGAGGACAGGATAATAACCACAGATCATTTCATTTGAACATGGTGCTAGACTGGTAAAACCTAACAGTAGGAAGATCCTGGGAATCCCCAGTCCTGTGCTTGCAGGTGAAGCCTCCGAAACAACCTGCCACCTACTGGTAGAGGTAGACAAGGTGTCTATGACTACTCCAGCTCCTGGAGTTTGGGATACAAAGGAACCTCTCCAGATTCACCTCAAGACTCTACAGTGCTTTGACTGTAGTGTGGGACCAGCCTGCACTCAAGTAGCTCTCTATGGCTGAAAATACAGTAACACAGCAACAATCAACTTACAATAAACCATCGAATGGGAGACGTCTATGGGCACAGTGCTGGAGTGAAAAGCTGTGAGAAAGCAACCAGCTTGTATTTTCTTCTGGAAAGGCAGATATAAAACAAAGTCAAATTATGAAGACTGGAATAAATTCCTCGTCCTCAAAGACCTACCTAGTAAAAAAGCCCAGCAGTGCAGTCACTGAGAGCTTTCAAAAATAATTCTGACTTCATCTAACTATCAAAGTGCCAGAAATGAAGTTTGGTTGATTTAGAAACAAGTATGGATGAATTCTCAGATGGAAAACTTAAAATTGTTGTTTTAAGAAAACATAAGGAAGTTCAAAAAAAGATAAAGTGTTCAACATTCAGGATTAGAAGATTAACAAATCAGAAACAATTTTTAGAAGTCACTAGAAACCTTTGAATTGAAAATATACTAAGTAAAGTTAAAAACATAGAAGCTGTCAAGATTAGACCATAAAGAAGGAACACATTAGTGAGTTGAAAGCATGTTGTTTTTATTTCTCAGATGAGAAACTGTAGTGATGGTTTTGTGGTTAAAGGTGCTTTCTTCTTTTCTAGAAGACCCAAGTTCAGTTATGAGCACTCAAATTGGGTGGCTCACATTGTCCTGCAATTCTAAATCCATATTAGAGTACTACTCAATGATAAACAACAATGACATCTTGAATTTTGCATGCAAATGGATGGAAATAGAAAACACTATTCTAAGTGAGGTAACCCAGACCCAAAAAGATGAACATGGGATGTCCTCACTCATAATTGGTTTCTAACCATAAATAAAGGACATCAAGCCTATAATTCATGATCCTAAAGAAGCTAAATAAGAAGGTGAACCCAAAGAAAAACATATAGTTATCCTCCTTGTTATTGGAAGTAGACAAGATTTGCCAGGCAAAAATTGGGGTCTTGGGGGTGGGATGGGATGGGGGTAATGGGAGATGGGGAGAGAAAAGTGTGAAGGGGAGAATGGGGAGAGCTTGGGGGAATGGGATGGATGGGATATAGGAAGGGTGGATATGGGAGCAGGGAAGCATATGGGAGGCGGGGAGGAGGTGGAAATTTTTAATAAAAAAAACTCTGGAAGAACTAATTCTAGAGGTAAATTCAGAAGTCACTATTACAATTACAGGTGGTATATACCTCATATTTGATATAATAAAAAATTTAAAAATAGCTATAAAGGTATGTTAAGTGATAGGAAATGCAGGGAAAGTCAGATAAGATATCAAGAACTTCAAAATGGGGAGGCATGAAGTTACTTGGTTATTTAATGTTTCCTTCGATTTTTCTTTTATCTTTAAGGTATTTTACCCTGATATCATGTCAAAAATTTTTCTTATAACCAAAAGGCACTTTGTGTAGCTTCACAACTAAAAATCAAAAATCTAAAAAAGGCAAACCAAAAATAGCAAGAAAGGAATCAGAACATTCTATTTGAGTCAGTCTCTTTACTGCAAGAAAGAATGAATGGTACAGAGACAGATGTGTCAATAAAACTAGAAAACAAATAAGATCTTGCCCGTGAATTACCTAGAGTATAAATAGATTAAAGTCTCTAATTAAAACACAGAGAGTGACTAAATGAATCAGTTGTGTGTCTGTGAAAAGAAATTCATTGCTCTTACAAAGACAGCTCTTAGGTTGATATGATATCACACTGCCTTCTAACACATATGCTTACACCATAGACAAATGTTACCAATTTCAAGATGTTATTGTTGTTTTACACTTCTGAGTA
The DNA here is from genome assembly GCF_903992535.2 of Arvicola amphibius. Classification (NCBI taxonomy): domain Eukaryota; kingdom Metazoa; phylum Chordata; class Mammalia; order Rodentia; family Cricetidae; genus Arvicola; species Arvicola amphibius. Next base: position 120,196,233 of record NC_052048.2, read on the forward strand.
CTACTCCACTGTGTAAATGTACCACTTTTTTTAAAATCCATTTTTCAATTGAAGGGCATTTAGGATTTTTCCAGGTTCTGGTTATTACAAATTATGCTGCATTGAACACAGTTGAGCAACTGTCCTTGTGATACTAGAGTGCTTCCTTTGGGTACATAGCCAAAAGTTGTATTATTGGATCTTGAGGTAGATCGATTCCCAGTATTCTGAGAAGTCACCATAATAATTTCCACAGTAGCTGTATAAGTTTGCATTCCCACCAGCAACGGAGAAGTGTTCCCGTTACTTCGCATCTTCTACAACATAAGCTATCATCGGTGTATTTGAACTTAGCCATTCTGACTGGTGTAAGATAGTTCTCAGAGTAATTTTGATTTGCATTTCCCTGGTGGCTAAGGATGTTGAGCAATTCCTTAAGTGTTTATCAGCCATTTGAGATTCTTCGGTTGAGAATTCTCTGTCTAGGTAGGTACCCCATTTTAAAATTAGATTATTTGGTATTTTGATGTCCAGTTTATTGAATTTCTTAAATATTTTTGGAGCTCAGTCCTCTGTCTGATATGAGATTGGTAAATATCTTTTCCCTTTCAGAAGGCTGACCTTTTGTCTTATTGACTGTGTCCTTGGCCTTACAGAAAGCTTCTCAATTTCAGGAGGTCCCATTTATTAATTCTTGCTCTCAGTGTCTGTGCTACTGGTTCTAAATTTAGGAAGTAGTTTCATGTGCCAGTGCATTCAAGGCTACTTTCCACTTTCACTTCTATGAGGTCTTTGATCCATTTGGACTTGAGTTTTGTGCATGAGAATAGTTATGGATATATATGCATTCTTCTCCATGTTGGCATCCAGTTTTGCCAGCACCATTTGTTGAAGATGTTTTCTTTTTTTCCGTTGTATAATTTCAGCTTAATTGTCAAAAGTCAGGTATTTATAGGTATGTGGATGAATATCAGGTCTTTAATTGGATTCCATTGGTACACCTGTCTTTTTAATGCAAATATCAAGCTGTTTTCATTACTATAGCATTATAGTCAAACTTGAAAGCAGATATGGTGATGCTTCCCAAAGTTTCTTCATTGTACAGGATTGTTTTGGCTATCCAGGGTTTTTTGTTTGCTGTTTTTACATACAAGTTGAGTATTCTTCTTTTGAGGTCTGTGAAGAATTGTGTTGGGATTCTGATGGGTATTGCATTGAATCTGTAGAGCGATTTTGGTAAAATTGCCATTTTTATTATGTTGATCCTGTCTATCCAAGAGCATGGGTGATATTCTCATTTTCTAATATCCTATTTCATTTCTTTCTTCAAAGACTTAAAGTTCTTGTTGTACAGGTCCTTCACTTCTGTGGTTAAAATTGCCCCCAAGATATTTTATGTTATTTGAGGCTATTATAAAGGATTATACTTCTCTGTTTTTTTTTCTTAATCCTTTTTTTCATTTGTGTATAGGAGAGCTACTGATTTTTTTTAGTTGATCTTGTATTCTGCCACATATTAAATGTATTTATGAATTATAGGGGTTCCCTAAAAGAATTTTGTGGTCACTTATGTATACTTTCATATCACCCTCAAATAGCAAAAGTTTGACTTCTTCATTTCCAATTTGTATTCCCTGATTTCCTTTTGCTGTTTGATTGCTTTAGCTAGAAGTGCAAGTGCTATATTGAATAGATATGGAGATAGTGGGCAGCCTTATCTTGTTCCTGATTTTAGTGGAATAATTTTGAGTTTCTGTCCATTTTATTTTATAATGCATGTTGTCTTGCTGTGTATTGCTTTTGTTTAGATGTGTCCCTTTATGTCACTGATCTCTCCAAGACCTTTATCGTGAAGGTCATGAAGGATTTTGTTGACTGTTTTTCCAGCATCTAATATGATGATCATAGGTTTGATCTTTCAGCTTACTTATATGGTGGATTACACTGACAGAATTTCATATGTTGATCCATCTCTGCATCTCCAGAATGAAGCCAACTGGATCATGGTGGATGATTTTCTTGTTGTGTTCATGGATTTGGTTTCTCAGTATTTTATCGAGTATTTTTGCATCAGTGTTCGTGAGGGAGACTGGTCTGTAATCTCTTTCTTAGTTGAGTCCCTCTCTGTCTGGTTTAGGTACTAGGTAACTGTAGCCTCATAAAAAGAGTTTGACAATATTTCTTTTGTTTCTATTGTGTGGAACAATTTGAGGAGTATAGGTATCAGATCTTCTTTGAAATTCTGGCAGAATTGTGGGATGAAGCCATGCAACCCTATTTTTTTATATGGACAATTTTGATGACTGTTTCTATTTCCTTAGGGGTTATAGATCTGTTTAAATTTTTTATCTGTTCTGATTTAATTTTGGTATGTGGTACCTATCCAGGAAACTGTCCATTTTTTTTAGATTTTCTAATTTTCTGGAGTACAGGTTTTTCAAGTATGAGCTAATAACTCTTTGAATTTCCTCAGTGTTTGTTGTTATGGCCCTCTTTCTATTTCTGATTTTGTTAATGTGGATATTCTCTCTTTGCCTTTTGGGTAATTTGGATTTTTCTTCCATCTCTTGTATTCTGTAGGCTAAGCTCACATCTGTAGTTCCTATTCGTTTACTCAGATTTTCCATTTCCAGAATTTCCTCAGTTTGTGTTTTGTTTATTGTCTCTATTACAGTTTTTAAGTCTTGAATTGTTTGAGCTCTTTCCTTCCCTTATTCAATTGTTTTTCTTGCCTTTCTTTAAAGGATTTGTTGATTTCTTCCATTATTTTCATTTATCTGTTCCTTCATTTCTTTAACAAAAGTTTTAATTTCTTCTTTAAGAGGCTCTATCATTTTCATAAAGTTATTTCTAAGGTCGTTCCCTTCTGCTTCATCTGTGTTGGCTTTTCAGATCTTGCTGACGTAGGACCACTGATAAGAATGTATTCGTTCACTGAAGTCTACCCAGCTTTTTCTCCAATTGGTGTATGCAGTGTCTGTGCCTCTTGGTCTAATCCTTGCAGTCAGTGTCTGTGTCTCAGGGATCCTCTCTTGCGCTGTTCTTTGAAGTCTCTCTCTGTCTCTTGCTCTGTCCGGTTGCAGTCTGTGCTAGTCTAGTTTTTAATCAGAGGAGTTTCTTTTTAAAAGGAACAGTGGTGATCAGAGACACATGACTGTTCCTGTCACTGAGAATAAGGAATGGTAGGTATTCAGGCCTAAACAGGAGACTTATACCAATCTCAGTAAAGCTCCGAGAACATCCTAGGAGACAGGAAGGATGAAGGACTTACAGAAAAGGAGAAGGGCTGTAAAATCATCTTCTGGGCATGACATAGCCCTCGCAATCAGGAACTCACAGCAGCAGCACTAACCCCTATAGGACCAGCCCAAGACTGGACTTGTGGACAGCCAGCCTTAGCTGGAATAAAGGCTCCTGGGACCGTAACCTTCCCTGCTAAAGTATTGCTAATGGTGTATTCTCGGGGAGAAGTAGACACTGCCTTCAGCTGTGTGTCCACTAGTGCATCTGCCATACCCAGAGTCACTCAAACATCTCTGGTTAAACTTCGGGGAGTCACACTATAAAACACAACGGCATGAACATGAGAACGGTACTTGTGGGAAGGAGGAAGCAAAGTGATACAGGTGGGAAGGAGATAAAGAAAAAGTGGAAAGTAAGAATAATCAGGATGTTTTATATACATGTATTATAAGGCAACAAATTTAGTTAGATTTTAAAAAAGAGAGAGAATAAGCTATTCCATGCAAATGACATCCAAACCATACTTATCTATGACAAGATAGACTCTAAACTTAAACCAGTAAAAAAGAAAAAAAAGATGAAGAAAGAAGATGACAAAGGAATCAATTCACTTTAATGTGTCTGAATATTTATGTAACTCAATCTCAGGGCATGCCAATATGTGAACCAATATTTATACCTGAAAGGTGAAGTGAACACAAAGCAACAGTAGAGTAATCAATGAACAGGTCAAGCAGGCTAAAGTAAACTAATAGAAAACATTAATTGCAACTTCAACCCAATGTATCCACCAAGCATCCACATAACACTATCCCTGATTAACAAACACACACTTTTTTCAACGTTATGTTGAGCATTCACCAGAGCAGTACAGTTGATAGGCCACAAAACACGTCTAAACAAACTTCTTAAAGATTGAAAATATATGAACTATCTTTTCTGACCACAAAGCAATAAAACTGGAAGTGAATAATAAGGAAAATTTTACAAACTATAAAAATGCATAGAAATTCATCAAGCTACTCTTGAGCAAACTATTTCTTAAGAAAAAATAACCAAGAAAGAAAGACTTCATGAAGCAGATGAACATTATTGTTGTGGATGATTAATGATAGATGTATTACCTTTGTTTATGTGGAATATTTGTTTAATGATGAAAAGATGTGTTGCATTCTTTATGTTGCATTTGTTTAACTCTGTGAAGCTGTGTTACTTTCGTCTGTCTAAAACATCTGATTTGTCTAATAAAGATATGAACGACCAATACCTAGGGAGGAGAGAGAAATAGGGAGGACTGGTGAGCAGAAAGAATAAATAGGGGGAGAAATCTATGGAGGAGGGAAGAGTGAAAAAAGAAGAAGAGGAGGACTCCAAGAACCAGCTACCCAGCCAGCTAAGAAATAAGGAGTAAAAAAAGAAAGGGATACAGAATGGAGAAAGATAAACCCAGAGGCCAAAGGTTGGCAGGATAATTTAAGTTAAAAATTTCTAACTAGAAATAAGACAAGTTAAGGCCAGGCTTTAAAAAGAAAGAATGAAGCTCCATGTATTTATTTGGGAGCTGGGTGGCAGATGACCTCTCAAAGATCAAAGAGTAAAGAAAACAAAACAAAACAAAAAACTACAGATTGCCTAAAACAGCATACCAATAACCTTTGCTATAGAGCAAACGAGCTACCAAGAGAGAAGTTTGAAAGTCTACATCAGAAAAAGAGGAGCTCAGATAAACAAATAAACAAACTCTCCTTGAATCTCAAGGGACTATCAAAACAGAACAAAATAAACACAGGATTACTAGAAAGAAAAAAAGAAAATATACAGACCAAGAAACAGAGGCTAAAAATAAATAAGGCAAAAGTTCAATCAAAAGACGAATTCCATATAAAGTTAAACTAAATTGACAAAGCCTTAGCCAAAGTAAGATAAAGAAGATATTCTAATGAATAAATCAAGTGACAGCACAAAGAGGATTATTAGATGCTATTATACACAATTAAATGTAGCTCCTGCACACATCTTATCAAGAATGAATTATGAAAAAACAGAAAACTCAAAGAAGTAATAAGTAGCAAGTCTGGATCAATAATGAAACGTGTCCCATCAAAGAAGAGCCCAGAATCATATATTTTCAAACAAACATTTTAAAAATATTAAAAACAAGTTTTATTAAAGCATTACAAAATAATTAAGAGGAATAAGTTTTCAATTTCTTTTTACAAGTTTGGCATATTTATGCAAAACAAGACAAGAATGTATATATATGCACACATCTCCTTGGTGAACATAGAGCTAACAAATACCAGCAAGCAAACCCAATAACACTTTGAAAAAATTATTCACACAACTATTAATAAGGAATCATCCTATAGAAGCAAGGGAGACTCAATACCCATATTCATGAGCTGTCACCTCAACACAAAGAAAGACCAAAACTCTGTGATCATTTCTGTAGAAAGAGAAAATGAATGTGATAAGATTCATAATCCCTTTATGATCAAAACATCCTAAAAGCCAAATATAAAATGACAATGGCTAATGTGCACAAGGAAGACAAAAGCATTCTCTCTAAGGCCTGCAAGAGCTCTCCACAGTTTTGACACTTGCGTTCAAAAAGAATAAAATCCATAGTCGGAGACGTTTAAAACAAAGCAAAACCTAACTGTAGAAGAGTGTCACCACTGTGCAGACGGCAGTATTTTATAGAAGAAAATCCGTCGGTGTTATTATTAAAATATATACAAATAAAATTTTAAAACTTTCGTGAAACTAACAAATGAATTCAGGAAATTTGAAACCTAAGGAAAAAAATCAATTTATACATTTTTGTAGCATTGCTGTAGCCCAATAGCTAATTGTCTGAAAAGAACCAGAGAAATACCAAGAATAGTTGCCCAAACTCTAAATAACATGTCTTGAAATAAATCTAACCAAGAAGATGAAATATCTTTACAGTGAAAAGTAAAAAGATTATTTTAAAAGATGTTAAAAATAACAATGAAAAATATTTTACTTTTATGTATTAGAAAATTCAGTATTGCTAAATTTTTCATAGTGACCAAAGTGATTTAAAATTTATTGCATTCCCTATAGAATGCTAATACTTTTCATAGAACTAGAAGACACTAACATTTCTACAAAACCACCTAAAAATCCTAAAAAGACAAAGCAATCTTACACACACACACACACACACACACACACACCCCAAAAAAAAGACCTAAGGAATTACACGACCTGCCTACCTTAGTTAATTTTATTCTATTAAGCTATAGTAATATATGCAGAATTTCATTCATTTTAAAAGAGGTGTGTAGATCAATAAAATAGCAAAAAGTCTAGTGTTAAATCCATTTATATATATGTACTTTGACAAAAGTGATAAGACATTGGAATGATAAATAATTTTTATACAAATTTTGATAATACAGAAACAAAACACACAAAAATTAGTTCTACAAAATAAATATACCTTATATATACTATATGGTGCATATTCACATATATTCACATATATGCCATATACTATATGATATACTGACATATGTAAGCTCCAGCTTCTATACATGGGTATAGAAGTTCAAATGTGCTATTTTGCAGTAAGATAACTATAGAACTTTTTTATTTATTTGCAGAATAATATGAAAAATACAAAATTAAACAAAGTGGAAAGCTATAATGTGTCTGTGGAGCAGAAAAAATCAATATTGTACAATTACTTAATCTCCTATACTGCATAAGGTGCTTTTAAATTTATTGCACTGTTTCAAATGGCTAAAAGGAAGAACTCTATTTTTGTGTAAAGCTACAAGTCACATATATTTATCCCATGATACCCTCAACTACATACAATTTTGTTTTGTTTTTTGTTTTTGTTTTGTTTTTTGTTTGTTTGGTTTTGGCTTTACAAGACAGGATTTTTTCTGTGTACCCTTGGTGTCCTGGAACTCACTTTATAGACCAGGCTGGCTTTGAACTCATAAAGATCTGCCTGCCTCTGCCTCCCAAGTGCTGGAATTAAATGTGTGTTCCACCACCACCAGGCAAATATATGTTTCTATGCATTCATTAAAAATAAATTTATTTGTGCAGTGGTGGTGCATGCCTTTGATCCCAGCACCCTGGAGGCAGAACCAGGAGGATCTCTGTAAGTTTGAGGTCGACCTGGTGTACAGAGCGAGTACCAAGATAGCCCAGGATATACACAGAGAAACCTAGTATTGACAAACTAAAAATAAATAAAATAAGATTTTTAAAAAAGTTAAGATAACGTGTGATTGGCTAAAGAGGCAGTGCATACTGTGCCTTTGTTACCTGTCCAATATACAAGACAGTGTTTGAATTTATTGTATCATTTAGCCTCAAAGAGATGCTTCCCTTATAATTTCAAATCAATGCAGCTCAGAGTTGTTATTAAGAGTAACAAGAATAATTTATCGAGGAAGTTTTTCACTCCTCCCCAGACATTGTTGAGATGGATGGCTGCAGTTTGAATGTGACGGTAAAAAAAAAAAAAAAAAAAAAAAAAAAAAAAAAAAAAAAAAAAAAAAACAAACAAAAAAAAAAACAGAAGCCGTTGTCTATAGCAACATACCTACAATCGCCACTGATTTGCGCTTGCGTTTGTTCTCAGCTGTGATCATTCAGTCCCAAGCCTGTACAGCAATACTCACGTCACTAGTGGACCAGGTGAGGTTGCTGCTGCTTCTCAGAGTTTTGCTTGCTCGGAGCACACCACCTTGAGTTGTGTTCTGAACACCATGCAGCAGCAGGCAGCAGCACGTAAATGAAGTTTCGAAGCGCCTGGGGACACTCACCAATGTTAACTCTGTAACAAGTTGAGAGCAAGCCTTAATGGCTGGTGCTGGCACTCGGCAGGTGTGGTTTCTGCTCGCCAAAATCTATGATTAAAGGAAGTGTTGCATATTAAATAAATAAACTTAGAGGTTTTCTCTCCATCACATGTGAATAATTTTTTATCATCAATATAAAGAGACTGAAGAGAAGCAAGGTGTTCTTCTAAGCTAGGTTTTCCTTGGAAATAGTTTCATTAAAGGGAGATGCAATTAGTACCAAACTATCTCACTACAACCAATGATTTAGAAAAATAACCCTAAATATTGTCTGTAGTTTTCTTAGCAATTACTTCCTATTTTTACTGATAATAAATAACACAGATGACATATTTAATGAACTATCTGCTTAAGAGCTTCAGATATGATTAATGCCTAAAAATATCTAACAACATGATGCTTTAAAAGATGTATTTTATGTGCACTGGTATTTTTCCTACATGAATACCTGTGTATAACTTGATTGCAGTGCCCACAGATGCCAGAAAGTGGCAATGAGTTCTCCTAGAACTAGAATTAAGGTTAGTTATCAGTCATCATGTGAGCGCTTGGACCTAATTTTAAGCCATCTGGAGAAGTATCAGTACTCTTTTGTTTTTTTTTTTTATTTTATTATTTAAAAAAGAAAACTACCTTTTCTCATTTTACATGCCAAATCCAGTTCCCACTTCCTCCCCTCCTCCCACTCCTTCCAGCATCCCCTCATCCCATGCCCCATCCACTCCTCAGAAAGGGTAAGACTTCCCATTGGGAGTCAAAAAAAAAGTCTAGCACATTGCTTTGAGGCAGGACCAAGATCCTCCCCACTTTATCCAGGCTGAGCAAGGTATTCCTCCAAAGAGAATAGGTTCCAAAAAGCCAGAACAAGCATTAGGAATAAATCCTGGTCTTACTGCCAGTGGCTCTGCAGTCTGACCCAGCCATACAACTGTCACTCACATTCAGAGGGCCTAGTTTGGTTCTATGCTAGTTCCTTTGCTGTCAGGCCAGAGTTGGTGGACTCCCATTATTTCAGGTAAGCTGTTTTAGTGGGTGTTCCCATTATGGTCTTTGCCTCTTTGCTCACTTGTCCCACTCTTCGACTGGACTTTAAGAGCTTAGCCCAGTGCTCTCCTGTGGATCTCTGTATCTGCTTCCATCAGTTGCTGGATGAAAGGTCCATGATGACATTTAAAATACTCATCAGTCTGACTACAGGGCAAGGCAAGTTTGGGCACCCTCTCCACTATTGCTTAGGGTCTTAGCTGGGGTCACCCTTTTGAATTTTTGGAAATTTCTCTAATGCCAGGTTTATTGCTACTTCCAGCCTTCCTTTTCTCTTTGAGAGAGAACACAAAGTTAAAGAAGACTCAGTGGGCTGCTGTAATTACCAAGATGTCTTACCTTGGAGGTCAGAAAATATTGAGAACAATTAGAAATTTCTAGTCTGTTGTTCAGAACAATCTATTTGCAAATGAAGAGAAACTGTTTCTTGCACACTGTGGAACATACTTTTGGAAAAATAAGAGAGATAATCTATTGCTTTCAGTAGTGGAGAAGCACACCCAGAATACCTCTGAGGAAGTCACAAATGATGATGCTCAGCATCATCTCAAGGACACGCACAGGTATCAGTTAGATGCAGATTCTCAAGGACTCCTGCATGGTGTGATATGCAATAAATAAACATGCTGCCCGTGTAACCAAATAGCTAACAATGTCAGCATTAAGCAATCTGAATATTTGTGTCATGCAAGGCAATTAGAATTGTCTAGGAGATCTCCTGGACACTACCTCTTACGGTAAGTCGCTAATTTGTTGGCAGTAATTTAAAAAGACAAGTGTCTGTAGAGGGATGGAAAGTTGTTTTTCGGCCTCTGCACTTCTGATTCTGTAACCATACATAGCAACGACCTTGGTCCATCCCCTTCTTCAGCTGCCTCATAAGAGATTAAATATTGCCTAGAAAGTAAACTGTCCCTCAGGATGAGAAAAACATTAACCATATTTTTTTCCCAGAGATGTTAAGTGCTAGTCTATTATATTAGTAAGGCTTTTGTGTAGCTGTGACCAAATTACCCTACACAAACAGCCTGCAGGATTTGTCTGAGCTCAGCACTCTAGAAAGTTCAGTCCATAGCCATGTAGCCTCTTTACTGTCAAGTGGAACATCATACCTACAGAGTGTATATCAGTGGAGAGATGTTCACCTTACAGTGGAGAGCAAACAGAGTAGTGTCCAAGTGAGGGAAGCTGCAAGAGAAAAAAATACTCACATGAACCTTACCCTAGTGGCATACTTCATTCTATAACATAACATGGCCTACATTTTCCGGGGGGGGGGGGGAAAGTACTACAAATTGAACACCAATATTTCATGATCATAATTTCAGAGGCAACTCAGAAACTATATTTGCTATTCCCTATAACCACGAGACTTCACAATTGCTCTAGTATATTTTCATCAAACCCAAGAAGGAAGATTAAATCCTATAGAGGAGATTTTATAGACGCTTGTGTACTGATACTTTATTTGCCTGTTATTGACTTATTCTTAGCTTAAACTCTGCAGCCTTTTAAAATTATTTCCCTGCATTCTTATTTCTGGAGTCTCTAAAACAAGATAAAGACAGGGGAGCTGGTGCAGTCCTAAATATTAGAAGGTGGTTATGCAGTCATTGATCTGTACAACTACAACAACAGAAAAATCGGTGTGGCTGAAAGTCATTCCATCAGGAGATGGAAGCAACAAGATAGAAAGGCACACAGCTAAGAAGGAGGAATGTTGGAGAACAGCTTCGACAAAAATAACGTTTACCAGGGTAGGGGCACTGGGATTAGGAAAAAAAGTAAAGAGAATGAGGAAATAAGTGAAGCTAATAAAACAGAAAATAAAGGGATAGTACCAGGAGGGAATTCTAATGAATACTGAAATCCACCTGCATTTACTTTTCCATACACTTTTATACCCCAACACAAATGGGGAAGAAGACAAAAGACTGCTTTAACATGATACAAAGAACAACTAGAACAGTTATTTTCTTCAATACTTTGAGACATCAAGTTATTAACATTCTGTTGTTTAGGCAGTGAACTCACACTAGACCAAGTATTGTGAAGGCCAGCGTTCCCAAGGTCAAACCTCCTATTTCAAAAGAAAGAGCAGAAGTATGTTTGAATATCATGACCATTGATCAGAGTGGAGTGGATCTACCTATAATGGGCCATCTTAATGTCAAAAAGACCAAGTAACCACACGCTAGGTCAGGATGTATAGCCACACTCATTGTCAACAACTTTTAATTAGTTAAAACTCTCTGACCTTCAGACAAGGTGGAAATAGCCTCACATTTTTTGCTCTCCACAGAGGAAAATCAAAACAAAGCAAGAAGCAAATGGAAATTGAGGTGCGGGTTACTTCCATAAATACTGATGTGTGTCTCATTGACACCAAGGGCAATTAAGATCTCTCTAGCTTAAATTTAGGTTTTTCCAAGGCAGAAAACTGGTCATGACATTAGTTTGAATACATATGTCTTTCCCGCTCTATCAAAACATACATTAAAAGAAAACTACAGTTTTGAAAAGTTCATGATTAAATTATGTATCAGGTAAAAGAAAGAGGATGGTGGTTAATAGCAAAAGTGGTCAAAGCATTTACTAAAGTATAAATTAGTCTAAACAATAACAGCAAGCCCACCTCAGTGCCAAATTCTTTGCTGGATAGCTTAGCAAGTTTTCTTGCTCCCTCTCAGCTCTACTAATTTTAATCCCTCTCATCACTTATAGACTGGCTACTCAGTATTGCAGACTACAAAATAGCCAATGTCTGAACATTAGACATAATACTCAAGAAGAGTCAGTGTTAGAGCTCGTCATATAATCGGAAAGCTAATCTAAAGCTATAAACTTTAGAATGAAAAACTAAAATTCAGAGCCTCATAGTATGAAAGCCAAAATATGCTCATTTCTTCCAAAAATCACTTTCATACTAAGAACCAAGGGAAAGGATTGAAATTGAATGGAGAGATGACCACAAATAGATACAGATGATGAAAAGACAAATATATTAAAGTAATCTTTTAATAAGAACTAAAGTAGACATTATAAAACATTTCCATAAATGATCATAAATATACCTAAAATACATAAAGCAAGCAAAAATCAACAAAAGTATGGAATACATGAGACAAATCCACAGACGTGTTGATCTGGAAAACAATTTAAAAATACATAGGTTAGCAAATAAACTGAACAACAGAATAGAGAGAAGGATCAGTGGGGGAAGAAGACAGAAAAATTAGAATCATCCAAACTAAACAGCAGAAATAAAGCAATGATAGATCCAATATAGAAAAGGAAAATGGTAGCTGGGCGGTGGTGGCGCACGCCTTTAATCCCAGCACTCGGGAGGCAGAGGCAGGCGGATCTCTGTGAGTTCGAGGCCAGCCTGGTCTACAAGAGCTAGTTCCAGGCCAGGCTCTAAAAAAGCTGCAGAGAAACCCTGTCTCGAAAAACCAAAAAAAGAAAAAAAAAAAGAAAAGGAAAATGGTGATGGAAGGAAGAAAGGGTGGCAGGGAAGGATGTTCAGAAGAGGGAATTAGATGTTTAGTAAGGTTCTTGAAAATTGTACCATAGTTCAGTGAGAAAGTATGGAGTTGGATATAAAACCAAACTACATAATCAAAAACAGGTTCACTAAAATGTAAGTACAAATAGAAATCGTAAGAGAGTAACAAATACGTGATAGATGAGGGAGGGGATAGGTATGTGCATTCTAATGGGCCTTAAAGAGCCAAAAATTATCCCAAAAGAAAAAAATCGACTGAAATTTAAAATCAAATCTGAGGAAAATGCAGGTGCACAATCATGCTATATCTTTAGGGTCCCAGAGAGGAGAATGAATGAAACTGAAAAATGAATTAAAGGAGCAATAGGTGAAAACTATCTTCATTTGGGAAAAAAATGTGGATTTCTGATTTAAGATACTGGTAAGCCCAAAACAGGACAAACTAAAGAAAAGTACATCATGTTTTTAAAATAACTCAAAATTAGTTTAAAAGTAACACAACACACAGGCATTAATCAAACATTATGAGGGACTGGAAATGCCTATGTAAAAATAAAAGGACTGATTTGATGTGGGAAGTCCTTCTGTATATGTGTTGCTTTTATTGGTTAATGAATAAAGAGGCTACTTGGACCGACGATGGGGCAAAATAGAGCTAGGTGGGGAAAACTAAACTGAATGCTGGAAGAAAGTAGGCAGAGTCAGAGAGATGCCATATAGCTACTGAAGGAAAAAGATGCCTGTGAAAGCCTGCCAGAAACTTGCCAGTCATCCACAATCTTGTAGTGATATACTGACTAATAGAGATAGGTTAATTTAAGGTGTAAGAGTTAGTTAATAAGATTCCTAAGCTAATGGACCAATTAGTGTTTTAATTAATACAGTTTCTGTGTGATTATTTTGGGTTTGGATGGCCAGGAAGAAACAAGTAGTCTCTGCCTACAAATTGGCATGCCAACATGGGCTGACTACATTCACATAAAATATGAGAGAGCTTGGGAAGTAATTCCAGACACAAAAAAATAACAGAGTTTAGCATAGCTTTTTAAGAGGCACTCCTGACAGAAAGGAATTATAGATACACAATAGGACAGATTCAGACATAAAAGACCTCTAAATGAGATACAGTGTATTTAAAAAATGCATGCAGTCTTGGGAGAAAGAAGAAAAAGTGTATAGAGAGTTATAAAAATAAATAAAACATTTTAAAAAACAATTTCTGTGTGATTATTTTGTTTCTGGTTGGCCAGGAACAAACAACTAGTCTCTGCCTTCATTGATCAACCAATCAACCAAAGAATAATACAACCCTAAATATGCATCAACCTAATAACAGTTAGCAAAATGAGTGACTCGGTTCTTCACACAATGCAATGGAGCAGCATATACATCAAAAACTACCATCAAAGCCTCAATACCTTTCTCAAAAACTAATGGAACAGTTAGTCAAAAGACAAAACAAAACAAAAAAAAGCAACCACTGAAGAAATATAAGTGCTTAATGCTTATGCAATATAAATTTCTTGGAAAACACAAGTTATCACAACTCATCTTAAATGAACATCCAATAACTACTTATGAATTTGAATATACAATTTTGAGATTCACATAAAATATCTCTAGTGAAAGGAGGTCTCAACAGATAACTCTACCAAACCTTTAAAGGAAATATGACATCAACTCTACATAATCTCTTGCAGGAAACAGAAGAACATGGATCACTTTTCATCACATTATGAAACTAACTTTACCTTGTCTCACAGCTTCTATGGAAATTAACCACAAATGAATATTGAATTCGTGAGACTGAACACTGAATTTAAATGAAAGACTTTTTGAAAAGAAAAATATAATTAATCTTTGTCTTGATCTAGTAAAAATGTCTTAGGCTTGATATCAAAGCAGTTTATGAACTCTAAAATAAATAGCTTGAGTCTTATCTATATCAAAAGCATTAAATGGATGAAACCATGATTAATAGACACAGAAAATTTTTGTAAATTATCTTACAAATAACTAATAATCTAAGGACTCTCAAAATACATTAAATTGTCTTAAAAATCCAAGTCAACCCCATCCAAAACTTAAGCCTTTATCAGAGGATATTAATAAAGTATCACTATCTGTTTATAATAATATTTTCTTTCTATATAGTTATAATGATATAGAGAGACAGAATCACTCAGGCACTCATATATTGCTTTTAGGAATATAAAATTTTATAGTCACTCTGGAAGACAGTTTGATCGTTTCTCAAAATCCTAAATCTGCTGGCTTTCCCATGGCCCAGCCATTATGCTCTTAGACATTTATCCTAGAGAAATGAATTGTTAATATCAAAGTCTATATACAGATGTCCACAGCAGTTCTATTTTTAATAGCTATGCCCTGTAAACAGCTCATGTGTCCTTCCGTGGATGAAAGGACAGAAAAATCACTGTCTATCTCTATCATGGAGTATTTATTACACATGACAATCAGGATCTGCTTCCCAGTGTAAAGTGTTAAATGCAAAATCCATTTCTCCAAGGCTAAAGATTAGTCCATCTACACAATTTCCTTGACATGACATTATACAAATGGTGAGTACATAAGTCCTTGCCGCTGGTCAATGTGAATGAGAGAACCAAGTGTTTGGGGCTGCAAAGGGGAAGCCTGGAATCCTTATGATGTTGGGACTATTCTGTGACTTCACTATGTTAATTTCAACTGACAGGTATGATAGGTTCAAAGTTGCTCTCCCTTAGAAAGTGGCCAATATGAAGGTTTTGAGCATATAGCAGGAAAGGCAGCCATATATTATTTAACACAGACACTGACTTTCTATGACTTTAAAAAAACTTCGGGCCTTCTGAATGAGTGCTCTTTTATACCTAGATTTTTATTTCATTAATTTTGAAAATAAAGTATCATGTTGAGAAAATTAAGGTGCACGTGAAGGCAAAAGAAATAATACATTGAAGTCTAATTTCTCTTCCCATACTAAATCTAATATCTAACTTAGCAGTGCTAAAAAGAGTATTGATGACACACAGCAGGCATACTTTGCCACCCCTGACCTTTTTAATGAGTGGCAAGAAAGGCTCTTAATGTGAATGTGTCTGCATTCCTATTCCTGAGTCTTATTGAACCCAAGTTAATCCAATCATCTGTTTTATACTTATAACTATATATGGAGACTGTATAATCATTATTTTGAACACAAACTAAGTTATTATTATTATGCAGTCTCTATTATTTGTTGAGCCACATTTTCCTATGTGTCCCTCATGTCCTACACATCTGACAAACAGAAACAATAACAGCTCTCTCTTTTGGACTGTGATCAATGATATTTGTATAAGGTGTACACCTGAAACATTAAGATGGTGTCTCTTTATATGGTATAAACGAAACAACAAGCCTACCATCAGTATAATATAGCCACATATTGTGCTACATACCTGTAATTTCACTCAGAGTAGCCATCACTACACTCAGGGTAGGCTCTCAATGCCCTGTGTTTGTGATGCGATTCGTTTATGTGTCAAAGTGATTAAACACAGTTGAAATCCTTTTTGTAAATATATGGAATTACTTCACTATAAGCCTTTAGAACACAAAGCATTCAGTGTCTTCCAGAATTTCCACTTTTAAATCTGGGAGAGTTTTATGTCCACAAGAAGAAAAGATTCAGACCTTCTATAAATCGTTCTTTAAAGGGAGTTGTCCTTACTTTGTTAAATTTTCCAAAGAACATTCTGTAGCTGTTAAGGTCATGAGTGAGAAAAGAAGCAAAACTGCGCAAACTCTTTCAAAATGATCATCTTCACTCTGTTATGCACATTGAAGGCATTGTCTTCTTCAAGGTTTCTTCTACTTCATTTCAAGGAAATATACCTGGAAAGTTGTGCAAAGCTAAATCAAACGTGGCCTTAAATGAGCTTTAATTCTCAAACACACTTGGTGTAAACAAAGTTGTAGTAAGAATATATGAGTTCTAAGGATGGAATTGGTATTGGTTAAGTAAACTAATAAATGGCACTGACATAATTGTAAATACATAGGCCTGCTTTCATTGACTTAATCTGTAATCACATAAGGTTGGTATATTGCTGGTTTTACATAGTGTGTAATTGTTTATACTATATAAACAGATTATCTAATCTCAAATTATTTTACTCACAAAGTATAGAATTCCATTTTTCTTCTTAAGATGGCTAAATGAATTGACATTGTTTCCCAGTTTATAGAAATCGTATTAAAAGAATGAGTCTGAAACATGTAGGTATATAATATTAAAGGCTAGTCCCTGACATGATTATTAAAGTAGAACTGTCTCTGTGAGAGCCCAGTTGTTACAGCATCTTAAATTCTACACATTCTATTTACTTATGTTATCATTATTTTAATGCAGTTTATGACCTCATGGGTTCACCATAGACCTATCATATTAGAAAAACATCAGGACAAATACATCAAGCTGTTCGGATGAGAATGGACTTTGTCCACAGAAAACTCAAGAGAAACAAAAATAAATTGGTTCTAGGAAGCAACACACTGTTATTTGTCACTTGCAAAACGAAGAATGAAAACAAAAATCCAAAAGAGGGAGAAATCTAGCCAAGGGAAGAAAAGGGTGCAACTCCAGGCTTGGAGGCTTAAGCAGTAATAGGAACTATTCTAGAACAGTGTGACTCTGAAAAGTTAATCGCAATCGCCCATTGGAAACAGGAGGCTGATGTGATAATAACCCTCGTTCCTTTGTTTCCTCATGTGGTCCCAAGGACAGCTGTGGGGGCTGAACAGCTGCACTTTTTTGGTGCTGTTCACAAGTCAACCATCATCTGCTTTTTCTCTCCACTTGTAAGGTGGAAAAATGTTAAGTTTGGGTGTAAATAAACCATCCCTTAGATTGTCTTTGTCAACCAGTCCTTTGTTTTACCTGAACTGAATGAGAAGTCTGCTTATAACCCCTTGGGATTAAGTTCCCTGTCCTATTTCAAAGCATCATAGGCAAATGCAAAGTGTTAATGAGGTGGGAAAAGATCATCTTGGATTAGCAAGCTCTTTAAGGAAAATCTTTCTCCCTTCACATTTGGGGTGGCCCAGCTTTCACTTGAGGAGCAGCTGCATTGGGGACGACAAGAAGTGGAAGTCTCTTTCTTGCTGCTTCGGGAACGGTAGAGATGAAATTTCAGCCTTGAGTTTATAGTAATTGTTGATATTCCTGCTGATTTTGATACAGATCCCTCTGACTGGCGATTTATCATAAGGAAAATGGGGAAGCTGACAACATTCGAAGAAGAAATGAGTCAGCGACATCTTTTGGATAATTCATTGGTTTTCTATGCATTGTAAGCAAACAATTTCATTTCTTCAGTTCTATATGCTTATTTGGAAGTATGCTCAAATGGAATTAGATTTTGTGATAGAACTAAGGACTGAAAGTGCACATGTTGAGATCTTCAAAATTAAATATAGTCTAAGCTTTTCAAAATGCAAGGCAAGGAAATCTAGTTGAGTATCTAATACCTGCTAGAAACTATCCTAAACTCCAAGAACTGACAATGCAGACTTTTGTTTGTCCTGTAAGGCTCTAACACCATATCACAGCCTGAGATTAGTGTCTGGACAAGGTCAACCTCTGCCATTATATCATAGGATGCACCTCGGATACATTCCGCAGTGAAGCTACGTTTTAATAACCAAATCCTCTGGAAGTTGTTCCTAGGGACAGAGAGCAAATGAAGAAGCATTAGTTCATGAAAATTCAGTGAGAAAGGCATGCATCTTTTGAATCTAAATCAAGAACACTTCTGCTTCCTTGCTCTCCAACTTAGCAAGGCAAAGCCTTCATACCAACCTTCTCAGCGTGAAGAATTTTGGGTGCCTGGTCCTCCCATCCTTCATCTGGAGGGCTTTGTTCATCACGTTATCCCCCACTGCCCGCTGAGGAAGCTAAGCCCTGGGAAAGGGTAGTTAAGAGTGGATATTCTCTTTTTCCACCCAACCCTGGCTCAGACAGTGAGAAATACTGAGACTCTGGCTTCCCTTATCTCAGATCAGGAAGCGGTGACTTGGGAGTCCCATGACCTCAGGCTGGAGTTCATTTGTCTCTCCACCAAGTTCCCAGTTTCTATAAGACTGTCAAGGAGATTCTTGCTATTTCCTTCCCCACTAGTGCTCTGGCAGTCAGTTCTGAGCCATAGCTTGTAGGTTTGGCCTAAGAGAAGCAACTGTGAAAGAGAGGCCAAGGAAAAAACTGACACTTTAGTAAGCCTCAACTGCTAAGGGGATATACCCAACCCAACAATGTTGTCAAGAACACTGGAACTTGTGACAAAGAGTGTCAGGATTTCATGATCTCATGAAGATTTCACCCTGCCTTCAGGCCAGCTGAGAGATGGGAATGAGGACAATGGGCACAAAAGCTCCTGGGGTCAGAACAGACAGCAATGAGATTATTTAAGGGAGGAGGACAAAGAATGAAAACCACATAAAATTGGGGTGACGGCTGAGAGTATAAAGGTGAAGGTATTTTCTGCCAAGCATGAGGACTTGCGGTCTAGCCCTGAGACCCATGTTGTCTGGAAGAAAACTCCCACAAATTATCCATTGACCTCCATATGTACACTCAGGCATACGTATGGGTGCACATACACATACACATTTAGTTACTCTATTGATTGTTGATGCAAAGAAAAGAATTACAGAGCCTTGAGAAAAGGTAGGATACCAACAAAGGCACCAAACACATACAGATATTTTTAGAAACACACAGGAGAATGAAAAGAGAAGCAAAACATACATGGAGACATAAAGGTTGAACCTCTCAAATGCTTTGACAGACAATATTCTGAGTAAATTATATGTCAAAGAGAACACCATAGATGCATGCCTTGAGAAAGCTAACCATCAAATAGGTGGGTTAATCTTGAAAGGCAAGAGAAAAGCAATGTACCATTTATAAGGGGACAACAGTAAGATTAACAGTTTATCTTGAGTGAGCAGAGACTAGCTGGTATGGGGCATCATGTGCTGTACTTAAAAATTAATGTCTACTACGATAATCATAAAGATACATTTCTAAGAAGGCATAATAAAAACCCAGCTGATGGACAAAAATTGAGAAGATTTGTATTTAAAACAACCACCTTATAAATATGTTAGGCTGAAAATAAATAATATGAGATCGTAATATGAAGCCACCCAGGAGTTAACTATAAATGTAAGTATATAGTATTAAATGACATTATGTGAAGGAAAGGTTAACTTTGCCACCAATCCTAAAGACCTGAGTTCAATTGCCAGAATCCAAGGTACTGAGAGAGGAAACTGAGTCTAAAAGTCTCCTGACTTCACTCAGGTATACTGTGGTTCATGTGTACTCCCACACATACATACATATACAACATAAACAAATGTAATAAGTACCATTAGAGATGTTACAAATGTGTGTTTTCTCCTACCATTGGCCAATATACATGGTAATTATTTACAACTATGACACAATTTTTATATATAATATGTAATCTAGGCTATATCTAATAGAAATTTATAGCATGGTATAATAAATACAGTATGTGTGAAATATATCTGCCAACAATATGACAAAGGCAGTAAAGAAGGAAAAGTTGTAAGAAGCTAAGAAAATTAATAGATAAGGTAAAATCATTTAAAAACTGTAATTTTGATTCATTACACTATTAGATTTAATATATGTTCAGTGTCACACTCTTGATTTTTTTTGTTTTTGTTTGGTTGTTCTTTTTGTTTGGTTGTTTGTTGTTGTTGCTGTTGTTGTTTTTAGAACAGGGTAGCTCTATGTAACCGTCCTGGGTGTGGCGGAACTTGCTTTGTAGACCAGGCTAGTCTCAAACTCACCTGCCTCTGCCTCCCAAGTGCTGGGATAAAAGGTGTGCACCACCACCAACCCGCAGCAGTGTTACACTTAAGAGCAAGGCACTAGAATTTAGCTGCCTTAAATCTGAAGCTGTTTCTTTTATAATTAAACACGTATATGATAAGTCCTAGAGAAAATATGGTAGAAAAATAATTAAGTAAATCAATTTACTGGTTATAAGATATTGATCTAGAACAGAAGTATGAAAAGGAAATAAAGAACATGGACTGGAACTCTGAAGCCATGAGTCAAAATAAACAGAACCAGACTTTCAGAGAGTGGTTTATCTCAAGTGCTTTATGAGAGTAACAGGAAACCATCGCATCAAACAGCAAATTCAATAATCCAATCAAAAGGCTTTGGTTGTCAGACTAGATTTCTACAAAGAAAGACAGGATGCAATTATGTCTTTTGGAGAAGAAACACATGATTTAAAGACACAAATAAAACAAAGCAGGTGGACTGGCATGCAAACAGCAGCCAGACAAAAGCTGAGGGGACTGTGGTGACTTGGGAAGGATAGACTGGCACTTAAAGGATGTGTCAGAACTCTGTAGAGCAAGGTTCTGTGACACCACAAGAATTGTAGGCCTCGCCTTCTCTGAGGATGGGGATGAAGTGTAGGGAAGATGGGGGGAACAGAAGGTGGAGAGGAAGAAGGAACTGGGATTGGTATGTAAATTTTTAAAAAAGATTGTTTAAAGAAATAAAATATATTAAAAAGAATCGTAATGAATTGGGAAATACTTAGCTATTCGCCAAATGAAACAAAGGGAAGGCCTAATTTACAATATTTAAAACTTAACAGAGAACATAATCACTGACCTCCCAGAAGGAAAAACAGAGTTAATTCTCAGCAGTTGTTCTAAACTTAAAACACGAGCAGCTCAGGGCAATGCCTTCCCCAGACGCCTTTGTGCAGCAGAAAGCTGTTACCTTATTTCTCAATGAAGCTTTGCTAGTCTGCCCTTCAAGAGGGGGAGGAAGAGGAGGAGAAGAGGAAGAAGAAGGGAAAGGAAAGAAAGCAGTCTTGGGCCAGGCAGGGAAATGTGTAATCCTTACATGGAGGCATGTAATTACAAGGCCAACCTAGGTGACATCGGTAGCTCAAAGCCAGCCTGGAATAGATAACAAGAGTGTATCTCAGGGAAGAAAAGAAAAAGAAACAAATAACAAAGTTAGCCCCACATATAAACCAACTAATCCAATGGTATAGAATTTATTCCTCTTCTAATTTATATTTTTAGTTTTTAGATAATTTCTTAAATGAATGCTGTATTTACATTATTGGCTCTCCTCCCTCTCACCTCCCAACTCCTCTCATTTGCCCCTCAACTTCCAATCTAACTCACGACTTTTTCTTAATACACACACACACACACACACACACACACACACACACACAATTTAGTGCTGAGCACTAGTGAATGGATAATTTATCAGGTTCTCATTCCTAGAGAAAACTCTTTCTCCTTTCCTCAGTAGTCAGTGATAATTTTGTAGCTGTGACATGTTCTGCATCCCTGTTGGCATATTGACTCTCCATGTCATCTAGG
Organism: Arvicola amphibius; assembly: GCF_903992535.2. Classification (NCBI taxonomy): domain Eukaryota; kingdom Metazoa; phylum Chordata; class Mammalia; order Rodentia; family Cricetidae; genus Arvicola; species Arvicola amphibius. The sequence continues at coordinate 120,218,295 of NC_052048.2, forward strand.
TCTTGTTTAGGTAAATATATTGTTGAGACTTCCTGGGTGCAGATTCCCTTTCATGTCTAGATGAAATCATCTAACAGCATGTGTTTGGTTTCTCTGATTATTACATTCGTTCTGCCCCCTCTTTCTCAATTGACTCTGGACCTTAGTGTAGAGGTTATGCTGTAGGTATGCCAACTGGCGTTGGGTACCACACAATCTTTTAATCTCTGCATTTTGACAGATTGTGTATCTCTGTAATGATATATATCAGCTTCAAAAAGAAGTTCCCTTGATGAGTGAGAGCTACATTGACTTATAAGGATAGGTATTTAGGGTTAGAAAAACAGTAGGTTCTTCTCTAAGGTCTCTACGTTCTACAGCTATGAGAAGTTTACTATGTTTATAGTACTAGGCATGAATCCCATCCCTTTGAGTAGGGCTTAAGCTCAGTTAGACATTGTTGGTTGCCCCAAAGATGAAAAAGTTACTGTTGTATCATTGAGTGTACATTGCTGTATTGGCCATTGTTGTGGTTTCTCTGCTTCAGCTGGGTAGAATTACCGATTGCTGTCTCCCTTGGCAGCTTGCTTAGCAACTTCAGATACCATGAGAGCAAGTCTTCATGAAGGCAGCTTCCAGATTAATTCCAGCTTTCTTCCTCAAAGTCCTGCATCTAAAGTGTATAGTGTCTTCAACAATAAAATCTTAATCTTCAAATTCAGGGCAGCAACCAAGGGCAATGGCGATAGCCTATATCATTTTGCCAGTCTCTTAGATACCACTAACCAACAACTCAGAGAGGCCTGCCAAGCCTGATACTGGGATCTTCTGTTTGACAGTCTACAGATTTTATGGGGAACACAACGTGTAGCAAAGCCCTATTTAAAAGATAGGTGTGGAGCAATATTTCCTCGACATGTCTTGTGGACGGGATAGGCAGGACTCAACCAAGCGCAACTGGGTTGGGGGAGGGCAACACACTACGGCTGGCCCTAGCCCCAGTCTCAACAGAGAACTACAGCAACAGTGCCACTTCAACCAGGGGCCCTTCCAATGCCTCTGGAGCAGGGCACCCGGCTCCATTATGATGAGTGGATACAGGGTGGGGAGGTGGAGACAGAGAGACAATGTAGTTAACAGGCTTTGGAGAGAATCAGATCTGAAGAGGTGAGGGTGGTGAGGAACGGGCTGATATGAGTGGCCTACTTACCATTTGAGCCCAGTGTAATATCAAGGGCTAGGCTATTGCCAAGGGCCATGTCTTGGCCCACATCCCTGAAGCAGGCAAGTGGCCTGACTTGATGTCTGTGACCCCTGTCTCCACTGAGGGTAGTGCAGAAACCTGTAGTCTGAGCCACCACCTGGGGTCGTTTTGGTGTCTGACGACCATGCTGCCACAGGAGCCATGTTGATCGGAGTGTGCTGCACTGTGACTTGTGGCCATGGTGCTGTTCACCTGGGGCCATGGTGTCATCTGAGCCAGGGCTGTCACAGAGGGCCGTGTTTGGGTCCATGGCCCAACAGCAATCAGGATCTGAGTCAATATCCATGACTCCTGTTACTACTGAAGGCTGTGGAGATGCCTGGGGTCTGGTCAGCCACCTGAGACTATGTCAGTGATTTGGGGGTGTCTTTGTTGCCATCTGGAACCATGGAGATGTCTAGGCCTGGGCTGCTACCTAGGGTCATATCAGCATCTGTGGCCCTGCAGCAACTAGGTTCTGGGATGATGGCTATGGCTCCTATTACCACCAATGGCTCTGCAGATGCCCAGGGTCTGGTCAGACCCCTGAGATCATGTTGGTTTCCAAGGGCCATGCTGCTGTCCTGGTCATACCCATCTGGGTGTCCTGTGTTGCCACTGGTGCCATGGTTTCCTCTAGGTCCTAGTTTCTGCCTAGGGCCCAGTCTGGACTGTAGCCCTGCTGCAGCTGAGTTCTGTGCAGATGCCCATGGTCTGTATTAACACAAGAGGTCATGGGAACCATGCTTGTTGAAATCTGAGGGCTGTGCTAAGTTGATCCTGCTTCTCACTGGCCCTCAGATAGCTGGCCCTGCCCCTTGTTGAATGCTGACACAGGAGAGTTGTCTCTCACACTTGGGAAAGATGACTTCATCCCTTATTATGGGCACAATACATCTCACCTGGGCAGCATACTAGAGCTGAGCCTATTGTCCTGGATCAGGCAGGTGATCCAGCCCTGAGGGTATGAGAGCAGCAGAGCTGACCTTGTTCCCCTGTCATCTATTCCGTGATAGTGTGGGAGAGAAAAAGGTACCCTACCCCACCCCCTGCCCCTTGCTACCTTCAGAGATCTAGACCTATCCCTCACCAGCTCCAGCACATGGAAGGGCAGGCCCTACACCCCTCCTGGACAGTACTCTAGAGCTCACCCTGTTGACAGTAGCACAGGTGAGTTGGCCCGGAGGGCCTGAGAGCAGGAGAGCTGACCCTATCTTGATTTGTATGCTCCCCACAGCAATCGGGAGAATGGATCCTGAACCTCTCTTGGGCAAGACGGCAGAGCTGGCCCTGGGGGTATGAGTGCGAGTGAGCCATACACAAGGGCCTGAGATCAGGAGAACTTGCCCCACTCTACCCTGCAGACTGCATTGGGTAGACTGGCCAAGGCAGTGCTGGAGAGCCAGCCCAGGTGGTGATGATGGGGGAAACCTGATGGCTGACCAACCCAGCCACCAGCCAGGTCCAGAACCAGGGCTATGAACTGACCCATCCCAACATCCACTCCATCTATGAACTGTTGAAGCATGAGAAGAGAACAAACCTACAAATCCAAAACTGCAGGATCTCTAAGATACAGAACAACTACAGGATATCCACAAAGAGCTCAGGGCAGAGCTTCTTTTCACTAAGATAGCAGAGGCCAGAGACCTCAACGCAGACCAGTGACTTGGACTGCAATGAACACTTGGACTTGGAAATGAAAGGACTACAGGGTGACCTGTGTGACTTGCCTGGCCACACTATAACTTCCGTGAAGGTATTCTTCCCCTTTTTTATGTTTTAGTTTTATTTTGTTTTGTTTGATGGTTTGGGTTTTCTTTTTTTCTTTTAAGTTTTGTTTTGCTTTTGGGGGGTATTGCAAGGGTGCAGATAAAAGTGGGACGTAAGATGGGTGGGATTGGGATGCATGATGTGAAATCCACAAAAATCAATAATCCACAAGTTAAAAAATGATATATTTGTGTGTGCAAGCACATATATAGTATGTATGCATTTTAAGTAAGCTTATAAAGTAACTTTCACCATGGCCTTTCCAATGTGCTTATTGTTATGTCTTTCTTCCTGTCTGTCCCTCTGAATTATCTCCCTCCACTTCCTAGTTAAAGATGCTTCCCGTTTTATTCATTTCCCCTAATATACTCACATATTAGTATTGCCTTATTTGAATAGAGTGAATAATGTATGAAATCATATGCCAACAAATTTGGCTACAGAAAATATGGGCAAATTCCAAGAAAGTATCAGTGTTGGCTCAAGGAAAAGAATCATCCAAATAGACCTGTATTAGTAAAGAAATTGAATTGGTATTCAAAAATGATCAATTTATAAGCTCTGAGGCCCAGAGGTGTCACTGGTGAAGCATAACAAACATATAAGAAGAGTCAATATCAATACAAGGGAAAATAATGAAGCTGAGCTCCTGCCTCACATCATGAAAAAAGATCAACTAAAACGAACAACAAGAAATGGATCAAAGACTGAAATTTAAGAGATAAAATCATATAAATCTTTGAATAAAACAAAGAAGAGAATATTTGCAACCTTGAATTTGTCAATGAAGTCTTTAGATACAATTTTAAAAGAATTAGCAGAGGAAGAGAATAACCTGCATATCACAAAAATGAAAAACTTTAACTTTTGTTCTTCTAAAGACTCCATCAAGCAAGTTAAAAACAGTACAGCAGATGGGAAACTCTTTCCCAATCATGTATTTGATAAAGGTCTTCTGTCTGAATTGTTATGAGCACATACAACTCTGAAATGAAATAACAAAATAACTTTAAAATTATATAAGCATATTAAGAAGCATTTCTCTGAGGAAGACACACAAACAGACACCACATAAATAAGAAGTTGCTCAACACTGCTAGTCATAAATGAACTGAAAATCATTTTATAGTGACAGATCCAGAAAGCTAGGTTGTGAGAATTGTCAGCAGGCTGGGGCTGGAGCTGGTAGAATGCTGGCCTAGGATGCACAGAACTCTGAGTTCATTTCCTAGCACAGGACCATGATTGCGTCCATCTCCAATCCCAGGACTTAGGAGGTCTGGTCAGAGAAGCTAGAGATTCAGGATCAAAGCCAGATTGGGATATAGAAGACCCTGACTCTAAAAGCTATTGTCCATGGAGAAACAAAAACCTCACATGTTCTAGTAGGATGCAAACTGGTGAGGCTGCTTTGGTGAAAAACCTGGTGACTCCTCAAATGAATAAACATAGAATTCATCATTAGGAAATACCTTAGAATTTACACATACACACACGTGTGTGTATGTTTATATCTGTGTAAGAAAATCTACAAAAAATAAAAATAAATAAATAATGATGGCTAGGATGGAGAAACAGGGAAGTGTAAAAAAAATCTATAAAAGTTCATGATTGCATTTATCTGTGAATATACTAATAAAAGCAATTAAATTAAACATCTTAACTCACTGAGTTGCAATGTATCAATGAAGCCACTCTCTAAAATAAAAATCTCAATATGTGTTGAGAGAACTCAAGGAAGACAAAAATCAATCATTTTATCAAGTATGGTGCTGAGGACAGACCAAGTAAACCTCAGAGGAAATGAGTTCTGAGGCATCTCTTCAAGAGTAGGTGAGTGCCTACTCTTTTTATACTTTGCATTAATAAAGAATCATACATACTATCTTTTTGCATACAACCAAGACTTGAGCCCTGATGATGGTACATTCCTTCTGGCCTTAGTCACTGACTGTATTGGTATGAACTAAATATAAAAAGAAATATACATAGGTAAATATATTACTGAAATTTCTGCTTCATAGTTATTAATTATAACTGCTTTAAATAATGAAATAAACTAGACATTTCACTGTGCATCTCTCTCAAAATTCTTTCAAATCTTGTTGCATCATTCATTAAATCTTTCATGATGATCCTTCTATATTCTTAGACAAAGAAAGAAAAAAATAATAGAATCACCAATTACTGCGTATCTGCAATATATTTAAAAATAATGTTTCTTACTAATAAATATAAATGCCATGTTTTAAATTAACAACTCGTATCACGGATCCAAATAATCAGCACTAAATAACAGCCAATGCCCCTGAGTAACTGAGAACCAATGCTTATCTGCCTAAATCAGGACATTTTTGATATTTTCGGGTTCTGTTTTTCCTATATCACCTCATAATATTTATCCACAAGGACAGCACACTACAGTTTATATCACCTTACACAGCAGGAAAACTGCCAAGTTAATGGTCACTGGTTGATAATTAACTACCAATTATCCATTTGTCACATAGTCGTGCATTTGATTCTTGAATTAACGTGTGCTAATGTTTGGTTAGTATAGAAAAGATACTGATGGATGCTGGAGATATACCAGTACATAACACAAAGTTAATAGCTATAATTTAATAGACAAAAGCAGCAAGTAAATGGGGAGTTATGATGAGTCATTTAGAGTGTCTGAGAGAAGTAGGGACTTCAGAGGAGACACTGGCTTGAGTCACAACACTGTGGCTATGTTCTCGTGAAACTGGAGCGTGTATATGCTTTTGAAAGTCTCTCTTTGTGTGTATGTGTGTTTGTGTATATATATATATATATATATATATATATATATATATATGTACTTTAGACAGAAGATGCAATTCATTTTGTTGAAAAATAAGCCTCTAAAATCAGCACCATAAAGGAAACAGTTTACCCAGCGAGCTGTTCTCTCCTCTTATCCTCAAAGTAAAGCAAAAAGATGTTGTTGCATTAAGTCATAACCTCCACAAGGGTCACAGGAAAACCTTTGTCGCCTTTTCCTGGGAACAATTTTATCTTTCTCATGAGGTATTTTCCAGTTAAGTAACCTGTTACGCATCCCTCAGAGTAGGGAAGAAATAGAGTAGTCATGAACCTCCTGAGACTTCTCTTTCCCTAGAGTACTGTCTATCCAAGGCAAATCGGGAAACTGTCCCATTTTGCTGCAAACCTCACCAAGAACACGCCAATTCAATTTGGCAAGCTCAAAATGGCAAACACAATTTGGAATACACAAGCACCCCATACCTTGGATGCTCCTAACATCAGAGCAGAATTCCCAAGAGTTTTGAAGTTCAGCCAGTCAAAGCAAATGTCTGCAAATCCTCTCGATGGAAAGCAGACACCCCATCGCTGTTATATTTAGCTGCAGAGTCACTGTTGGGCCTGTGTATCAATCACCTTGTAGAATAAATACCTACCACCTTACAATGCATTAAGACACAGCAACGCCTTAGTTTGTAGAATAAAGTCTGTCCTAAGGAAAACGGCTGTTGTCTTGTCGGAGGTGGAAATAAAATTATATTATGTAAACAGTGCCATGAAAGTAGTCAGAAAGAATCAGCTAGTGGAGTGATGATGGGAGCACAACCCTTTCATCTGAGTCCCAAGGCTATTATCTAGAATGCAGGTTTTACATTAAGTCTAATTTCCTTTCTCACAGCGAGAAATGCTATCATGGGCTTTACTGCAGCTACTTGGTAATAGTAAGAAGAACTGAAGGGTCCTTGTTTTATCCTGGCTTCTGCTCTACCTGTCTTTCCCTGTAAGCCTTTGTCCTTACATCTGTCACAATTTGGTATAACTTCATGCTTCAGGTTTGTTCTTCAAGGGGACAGAGGGCGGAGAGAGACAAAGCCTGGATCATTCCCCATTCAACGCGTAAATGAAAACTTTACTGGACCGTCACCGTGTTTCTGTTGAAAGCTACTTGGTTGAAGCACTGTTACTTGATCATTCCTAGTTACAGACAGCAATAAAATGAAGGCTGTCACTTCGGTCTTAAGAAGTAGAAAAAGATGAAGGAAGATTAAGCATTAAGAGCTCCAGCATTAGGTAGCCATGAACCTGCATGCATAGCTTTCAGCTCCATTATTCAGCTCCATTAGGTTATTGGGTTTTTTAATTAGACTACCTTAATTTTAGTTACAAATTATAATTTTGATATACTAGATCTTGTTCATGGCAGACGTAAAGAGTGTTACTAATTTCAAGAGACATAGTATTACCTATTACTGTTCACTGTTCTGAACTTGTTGCTTTTTTTTAACAGAGAACTCAGCACTGAGGTGCCCAAACTTTCTATTAATGCATCTATTTCATACTTTCTTTTAATACATATTTTTGCATTCTAATTATCTTCTTTTAATTCTTTTGGTCTTGCTTTCTGGTTTGTTTGTCTACAAGACAGGGTCTCTTATATCTCAGGCTCACTGTGTGGCTAAGGATGACCTTAAACTCCTGACCCCCCTGCCTCCATTTCCCAGACTCCAAAATTAAATGAAGACATCACTATTACAGTTTGTCTTTTCAATTTATAAAAGAAAAATTTAAACAAATACAAATTCTAAAAAATATTTTATATATGTGCCCCTGCATGTATCACCTGCAGCAATAACTATTTGTCGATCCTGTTTCTTTCATTCTCCCTTTTTTCAATGGGCTATTTTCAGAAAATTGATTTTCTTCTCAGTGGCTATAATAAGTTATTCCTGTGTGCCTCCATTTTGTTAATACCTTCAAACAAGAGAATCTAGAAAAATTTTAACACAACTAAAAAAAATACTAATAGAAAATCATTAGTACATTCTTTTTTTTTCAGTATTTTGGCATCTTGTAGAAGATTAACAATAAATTGAAACAAAAAAAGAGGTCATTAAAGGAGTTTGAAGGAGGGTGAGGAAGGAGAGGCAATGTAACTGAAGTCCAACTAAAGGAAAAGAATGAACTTGAGATCTTGGAAACAAGGGGGTATAACTCAATGCTTGAAAACAAAATCCAAAATAAAAATGAAAATCTAAACTGCAAATAATCAAAGAATAAACAGAACCAGAGGGCTTTGTCTATGCCACTAAAAGGACCCTCTCTACTCTTCGGGGCAAGGTTTATTTCCTGCTTAAGGATTAAGCCAGTTATAAATCACAGAAAATAGTATATTGACAATGAACAAGCTTAACAATTCTTATTCACTTAAGTGTGTGCTTTTAAGAGCAAAAAAAAAATTATAAATCTCATTTTCTCAATCAAGTGTTACTAGCTTAATAGGGCTGCCACAATAGCCTAGTACAACACTGTTTAAATGAGAATCTGTCAGATTTTGACAGCTTTGACCTTCTGCTACCTTTTTCCTTTAAGGTGCATCACCCAGAGGGTTAAGAATCATTTCCAGTTGAAGAAATATCTCATATAGATCCATTAATTTATATGTAGTAGGATGGAGGGCAGTGTCTGTTTATACACTCACTCTCTCATTCATTCACTCAATGTCTATCGGGTCCCATTAGCATGTTATTATTAAGCCTCTCAGATGAAGAGTCTGGTAAGAAATCAGAGTTAAACAAGCGCACATCCTGCACGCTTTGTGTGTGAATCAGGTGGAAATTGATTATATGCCAAAATCTGGAGAATAAGACTGCCAATCTAGACTGTATTTGTAAGAGTGTGTAGTGGCAGGATTGTGGGTGGGAAACGGGCTGGCTGGAAGGATGTCTATATGTGTATTTTTATCACCCATGTGTTGGATGAGGCTGAGAGCTGCCAGATAGCTTTTCGACAGCTTGGAGTTACTGTTGGGAACAGGTCCATGTATGGAAGCGAAAGCCGAAAGGCACAGATAAGCTGGGAGCCAGCTATGCAGCCACGCTTAGAGACACTAAGGACAAGCGTCCCAAGTCCTTTCTTTCTGGTCAAGCTGGAGCAGTCATCAGAGCTGGTGGATTTTGCATCCAGCCCATGCAGACAGAAAAGGCTTGACAAAGGTAGGTGCAAACTTTTATGAATTTATAAAAGAGATGATATGCTGTTATTCCCTCCTGAGTCCTTGATATTCTTGAGTGATGGTGTCAAAAATTTTTGGAAAAAAATTAAAGACTGAGATTTGGTTGAGGTTGATGACTGCTGTATTTAACAGATAGTCCTTCACCAGGAAGGACAGTTTACCTCCCAATGGGATGTGACACCACAGACTGGCTCGCAAATTAATCCTCTTTTTTTTTCCGGTCACTCACCATTCAGACTTGTGTAAACATGGTTCTTCCTTGATTTTTCCAGCAAGTTTTGGAATGGGCTAAAGCATCCCATGAGGCTCTGATACACTGTGTAGTTTAGGGTAGGGTAGGTGGGATTTGTCATTTTTCTTGCATGTTCTTTGGAAGCTAGCAAAAGCTCACATGTGTGGCTAGCTCCTCTTGGATTCACAAGAGAAGGTTGGTAAAGAGACATTAATATTTTTAGCAGCTGAAGTCAGTTTTGCTGTTTCGTGGAAGCTCAGAGATTGATCACATCCTGTTCAAAGATTTTGTGGGTTGTTTTTACAAACATGTCCTATGTAAGTTGAAGTAGCTAAAACTAGCTTTATGTCCTGAATTTTTCTGAGTACTTTTGGCAATATTTTTCTTCTCTCTTCCTTGTTGAGGTCCAAAAACTTAAGGACTAGAAAGGAAATACCTCTATATATTATCATCATTTTTTCATCAGTTATGTTTTGGAAATAGTGGGCTTTAAATCAGGAGTAAAAAAATCAAAGCATGGGCAGGGAGACAAGAGTAACAATACCAGCATCTATGAGACTCCTTTATTTTCTGGAATATAGGTTAACCATCCAATCATTGCATTTTGAAATGATGTTCCAGATAATTACCAAATTGTAGTTAATAATGAAGGTATTCTATTAAAATTAAGACTAGAGTAAAGTCTGTGTCTACAAAACATTCCTGAAAGTTATGGGGGCAAAGTACGGGCTACAATTGAAAAATGCATATGTTTTTGCCAAGATTAAACTAAAGTAATTCATACAAAGGATGATGAAATCAGACTTGGGATTTATCTTGTTAAGGGAAATGTGTGCATGATTAAAGTCAGATTTGAACCAACTCCCTCATTAAGTTTAGTTTTCAATTATGTGGCAGAACATGTTTGGGGAAGGGAGAAATATTTAGTGTGATTTTTCTTCTCTGATGACAATTATGACACGGGAAATAATGAATAAGTAAGTATAGTTTGCAATGCTGAGCAAGGAGTTTTTCTCTGGATACATTAGATTTCTGGGGGGAAAGTCTGACAAACATAGCAGAAGTGTGCATAGTATTTTCTAAGCTGTGTGTGCTCTGCTTCACTTAAACAAACAAAAAAAAGAAAAGGGGAAGATACACTTTTGTTTCAATAACACAATATCATTGCCATGATGCTCACAACACTGGAAGATGGATTTTTACATTGAACTATTATTTAATGTACCCATTTACATTGGTAATATATTCAATTTATAACACAATAAAGTATTTTTTATTTCACTAAAAATACTAATATTCTGGGAGAGAAAAGAGAAGAGAGAGAAGAAAGTAGAGTAGAGGAGGGGAGAAGAATGAGGAGGGAGGATAGAGGGAAGCGTGATGAGAGAGACTGTAAATTCTTTATTCTAAACTAACAGAGCAAAGCTGTCATAACTTTAGCTAAAGTGGAACAGGCCTAGAAAAGTACAAAAGAGTGACTCTAAACTACTTAATTAAACATTGCATACCAGCCGGCTTCGCCAAAGTAAAGGCAGAGCAGGAGCCTCCGCAGTTCTCACTATGTAAAAGGTTCATAGAAAGGAGACCACCAGGATTTGTGAGCAGATGCAGAGCATGCATGTCGTTGGCTACCTTTCTCTCATTTGCATACTGCCAAGTATATTTCAAATTTGTACTCCTCACGTGAAATGTCTACTCTTGTTTTTTTGTATGTTTCTTTTGTGCTTTTGTTTGTTTTTCCCCTCTAACATACAAATAAATTTAATAAATTAATACAAGTAATAGAAATAATGGCTGCTATTTTATGTGAAGAAGAATAACATTTATGGATAAAATTAATGACAGCAAAATTCTTGTCCTACTTCTTTATGACTTCTTTTTAAAATGTATCATATATTATTATATATATATATATATATTATTCCTTGAAGTTTCATATATTTATACCATTTAGACTGGTCATTTCCATATACAACTACTTCCTCCAACTTCACCTAAGGTGCCGAAGACATCCCCCTCTCGGGTTGATGTTCAACCCAAGAGAAAAATTCAGTTAGAGTACTCCGCTTGGCCATTTGCAAACTTGACACAAGCTAGAGTTATCTAAGAGGAACCTCAGTTGAGAAAATACCTCCATCGGATTGTCGGCAGGCAACTCTGTAGTGCATTTTCTTGAGCAAGCTACGGGGAGCAAGTCAGAAATCAGTGTTTCTCCACGACTTCTGCTTCAGTTCCTGACTCCAGGCTCCTACCCTGAGTTCTTACCCTGATTTCACTAAATGATGGAATGTGGCCTGAGAGGTTTAAGATGAAATAAATCCTTTATTACTCAAGTTCTCTTTTTTATCATGCCATTTCATCCCAGCAATAGAAACCCTAATTCAAAGAGGATAATATAACACAGATGACTCATAACTTCCTAAACTTGGAGACGTGACTCTGCATGTAGAATATTGATTCTAAGATCTTACTGTGGAAGAACTAAAGTGTTCCGTGTGAGAATGCATTGATTTAATGATGTAAGTTAGAGTAACCTGAAGTCTGGTCATGGCGACTAAGTACAGAGAAATGGTAGCTTCTGTTCAGATAGCACACACACAGCTTTCATATTTCTGTCTCCATTTTAGAGCCAGGGAGAGTACATTGTGCTCTCTTGTGATTTATTATGGTATAATAGCTAGAAAGAGAAAGTGCTTCAGGAAGTTTGAAGGGGAATAATATTCTTGTATAAAGAGAGAGTTTGTAGGAGGAGAAGGGTAAGTACTTCCCTTTCTGGAAATACAAACAATTTGTTCCATAGGAAAGCTTATCATGATTTAGGGAAAAATGCCATTGGTTATTCTAAATAATAATAATAATAATAATAACAGTAATTATAATTATAAATAACCCCCCAAATAACTCTATTTGCTTAAGTGATTAGACTTGAGACATTAGTTCCAGGCAGAGCACCAAAAATAAAATCTCAAGAACATCAAAAAAAATGCAAACAGCATAAGACTAGAGGAACAACCTACTGGGGAGGAATTTGAAGACCAGGGATATGTTTCTGCAGGTGAATAAATGACAGTGGAAATTCCCTAGACTCCTGGGTCATAAGTGAGCTGCCCAGCCCTAGAAACACCTCTCCACATGGTTAAAGTACATAGTCTCTTATGGATAGGTATTAGAAGAAAACTGTGCATCAGGACATTATTCAAGATATTTTCAAACTACACAAATAGTAAAAGGGAGACCAGTTCAGGTAGCACTTTACAATTGTTAGTAAGAATTGTCTTTACCACTGCCCCTTCCCTGCACTTACTGCTCCTGACTGAATCCCAGTTCTCAACTCTGTCTGCACCTTAGGGTCCTCAGAGGTGAGGCTCCGCGGCTCCCTGATGAACTGAATGCCCTGCTGAGGACCAGACTAGGGTGGCTCAGTTTCTGAACCCACCCCAGGAGATGGCAGCATGTAGACAAAACTAAGAATCAGTTTCTCCTGCAATAAAAACATGATCGTCTAGTTTGTTGTAACAAGAGGAATGGCATGTGTAGAACTGAAGATTATAAAATAATAATAATAATAAATAATAATAATAATAATAAAAGCCCAGGTTTCTAGTAAATGTCTGAAAATTGCAATACTGGTGCGGCAGAGAGCATGAGGACAATTAGGGCTGCATAGTAATATACTAGAGCGGGAAGGAAGGATGGAGGCACAGACAGAAGGAGGGAGAAAAGGGAAAAAATGACCTGTATAATTTTTGCTGTTGAGAAGTTTCTGTTACACCTTCAGCAAATGTAAATAAAACTTTTTCTAGAAATGGAGATGATGTGGATATTTAAGACATTTCAGATTCTTTCGCCCAAATCCTGTGTGAACCCTAGCCACAATTATTAGAAAATATAAAACTATGCATCTTAACATTATGATTCTTCACTGTGACTGCTAAATGAAATTTCATATCATTTAACAAACCTACACAAAGCCAACCTGAATGAGGCTATTACTTCTGATAGCAATAATTTTCAAAACATTGGGCAGATTTTCTTTAATGAAAGATTATGCCATTTTGCCTTTTATCTTTCTAGTAGAGATCAAGAACTTTGGAGAGAGCATGTGTATAATTGTAGGCAGAAACTATATTAATATTAATTTATCTCAAAACAAAATACATCAAGATGTATAAATATAAACCTCACTTTAGGGCTATAGATGTAGCTTGGTGGGTAAAGGGATTATAAGCGTGGAAGTCCGAGTTCAGTCTCCAAAACCTGCTCTTAGCATTGTGTCACAGTGCCCTGCACTTGTAATGCCAGTATTGAGGAGATGGGGACAGGAAGAGCACAGGGCAGGTCTGTGAGGAGGAACAGTAGTCAGAATACTGAGGGCTAAGGGTGCTTCATGTTCAATAGTGTGAGCTTCAGCCTGGCTCTTTAGCATGTTGGTGACGATGTAATATCAACAGTGAGTCCAGTCGCTATGATTCTCTACTTTCTGTGAAATAACAACCATCTTTGAAGGACAGGATGGCAAAATACAAACAGTTTCTTACAATAACCAATTGGTTATGACATCATCTTTAGAATATGTTCTGGTTTCTCCCGAGTCTCATTCTTTTTCTGATCACTAAATGTGCTGAGAGGAGAGTGGTTACATTTCTAGGAATGTAGAAATGACTTCCTTAAGTTTCTGAAAAGTCTCAGCACACGGGGATGAACTGTCTTAAAACCCTGGGAGATGATGAGCCTTAAATTCTTCTTCTACTCTGAAGCCTACCAAGGTGGGCCTGAACACTACCACTTCCAGCATCAAGATTAATCACAGACATATATGTAATTATGAATGTTTTATTTTATTGGTTTTTATCTGTATGTGTATATGTGTTTCACCTATGTGTTTGGTTATGCATCATGTGTGCAGTACCCACAGAGGTCAGCTACACTGTAAGAGCAAAATGTGTTCCTAACTACTGAACTATCTCCCCATAGTCTACATCAATGACTATTAGAAGACATAAAAATGGTATAAAATAAAGTTATAGGTTTATGGCAAAGAATCAAAGAACAATCAGTTTCATAAATAATTTGATGAATGGTGTGTTTTTGAGAAAAAAAATGAGACAGAAGGATCTAATGAAGTGTTACTCAGGATTACAGCAAACAATAACAATATACAATATTGTAGCTTCAGTCTTTGAGAGACAAGATGCAGCCTTATAAGTGACATTGTGTGACACTCTCAATAACAAGCCATTGAATTTAACATCAAGAAGCATAATTTTATCAAACTACCTGTACATCCTAACTACTTTTACTAATGCGTTATTCACATGTATAAAATCTATTCTGTGAAATGAAAGCATTTTGTGTGTTGAAAGCCTCAGTTCATGTTCAGACAAATCCATGTTGAAATGCCAGCCATGCAGCTGGCAAACATGTAGGGACAAGCCACTAAAATCTATCTCAATAACTATTGAATCCTTATTATTTTCTGATGCCAATCCTCAGTAAATAGCATGTACTCCTGACAAATACTCTATGGGATAATCATTGTAGGTGGTGATGCCATTGCCCAAATGGTTAAATAATGTGCCCAAAGTCATGTGGGCAACTAACAAGGCAGAATTGGAAACTTATACTTAGCTTCTGTGTTTCATTGCCCAATATTTCTTTCTTAGCCATACAAAGTAAGAATAAATTAAATTGATATGTAAAAACTCATCTGTAAAGGACCATCAAGTGGTAAGAACATATGATGTTATTATTTAGGATTACATTTATTTAATTCATATGTTTAATAACCTAATCACTTGAAATGCCTCTTGCAAGTGTCAGCTAATTAAGAAGAAATATTAATTGCTCTTTGAAAATTAATGCTTTCAGATTGTCACATGGACATTCCTCAGAAATGGGAGCCAAGCCATTTCTTTGTGACTACATTTCCATCCTTGCCACGCCTGTCACATTACTCATATTTGAATAGATTGTAGGGAATTCTAATCACCCTTTCCAGCGCTCTTCAATGTCACAGAGCATGCCGATTCGGGCAAAAATGAGATAAGAATCTTTAAATGGAAGTTTTATAATTCACCCATACATGTTTAAATCCCATTTAAATTCTAATTCAAAAATCTAAAACCAAGAATAAGAAATCCACTTCATGTTCAACTTACATTTTAGATTACACTTATGAGCTCAGAACCCCTGGGAATTTAACATAAAATATGCATCAATATTTTGAGCTATGGATTTGGTTTAATAAAAAAATCATGATGAAATGTATTTTAACTAATGCAACAAAAAAAATTGGCCAGGATTTTTTTTCCTAGAAGAGTGTAATGAAAACTTATGTCTTTTCTCCTCCAAGTTTGTCATGCAGATGCAGAGAACTGAGGCCAGTCTACTTTCTAACACTCCTGTATTTCCTCACCACAGATTCAGTATCACTTGTTGTATTATTTCCCCAAAGATGGCTTTGTTATTGTAAACTTAAGTACTCTTTTACTCTGAGAGAAAGATCTGTTATGAAACAAACAGTAGAAATAGGAGACAACAGCACTCGGGAGGCAGAGGCAGGCGGATCTCTGTGAGTTCGAGGCCAGCCTGGTCTACAAGAGCTAGTTCCAGGCCAGGCTCTAAAAAAGCTGCAGAGAAACCCTGTCTCGAAAAACCAAAAAAAAGAAAAAAGAAAAAAAAAAAAAGAAATAGGAGACAAGAATGAATAAAGACAAAAATAACAGAATACTTTCAACCCCTAGGTGTCTATAGACCTGAATAAGCTTCATTTAAAAACAGGAACCAGTGCCAGATTAACAGTAAACAACAGAGTAATTCAAAAGAGATATAACATAACTTTCTGAGCAATTATAGGCATTGAAGGGTTGGTAGATTAAAAACACCTGCTGCACAGTCACAAGAACGTGACTTCATGGAGCCAGTGAAAAGCCAGGTGCCCAGTTCGCGTCTGTAATCTGTGTTAAAAGGGAGAGATGGGGGTGGAGGGAGGAAGAGGCCACTGA
Organism: Arvicola amphibius; assembly: GCF_903992535.2. Lineage (NCBI taxonomy): Eukaryota > Metazoa > Chordata > Mammalia > Rodentia > Cricetidae > Arvicola > Arvicola amphibius. The sequence goes on from NC_052048.2 coordinate 120,234,545, forward strand.
ACCCCCAGAAGTTCCTGTGCAAGTTGTCTGGAGAACACAGAAGTGAACACAGAAAGACCTGTCTTAAGCAAGGTAGAAGGTGAGGCCAACACCCAAAGTAGTCTTCTGATGCCCATAAGTACAGCATGATATATGCATGAATGTACACACACACACACACACACACACACACACACACACACACACACACAATCCCAGTAAAATAAAGACATTTCAAAAAAAATCCCCACACAATATGCTAAAAATACACATTCAAAGTAACTTAAGAAAAAATGAAATCTGAGCACTGTTAATTATGATCATTCAATGTATCTGAGATCCAATGGAAATAACCAACACTACTTTGACAAACATGGGCTAACAGATAATTATGCTTCCAAGATGTACCTACAAAGCTCCCCATCCTCCATAATAGTTTTTTTTTGTTTTTGTTTTTGTTTTTGTTTTTGTTTTTCGAGACAGGGTTTCTCTGTAGCTTTAGAGCCTGTCCTGGAGCTAGCTCTTGTAGACCAGGCTGGTCTCGAACTCACAGAGATCCGCCTGCCTCCATACGCCTCCATAATAGTTTTAAGCATAGATGAAAAAGAATATAATAATTACTTGATATTCAACAGCGGGGGCTGACTGAGAAGCAAAGGACAATGGCTCTGGGCTCTGATTGTTCTTCATGGACGGGCTCTGTGGGAGCCTTCTCAGCTTGGTCGAACACCTTCCTGGACCTGGGGGGAGGTGGGAGGACCTTGGTCTTAGCATAGAGTGGGGAACCCTGATGGCTCCTTGGCCTTGAGAGGGAGGGAGGGGAGGTATGGGTGGAGGGGAGGGGAGGGAAGGGGGAGAAGGAGGGGAGAGAAGGGGGAGAAGGAGGGGAGGGAGGGGGGAGGAGGAGGGAAGGAGATGGAAATTTTTAAATATAAAAAAAATAAAAAAAATAAAAAAAAAATAATTACTTGATAAAATTATTATTGTTGTTTTGTTTTAGAGACAGAGTTTCTCTGTCACTCTGGGGACTGTCGTGGAACTAGCTCTTGTAGACCAGGCTGGCCTCAAACTCAAATAGATCCACTTGCCTCTGCCTCCTGAATGCTGGGATTAAAGGTATGCACCACTACCACCCAACTAAATTATTTATTTTCAATTGAATACATGATGAATATTCTTTTCAAAGTCTGATAACTGTGTCTTAAAAAGTTGAGCAAGGCTACAAGCTTCAAACCAGATTTCCCAAAATATGGTCTCAGGAAGGGTTCTTTAAATTTAGTAATGCAGATGATATTTGCCAAAGAGAAAGAAGGTCTATACGATATTACACATGGATTACATCCTTCTCAGATATGTGGAGGGCACACTATTACATCGCCATAGAATATGTGGTTTGTGTTATGAGTTCCGGGAAATACTTTGGTGCACACTGGGATGAAATGGTTGTACTCTTGTGTGCAGGTCAGATGACCATTGTGATGCCAGGGGACTTATGCTGGAGATGTAAACCCTCTAGATGATTTCAAAATGAAGTTTCTATGTGACTATAAGTTCAATATAGCAGAGTTCATTTCTAGAAATATACTCACTTTGCTTCTTTGTCTATATTCATTGGCCTGGACCAAGCAAAACAAACCAGAATCTCATAGAGATGCTAGGGAAGGAGGTACTTTCTTCTGAGAGGGAAATTTGGGATATGTTTCAGGATACTACAAGCAATGCTGATGCCTTGTACTAAGATCTTGTTTTAGGGGAAAGGGTAGGGCAGAGTGAAACGATAGGTGGTTTCTGTTTGCTTGCTTGCTCTTGGCTTCAGCAGCACTGCTTGAAACATGGGCACACTTTCCATAAGACAAAGGCACATTCTTACTGTTAACCTCCACTCAAGCTCCACACGTGTGTTGGATGAGCGGGTGCTGAGCACTGAGATTGCAGCTACATGTGAAATGGCAGCCACAGAAGGATACAGTGAAGTTTGGGCCATGATGGATGTTCCTCCCCCAGTCAATACACTTGAATTTGAAATATTTCTCTCCCTTACTGTATTTATCTGGCTAAGGAGCTATACTGGGAGATTTCTAGAAATGCTCAGCTTCTAAGAGTCTCTGATTCTATTACACCTTCTTTGCCAAAGGGAAGTAGATGCCCTGTATCCATATTCATCAAAAGTGTGCACGCGGATGTCAAAAGCAAGTGTTTGCCCATCAAATGAGCTAGGAGGCAATATGGCAATTTGCAAACTTATTTAAAAATATCAATCTTCTAAAGTGAGCAAAAAGTATGTAGTATACCTAATTTTCTAATTTGTGTTGAAAACCTAAAATAGTATAAATGTTATACTTAGAGTATATTAATTTATCTTACTATATAAAATATCTAAATACTAAGGTAATTGATGTATGATAAACATAATTTAAGCAATCTTCAAACCAAAGAAAAAGGCAATCAATAATGGGGAGGAATTCAGAAGTATAGATACAAAGTTATCTTAAACAGGGAAGCCAGAAAATAAAATTTAATTAGAAAACTAAATTAAATGAGAAAGCAAATCATATGACTATTTGAGTTCATTTCCAAAAAACAAAAAAAAATGAGAAACAGAACGTGAAAGTGCAGAGGGAGGAATACACCTGTGGCCCACTCAGGACCAGGCAGGGGCTCAGTGCGGCTGGATGAGAAGTTGAGAAGTGGACGTGACGTGAAGGTCACACCAGACCAGTGGCCATCAGGGACTTTACAGATCCATCTGGGGTTCATGCTGAGGATGTTAGGTAATCCCTGGAAGGTGATTAGCTGAGAAATGAAAGGGTATAATTTACATCGTAAAAACCGTGAGGCTAGTAAGAATACGAGAATGCAAAAGGCAAAATGAAAATTGATAAATCCTCACAGTATGGGTGTCTATGTAGCTGCTCATAAGAATAAAGAGGCTTCTTTTTAAATAAAGTATATAATGTATTGGTTTTTGTATATTACACAGTTACATAAAGAGATTTTGAGAGCAAAAGGGGAGCATTTCTCATAAGGTATTGACATCAGTGAGCTGGGAATGTCCCAGGCAAACTGGAACATATGTTTTCCTTGACTAAAAAGTACAAATGCATGCTGAGTGGGTGTTTAAAGAACAGTAGCTAATAAAAATAACTTTAAACTCTTCCACCAAAGACTGAATTTTCAAATATCAATCACTTGAATAAAACAATTTTGTGAAAGTACAAAACAGTAATAATAATAGTAAATTGATTATTGAGTGAATTTTTAAGGATTTTACATAATTAATTTGCTTTACTATTACCTGCCTTAGTTTTCTTTACTTCCATTCAATGTTTCCCTAAGTCATTTTTGTATATTTTTTTAATTTCTGAGCCTTATGTGAAACTGGACATGAGAAAGTAGATGAGTAAGAAATATGACTCTGATGTCTAAACCAGAAATTTTACTTAACTTGTTGGGCAGATAATTCTGTAGTATGGAGAATTCCAAACTATATATTTTGTAATTAATTGACAAATAAATATTGTAAATTATATATTCAAAGTGTTCAATATGGGTATAATGTGATTTTTTGAGTTATATGCAAAGATAAATAAGACAGTTAAAAGATGATAGGTAGGTAGGTAGATAGATGGATGGATAGATAGATAGATGGATAGATAGATAGACAGACAGATATAAGATAGATAGATATAATTGAATAGGTAATTGAATAGGTAGGTAGATTAGATAGATAGATAGATAGATAGATAGATAGATAGATAGATAGATAGATACATACATACATACATACATACATACATACATACATAGATACATAGATAGATACATAGATAGATAGATGATAGATAGATAGATAAAAGATAGATATAGATGGATATAGATAAATAAATTTCATTCAGTGAGAAACTGATGGAGGAGAGTTATCTATCTGTGTTCCTTTCATTGGTTAATTAATAAAGAAAACTGCCTTGACCCTTTAAGAGACAGAAAATTAGGTAGGTGGAGTAGACAGAACAGAATTGTGGGAACAAGGAAGTAGAGTTGGGGAGACGCTTCAGGCAGTCGCGATAGTGAGTCTCCATGCTCTCCTCTCCGAGATGGATGCAGGTTAAGATCTCTCCTGGTAAGCCACACCTCGTGGTGCTACCCAGATTACTAAATATGGGTTAAAGGAAGATGTGAGAATTAACCAATAGGAGGCTGAAACTATGGGCCAGGCAGTGTTTAAAATAATACAGTTTCTGTGTAATTATTTCGGGAGTAAAGCTAGCCGGCGGCCGGGTGGCGGGACACAGCCCCGCCGCTTCTCACTACAAGAAACTGATACACTGATTCAATAACTATAAAAATCTTCAGTCTTTCATGATCTTGAGATGGGAAGAAGACATTTCTCACTTCCCTTGAACATCTAATGCCTGTTCTTTGTGGAAGTCTCTTAGACTTCAACTTATGTCTGTGCCATTTTCAAAATAAGGGTTTCTTGATGAGGAGCAGAAGGAGGGAGAACATGAGCAAGAAAGTCAGGACCGTGAGGGGTGCAGCCACCCACTGAGACAGTGAGACAGAACTAACAGGAGATCACCAAGACCAGTTGGAATGGGACTGATGGAACATGCAATCAAACCGGACTCTCTGAATGTGGCTGACGATGGAGGCTGACTGAGAAGCCAAGGACAATGGCGATGAGCTTTGAATCTACCGCATGGAGGGGGCTCTGTGTGAGCCTTGTCAGTTTGGATGCTCACCTTCCTGGACCTGGGGGGAGTTGGGAGGACCTAGGACTTAACATAGTGTTGGGAACCCTGATGACTCTTTGGCCTGGAGAGGGAGGGAGTGGGGGTATGGGAGGAGGAGAGGGGAGGGAAGGGGAAGAAGGGGAGGAGATGGAGATTTTTTAATAAAAACATGAGAAAGAAAAAATAGTGAACCAGAAAACCAATTTTGAAATGGTTGTTGGCACAGAATTCAAACAAGGGCACAGAAAACTAAAATATGAAGACAAGATTTTCCTTCACAGAAAGAAGAAAGTTCAAGAGTTGGTCAAACAACCAAGCAAAGGGTTGTTCTTGGATACAGGTTAGATATGGTTTGCAGCTGGCTCTCCCCAGACTATGGGGAGAGTATGCCGATAAGGCTGCCATCAGAACACTTGAAGACTCTCACCAACTTATAGATACTGGCTTAACAATGACATACTCATTTTTAAAAACTGCATAAAGGCCATTATAAAAGTCTGTTTTCTTGCTAGTATTATCTAAAAGTTTGTGAGAAAGATGGACCCTACCTACACTCAATTTTCTACTACTACTACTTACTACTACTTACTTACTTACGACTACTTACTCACTACTACTTACTTACACTGAAAGCTGGATTTCACAGGAAGTCCCATATGTCAGGCACTTGTATTAATGATCTACATATATTGACTCATCAAATACTGATGACAGTGGTAAGAACTGGATTCTACTGTTTGTCCCCATTCTCAGAAGAGGAAAAGGAAACAAGATGGGCTGACTGCGCAAATCTGTCTGAAACTGTATAGACATTAATGCTAGAAGTGGATAAATCACATGCCAAAGTCAATATTATTATCCACTCCACTATGAGCAAAGGCATTAAGGAATTAAATGAGAAAGACAATTTTTTTAATCTAGCATCTCTATTTCTGTTCCCTATAACTCCTGTGTGAACTTTATCCTCCAGCTTGTGATAAAAACCAGCAAGTTTTTCTTTCTTATCTCTGTCATCTGTGAATGTAAATTTCTTACATTAATGTTGGAAAATATTACTTTGAACATATTTCTATGGTCTCTTTTATCATTTCTTTGGTTTGTACCCTGAGGGAGTTGTAGCTGCAACTATACAGAGAACTACTCTATGAGGAAGTCTAAGACTGTTTTTATGTAGTTCATTTATTAACCAGAAACTAGATCAATTTGGAGTCCTTTCCTTGGATTAATTCATCCACCCAAATCTTAACTCTGTCCCTCCAGAATGTCTTTACTACTGATTATCATCATTCTTTTTATGGTTATATATTAGTTATTGTAATAGAATATGTATGGATATTCTGCCTCAAGTCTGTCAACTCTCAACCATTGTCCACATTATTCCTAAAATGACCTTGCTAATGCTCAATTTTGATCAAGCACTCCAAGTTTATTAAGTCATCACCACAGCCCTTGAAAATTTAGTAATTTCAAATATTATCATTTCCTAGTTACCGACCTGTTTATTTTTCTCTATAGCTCTATAACCATCCTCTGTTCTATCTATAAACAAGTATTTACAGACCACTAAACTAGTGAGAGTGAATCAAATACCCATCTTCTTACATAGTCACTATGCTCTTTGTGAAATGGTTTATATACTTGCCTTTTCTGCATGTGCTTTAAAAGTCATTACAAGAACCATTCTGTCTGTGATATCCAACTTCTTATTCAGTTCTAATTTAGATTCACCCTCTGTGCTCCCGCTGCACCTGAAAGCCATCTCTGTGACCATGTTTAGTGTTATCAACATATATTTTTGCTGCCTTTCCATTAGATGCCAAGTTCATTGAGAGCATATTCTTATTTTGCTCATCTTGTTTCACGCATGCAAGAAAAGACACAGGGTCTGTCATGAACTTGGTATGATCAATAACGTTTTTTTAAACTAAAGTGCTAAAGTCTAAGTAAGTCTTAGCATAACTTAAGTCAGAAGTAAGTGGATGCTAGTTATGTGGTTTTCTACTGTTTTCAACATGTCCTGAAAAAGTGGTATAGGCCTTCCTCATTTCACTTCATGTTGTTGAATATTAATAATCTATTTTTATATTTTCTATTTTTTAAGGTACACCTGAACAAATTTCAAGATTTTTTTATATCATTAATTCACATCTTTAATAAATGTTTGTTGAATGTGAGTTTCATAAAATATACTTTATCATATTTACCCCTCCTTCTCCCAGACCTGCTTCCACCTACCTGTTCCCGAAACTTTATGTCCTCTTTCCTTTTCATTTTTCAAATTGAATAACCCATCAACACCAATTTGTGCTGTCCATAAACATCTACACATAGGGTCATTCACTGAAACTTGATCCACCTACCTGGAACCACAATCTTAAAGAAAATTAACTCTCCTTGATCCAAAAGACATTAACTGTCCTCAGTTAAGTTTGGGGGCTCATGGATTCTTTTTTCCCACAGAAATGTTGGATGGCTTTATATTGTTCAGGTAACCACAGCTTTGTGAGTTCATGAGGGTAGAGGTTGGGTAATGTCAAGGAGATATTTGGAGTAAATATTTCTGTTTATTGATGCTCACACTTTGATTTCTGTAGAACTGAATGACAAGTCACTATCACTCCTCAGGCACTCACTATCCTGTTTGTCCACCAACACTTTAACCAGTGGAAATTTTTTATTAATAATTTACAAATAAATGAAGATAACTAACCTCATATTGATGAAGATTAAATTTTTGATGCTCGATTTGTTGACTGAGATGTATACTAACCTGTAGAGAATCCCCAAATGACTGCCTAAGTGTGAGCTGAAGAGAGGCTACAGAAGTAGACATGTTGAAGTGGTTGGGGGAGGGGAATCACACAAGGCCTCAGCTCTACACAAAGAGCTATAGGCAGCTAAGGAATGCCAGAGTGGAAGAAACTGTCTTCCCCAGGGAAAAGCACTCCAATTAGTTCTCCAGTACCAAATAGTTAGCCCTGTATGAGTAACACTGTATAGACTGAGCTGGTTGTAGTTATATATTTATGAATATTTTCATATATGTATATAACAACAATTAATAAAAAGAGGGTATAAATTTAGAAAAGATTATTGATTATTATCTGAGAGGGTTTGGAAGAAATAAAGGGAAGGGGGAAATGTCATATTTGTATGATAAACTCAAAACTAAAAGAAGTAATAAAGTAATAATAAAAATATTAAATATATCAATTTAGAACTGTATCTTCGTTCATGCCCAATTTTATGATTTTTCAAATGCATATGTTCCTATTGTCCACCACTATAAGAAGAGTCATTTTGTATTATTGTTATCTGAGTCATAAGACACTGTGGGAGGAATACAGGTCTTAGTACCAGAGGGAGGCACATACAAGCTCTACTACATCTGCTTACAATGTAAAAGGTCAACAAATGGAGTGATTTGGAATTCTTTCTATGACAGAAAGAAAAGCTAACTCTCAGAACAGAGTATCTCATATTGAATATGCAAGACACCGAAGGAAAGGACCCAAGCTCAGGATGGACTCTCAGAGAAATTTTTTTCTTTATCCTTCACCAATTATGCCTCCTTATTTTCCAATCAGATGACAGTGAGTAGGACAATTTATGCAAAAATGATAAGCAGTATCAGGAACAAAGGGTGGCTGTGGGTGTAAGAAGGAATCACAGATGGGTCTGAAGTGGGTTCAAACTTGTCATGTACAATGAGAGACTTTTACAAAGTTTCCTACTCGATCTCACTTTTGACTTGAAATTTGTATTGCCTCTTGGAAAACTAGTCTTGTCCAGTTTTTTGAAGGGTCATTAAAGTTTGTATCAAATGATACTAGTGTATATTTTCAGTAACTAACAGAACCTGAAAAGGAGAGAAGGCACACACACTCAATAAACTCGGTCTTACTACAACCTTGAATTTTAGAAGCAATAATGTTTGGAAAAGAAATTCTTGGTGGTGTTTTTTTTAAGTGGTTAAACTAAATAAATAGGTCACAAAACCAAATAACTCAAAGTCACAAATCTAGGAAAAGGGCAAGCAGTAATAGGGCATAGCTGACAAGGACAGTTAGAGAGAGGAGAACAGCAATCAAAATACATTAGATAAGCATATTAAACTGTCAAATACCAAAATTAATGGCAAAACATTTCAGGAGGTTATGGGGATGAGACAAAGGAAATCCATTTCAAAATCTAACATAACTACCAACAGGTTGTCTCTTAATGTACATAATATGGAGAAATATTCTTTAATTTGTGTGGAGGAAAACCTTGGATCTAGCCTTGGTTTATCCATATCAAATTCTATAATCTTGATAAATTTACATTTTTGATCCAATTTTTTAACTCTAAACTAAGAGCTTGAATTTCATGGTTTCCTAATACATTCCCAACTTTTAAGTTTATGTATGCTAGAAACTCAGATACAAGAGCTTGGGAAATGTCTCAATAGTTAAGAGAAATTACAGCTCTATCAAGTGACTGGAGTTCAGTTCCTAGAACACAAGTTTGGGCTCACAAATACTTTCAATTACATCCTTAATTGATCTGATGCTCATTCTGACTATCTTTGGCACCTGCACACATGAGCACACACACATAGGCACACATTAATACATGCACACACACATATAAAATACAGTTTTTACAAAAGAAACATAAATAATTAAGAAATATTATGCTTTTTACATAAAAAGAACTTTTTGTGCTATTTTTCATGAATATAAATTCAGTAAGCAGTATAGAATATGGCAGAATTTCCCAGTTAAGGTTTTAGAAAATATTGTGTATCAATTATTTGTTATTCCTGATTGGTATGTGTCTTTATATGGGTCTGGTATAGTGTGTGTGTGTGTGTGTGTGTGTGTGCATTTCTCTAACATGTCATCTTTGCCCACATGTCCCAAGAAGAAACTGTCTAGAGCTTCATTGTGCTTTATTATTTTTGTCTGTTTTCATAAATGCAATTAATTGCTTGAGTTGAAAAATCTCAGGAAAGTTGACATTTGAAGTTACCACTTCTAGTTTTATGCTTAGGCATCTCTGATTACACAGAGTACTCAGGTACACAGAGTTATGAATCCACTGCTCCTTCTCCCTCCCATGTCAAACTATTACCCCGTTATATTCAAATTTGTTTCTTCAGGATATGCATAGCATTTTAAATGTATATGACTCATTAAGCACCAAAGGACATCCATCTTGGCTCTCAAAACTTATTAGAATGCTCAGTTATTCAGTGAGTTGCAATCAGTCTTGAATATATTAATGTATTTATATTTATAGAGAGAAACATGGTGTATGCATTTCAGATTTAGGCAAACAAACAATTAGAGCATATGAAATTAGGACTAAATGATCTGAAGACTGCATAACCAAATTGTTCTCTGCTTATTACCATCTGAAGGAATAGAGCTCAATTTAAAATTCCCATCTTCAATGCAAGGTTAAAACAATAACAAATACCTATCTCTCTGTACTCCACTGAGCCCTATGTCTTCAAGTCGAACACATTACATCTGCCGTCATAAACATGTGAGTGCCTGTTTCAAGCGACTGGCATTGCTATGAAAATGCATATTTTCCTTGACTGTAAATCACGCACCCATGCAATTTCACCAGTCTCTTGGGAGAAGAAAGCTTCCACATAGCTGTCATCAAAATTCTCATGAGAATTTCTAGACAGTTGAAGGTGTGTGTGTGTGTGTGTGTGTGTGTGTGTGTGTGTGTGCGTGTGTGTGTGTGTTTAGCACAGACTTTATGGCACCATGTAAATATTTGGAGGGTGTTTTCATGTGAGGATGATAGCCTCCCTCCCTTCATAGGGGCTCTAAAGTCTGAGGAATGGCTTTGCAATAGGCTGATATCGTGAGGTCTCCTTGGGGATTCAGGAGACTATTTTAATGGCTCAAGTTCAGGGCCTTTTGCTATGGGAGAATTCTTCCAACGAACCTTCTGTTCCTTTTGCATAGTCCAAGAAACCCTACGGAAAGTTGTCAAGAACTGTTAAAGGATCGTGACCCAGCTCAGACTTTGAGCCTATGTTTCTGAGTCAAGTGAGAGAGGGGAGGGTGTCTGCTCTTTGAACTTTGTGCTTCCTCTTTGCCCACTGGCCTTCACCACAGTATTCTCAGCCCCAGGGAAAACCAAAGCTCTGTCTAGCATCCCATCCAAACAATATGCCACAGTATTACTCAGGTATAAGAAATAAAAGCTTCTCTGATATCTTCATAGTTGTGACCAATGTTAGAGAAGAAAGAAGAAACCTTGATGTCGCTGAAAGGGCACAGACGCACAATCCTAGGAAGAAAACTGCACTGTGCTTTCATCCTGCACTGTGAGGTCTCCGTTTCCTATTCTAACCTACTCTACATGGCATGCTTACCTTAGAGCAAATGCGTTCACTTTTCGATTTGCAAGGCTCATGTCATCGTCTTCAAACACAGAGCGTTTTCTTGTGGATTATTTCCTGGTTTTACTGATAGTGAAAGTGAAGAGTCAGAAAACATAAATTCCCAACAATGTGTCAAATCGCACAGGCTTGTATTGTTCTCTAAGCCCCAGTTTCCTGCCTATGACTCCATGACCTTCCAAAGGCCCATACAACACTTGCCTGAGAAAATGCTTACTCCATACCCGATGCTGTTTCTGTCACTCCACAGATACCAGTCAATATCATAGCATGTTAGTGTAACCACAATAACTTCTCTGTGAGGTCAGCTTCCAAACCCAACAGCGTATCCTTTCTGGCAGGCCCATCATTGTTGACAGCAGTGTAGGCACCCACTGGAGACAGATGGATCAGTCACCAAGCATCTGTGTCTTTCTCAACTCTCATTGAATACACCATGAGTGGATGCCTAGGGACTTAGAATTTCTGCAACACAGCATGGCCTGGGGAAGCCTGACAATACAATAGAGCAAATTGTGCATAGAAGGAGGAGGGCACAGGAAGGACCTTAGATGAGCTTTCAAGGGGGGATGCTTTGGGTAGGAAGTAGAAAATTCTGAATTAAATTAATAGCTCAGAGCACGTAGTTTTTTATGAATTAAGTTAATAGCTCAGAGCACGTAGTTTTTATGAATTAAATTAATAACCCAGATCAAGTAGCTTTTTCTTCTTCTTTTTCTCTCCCATGTCTTCGGTTATATTACTTAAAACACACACAGAGAGAGCTGGTTTTGATCAAAAGTGCCTTGTCATGTATGACTTCCCTTTTGACAGTTAAAAGGGAACAGGCTCATTCCACTTGCTGGAGAAACAACAAACAGTGATCTTCTGAACCAGCTTTGCAATCTTGTTTTAAGGGCATATGCCTGCACAGCCATAAAATCAGAGGACAAATGGGCTGCATTAAGGGACTCAGATGTCCAAAATCCCATGCCATGGCATGTCCTTGGGATTTTATTCACCCTCACCAGCTCCCTTGGTACATGTGTGGAAGGAGGGAGGAAAATGTATGCATAAAAAATAAATTTTCATTCTTTCATTATCTTTTCTTGTTGTCTACTAAAGGTGTCCTCCTTTTGTTAATAAGAAAGGGTGGAGGGGCACATCATCATATCATAAGTCATACACGGAAAACAAAGACCTTTAGTTTTCTGGTTTTCCTTCCTCTAACTGCTCTTGTTTCTAAAGAAGCACTCTTATGTGAATGCTCATTCCTTTCAAAAAGTTAATGCCAAACCTAGCCATAGATATGCAGTCAGCTGGCTTTAAACTGTTTAACCTCGCTTGTCATTATTTTTATAAATTCCATTTCCCTAGGATTAGCTGAATTGTTTTTTCCATAATGTCCTATAGCAGATTAAGATGGGGTTATCTCTCCATTATCAGCATATTTACTGGACCTTGAAAAGGTACTTAGGCTGGAGCCCTGCTCTGGGGAGCAGGAGTGGGAGAACTGGTCTGGGTCAAGAAGTACATGGAACAGGGAGAAAGGAGGGGAGAAAAGGAGGGAAAGGGGAAAGGGGAATGGAGGAGGAAAATATGAAGGAACAGGATGCTCAAGAAGGAGAAGGACAGAGAGAGAGAGAGAAATGAAAAAGATATCTTGATTGAGGGTGCTATTAAAGGGTTAGTAAGAAACATGGCACTAGGGAAATTCCCAGGAATCCTTAAGGATAACCCCAACTAAGACTCTAATCAACAGTGGAGAAGACTCCTAAACTGGCCTTTCCCTGTAATCAGTCTGGTGACTACCTTAATTGTCATAATAGAACCTTCATCCAGTAACTGATGGAAACAGATACAGAGATCCACGGTGAAGCACTGGGCCGAACTACTGGAGACCAGCCAAGAGAGAGAAGAACAAAAATATGAGCAAATGAGTCAAGACCATATTGGAGATACCCACAAAAACAACTACCTGAGCTACTCAGAGCTCAGTAATTCTGGACTGACAGCCAGGGAAGCTGCATTGCACCAAACTAGGTCAATTCACCTTGAGGCGTGGGCAGCCTGTGGGGCCACTGGCAGTGGGATGAGGATTTATCCCTAGCACTTGAACTGGCATCTTGGAACACATTCTCTTTGAAGACATACCTTGCTCAGCCTAGATATAGGGAGGAGGGCCTTGGTCTTGCCTCAAGGTGAAGTGTCTGAATTTAATGACTCCCCATGGAGCCTTACCCTTTCTGAGGAGTGGATAGGAAGGCAGGCCAAGGAAGGATGGAGCGGGAGGAGGGAAGGGAGTGGGAATGGGGATAGTTATGTAAAATGAGAAAAGATTCGATTAAAAATTCTTAACAAAAGATAAATAAAATAAAAGAAGCCCTTCACAGCCTTCTTTAGTTTGTTGCCTCTCCCTGGAGTCCAAGCAGACATTCAGGTAGTGAGAGTTGGGGTTTTCAGTAAGTACCTCCAGACAGGTTCTGGTTCCCTCTTTCAGGACACGTCTAGCATGTTTACCTCTGCCATGTCTACATACCCACTTTTCTTCTCCAACACTGTGGCAAAAGTTCATTTCTAAGTTAAGCCTTAAGGTATCATTTTTTAAAAAGGTAACTCAGAACATGGAGACCAACTAGACTCAACTTAATTGAAGAAGTGGAGAGAGGCCTATGTTCTCTTCTGCTGTTCTCTATAGAGAGTGCAATTTCAAGGACAAACTAGAACAAATGTGTGCATTGATAACCTAAAATATTTTAGTTGTCAAATATATATTTGTTGTTGTTCAATCAACAACAAATGAATGTTTTGTAGGAGGATCCTCAGAAAAACCTAAAGATGTATTTTTTTTGTTGTTGTGAGTCATGCAACACTTGATACTTCACCATGTTTCCTATGCAAACTACATGTTAATTGTGTCACATCATAGAAAAATTAAGTAGATATTTAATATACTTGATCTATATTTACCACTTCTCAAAAGGGATACAGACAACTACCATTGAATTAGGTATGTATATAAAATAGATCAGAAAGATACTAACACAGGATCTCATTCATGAATCTTTGAAATATATTTTCTAAGCTCTGACCTTTTGTTGCTGTTGTTGTTGTTAACTTTTACTTATTGATGCTATCCTGAACATTTACTGAAAATGGAACAATTTCAAAAATCAAAAATATAGCAGCATAAATATAAAGGCATTATGGAATATAAGAATAATTTATTAGAAAAGGGGACATCTACAGTGTCTAAAGTTAGCTAGAGAACATAATCTAAAAACCTGATTAGCTGCATTTAACTACTGCAATTATATCCCATAAGAGGGGAAGAGGGAAAGGAGTCCATAAAATTAAAATAAAACTTTCCCCCTAAAAAATAAAATAAAAACACCATATCCCTGGCAGCTAACCGTGATAACTACCTTCATTCACCATGGGCTGTACTTAAACCATGATGGAGAAACAAATCCAAGCACATTGTAGATGGACAAGCTTGATTGTCTGAACCAAAATAAGAATATCAAATAAACATCACAGCCTTCACTAATAACATTGTGACTTTGCTGTCAAGTGTAGATTCTCTGCCCCATCCTCCATGAAAAAGAAAAAGAAGGAGAAGGAGAAAGAGAAGGAGGAGGACAAGGAGGAGGAGGAGGAGGAGGAGGACGAGGAGGACGAGGAGGACGAGGAGGAGGAGGAGGAGGAGGAGGAGGAGGAGGAGGAGGAAGAGGAAGAGGAAGAAGGGAAGGGGAGAGGAGAGGAGGAGAGGGACAAGGGGGAGGAGGGGGAGGAAGGGGAGGAAGTGGAGGAGAGGCTGGAAACTTCTGTAAATCTTATGTTTTAGTAAAATATGTTTTGTTATTCTAAAAAAAAGAAAAGAAAAAGGCACATGTTTCATGTCAGAATCATGTTTTAGAAGACATGGTCTGACTAAGTAAACATCATCCAGATCTAGGGGAAGGCAAAAGGAGTTAATAATTTAACAGGCTCTCAGAGTACTAATTATTTTTCACAGTGAATGTATTTCTATCAGAAATTATTTTAATTTATTGATCACATATTTATAAGCCTTTAGCATAACTAATTATTGCCATCAACCTTCCATCATGGAAGTGGAGCAGGAAAATGTGGAGAGCATGCATGGGTCAATACAAAGCAATGGTTAATGGGCTCATCATCACTGATCCTGGGAAGGGAAATGAAATGGCGAAATAGAAGTGCGCGTCTGAATATTGTTAGGGTATTCGTTTCTCCTGTGCCATTGGGTGCAATCAAATAAAGAACAGTCTTGTTTTCTATCACCATCTGTGGTTTGGGAACAAACTGAGGGTGAGTTAATATTGAATCCAGAAATCCTTACCAAGTTCATAGGAGGCAAATTTTCCACATTCAAAGAACTAAATTGGCCAGCTGGGGAAAACTATGATGACTTTGTGCGTCACACTTTAGGAGTTAATAAAAAAAGAAAAGAAAGAAAGAAAAGTCCAGTTAAACAAACTATCTTAGACGAGCACAGGTGAGCAGGAACAGTCAGGGTCTACACTCACTGAGAGCATGCAAGAGCCTCCCTTCAAAGACAGAGAGCCCATTACTACAAAGTGGTGGTTTTCCTTCAAAAGACAATCCCATCTCCCACAGGAGACCTAAGAGTGTGGAATAGTTCAGGAGAGCAAAAATTTCCTACCAATTTGGCAGACAGTGGAAGGTTAACCTTCCCTGCCAAGACATGAACATCTGTAGCATGATCAGAAGTCTTTAAATAGTTGCAGACAACTAGTTTTCAGATGTGTTGCTAAAGGAAAACACTTTTGTTCAAAAATATTATTTTAGATTATGACATCACTAAGGTCACATGATACTCCAGTCATTTAAAGTTATCTAATCAGCTGGGACTGGTAGTTCATTCAAAGGAATGAAAGGTTAGAAAGGAAACTTTAGCTTCAGAATGTGGTAGCAGATAAACAGACCTCAAATTGGAAATTAACAGTCTATGGTAAAATTTAACAGTAATTTGGCCTGGAAAGATGAAATGTGGGTATTAGATAATTACACAGTTGACTAGATGCTCAATCATTATTTGTTGAATGCATTCATTTTTTGGCTGCCTCATGTGGGGGAGAATATGTTAGGTATGTCTACCCATCTTGTACCATGTTTTACTGTAGATTCTGGGAACACCACCATGAAACTTTTGTGTCCTAAAAGAGCTTATGTTACAATTGCAAAACTAGATGTTAAAGACCAATGAAAACTTTAACTCACTGCAATTATAGCGAGTACTATTTCTAGAAGCACAGTTATATAATAGGATGCTCTAAATGATCTGGATAACCAGAGGAAGTGTCCTCCAGGAAGTACCATTTGCACGGAGCTCTTAATGGAAGAATAAATAAGCAATAATGTTAGGTTTCTGAGAGAATGAATGTAGCATTCTGTACTGATAAGCCAAAAATACATGAATATAAATAACTATGAATCATATACCCACTGAAGATGCATTCAATATACATGCACACATAGATGTGTAATGTTAGCAACAAGCAGATGGTAGATATGATTTATTTATCATACATAATCTATTTTACAATTAAAGAAATGATCAGGAAAAGTATATGTGGTAAATATCTACATCCTGAAGGCAAAGAATTACAATTGGAAAATTCAAGCTGAATGTTAGTAAAACAATCTTTCTTAAATTTTTTTAAATTGGTACTGTTGCTATTATTAGTATTATCTGCATGTGTTTTGCCTGCATGTAAATATGTACACACTTGGTATCTATGGAGACCAGAAGAAGGCTTCAGGTCCCCTGACACTAGAACTATTGATGGTTGCTAATTGTATCATGTGGCTAGACACACGAATGTGTCAGTTGCATTACTATATCACTAGAAATCAAACCTGAGTCCTCCGATTGTTTGTTTTTGTTTTGTTGTTGTTTGTGACAGGGCTTCTCTTTGTAACACCCTGGTTGTCCTGGAACTAGCTCTTGTAGACCAGCCTGGCCTTGAACTTACAAAGATCCACCCACCTCTGCCTCCGAGTGCTGGGATTAAAAGTTTGTGCCACCACTGCCTAACAACCTGAGTCCTCTGACAGAGCAGCAGTGGTCCTTATCCACTGGGCCATCTCTGCCATCCCAGGGAAAGAATCGTAGACCTTGCTCATCGCCAAAACTACAACCAAATGTGTAACTGTCAGGGGAGTTAAAAGTTTACATGTGAATCATTAATACAAAGAACATACGTAATAGACATGATTCTTGGACATTTCAATTATAAATCACTTTTCACAATGTTTATAGCTTAACAGGGCCTTTAATGAGCCAAGGTTTAGAAACTGATTCTTATTTTAACACTCTATACAATTAGAAATGACAACTCACATTTGAATGTATGAGTCATTCATTGAACTAATTTATTTTTACTTCCCCAAACAATGCTAATTGTATCACATGACTAGACACATGAATGGGTCAGTTGCATTACTATAGCCAAACATCTCCTGCCTCTTCCCTCCCATCTCTTCCTATGAATGTGGTGTGCTTTACTCTCCACCCACGCCATTCCTGTCTCAGATGTTTGTCTGTGTCTCACATTTACCAAATGTGCCATTTGCACTGGGGCAGTGCCTTCATTAATTAAAGCATTTACAAATGCTGAGTACCCAACTTGCCCTGATCACTTATGAAACTGTCTGCATCATACTTTTTAAATGTTGCCAGAAATGTACCATATACAAGATGTCTTCTCTGTTTTTTTTTTCTAGATTTCTCATCAAATTACATTTTCTATTAAAGTTCTCTTCCCAAGAAGCTCTCTGAAGTGGTAATTATCCCAGAGAGAGCAACAATTTTAGCCATTCATAAGACAGCTAAGAGCATTTAATTTTTATTGTGTGTTTTTCATCTGAGGAGAAAAATCAGAGCAAAAATGACAATAATCTCTGAGAAGAGGCTGGATCGCAGGAGAGGGTAAGGTAGTCAAGGTGAAAAAGAGAAAACCATCTGCCCCATTGTTTGCTCAGGGCCCCTGGTACTTAATAGTATCCCAGGCATCTGAAGAAGCAGGACTTAGAGAGAACAGTCCTAAATGAAACATTTATTTCTCTCTTTTTTTCCCTCAGCAGTAGGGTAAAAAGATGTTGGTAAGTACTTTAAGACCTTAACATAGTCCTCATGCAAAAAGAAAGATGCCAGATAATAATCCCATAGATTTCATAGATAAGTAAACCCTTTTCCTTGGCATAGTTGAGGTTGATGGAAGGCTAATGATTTGTTGGGTAAAGATGAGGACAGAAGCAAACAGGGAGGAATAAGAGCAATGTGGGAGAGAATTTGTTTCCTTGAGAGTCTCCTACCATTCAGCCAGCCTCTTCTCTTGTAGCAAACCAAGACAGACTGAAGATTGCAGAGCAAAAGAAACCTGAGTGGAAAACATCTTCAATTCTCTAGTAATATGAGTTGTCAGAGATGGCCAGATACCTGACTTTCTCTGATGAGAGCTTCCTGAACTCATTGGAATTGATTGATAACTCCCAAGATAGGAGCAAGGCCATTCTCTGACTTGTCTGTCCATGCCCAGCATCCCTCTGCCGGGAGTCCATCACACACAAAGAAGCTGGCTGTATGGAATCCAACATAAACTTACAGCACCTCTCTTACCTTAGTCACCTATCCCATCCTTTATAATAACTTAGCACGTCCTTTGAATGCTCACTGTAATGGTTCTCTTAAGAACTAGGTGCATCTTCACCTCTCAAAGTCACTCTTGAAAGCCCCCTTTGCTAGTTTCAAGTGACAAGACGAGGATGTCATGAGGTCCCGTTTATAAGGAATCGTCTGGGATGATTTGTATGAGAAGGTAACAAGGATTCTGAGAGGCTTGTTGCATCTCCAGAAAGAGCATGACAGCAGGATTGGAGGGAGGGTAGAGATGGGGGAAGGTCTGGGAGTCAGATCCCATCCAAACTAACCCATGAAGATTACTGTGTCAATATGGGTCCCTGGGTGTCAATCTTACACTACTCCTCTGGCATTGAATAATTCAAGTTCTTCCAAATAAGAGTAGCATCACCCAAAGTAGCAGTTCGAGAGGGAGACATTTGTTTGAATGTATCAGATGGATATATATTTTAAATATAGTAAAATTCCATTAATCATCTGTTCCACACAGTGGAATCTTTTTAATAGAGTGGTGGTTGAGGTCAATAAAGAATTATTAATTAGGATTAAATCAACCACGGATTACAAAAATTGCAAATAGGACAGCGGCACCCCCTTGTGTGTGTGTGTGTGTGTGTGTGTGTGTGTGTGTGCGTGTGTAAATGTGTGTGTCATTTAATCTGGAGAAAAGCAATTCAAGACAGGAACAGTGTCTTTTTCTCACCAACACTCCTTTGATCTTCATATTTTGTCACCCTTAAAATGCTCTCATGAACAATTTTGGCTGCTCAACTTCCAGTCATCCCTCTGTGCCCCATCCAGCATAATGCGATTTAAAAAAAAAAAAAAAAGGAAAGTGGATGAAAAGTAACAAAGTGAGCAAGTGATATGTGTTTTAGGAAGGCTTGCTGAAAGGTGTCATGTTACATTCCTTGGATTTTCCTTAAGACAGTCATGTGATCATACTTTACTACAAAGCTAAGCAGTTAAAACAAAGGGCTACTAACCAACACAGTGCAGGTATGAGGTCGGTTTTGTTTCTTTTTTGTTTTATTTCTGCTTTCTTGACTATAGAAAGCTCTTCTCTGACAGAGGCCAGGCTTCAGCTCTCCTCTGAATGCTAGCTTCCACACATTGTCTAATATGCTTAGAGTTTGTAGCTATCTCATCCCCCAATCCTTTCTGGACCTTACCCTTGACTCATCAGACTATATGCTTCTAGAATCAAAGCTATTCATTCCCTTCAGTCGCCCAGAGACTCCATCAATTATTTATCATATATATGTAATGATTGTGAATCTTAAATTGAATTTGAAAAATTTTAAACATATAACGTGAATTGATAGCAGCTAACAATGAAAAATACTTACTAGTTGCTGTGTCTGGTAATTTAGTTTATTGGGAGTGTTAAGTGGTATTCCTGCTATGGAAGTAAAGAGAAGCAGTGCCTTTCTGGGGTTTCAGAAAACAGGAAGTGTCTATAAAGGGCCTGGCATTGTCTCAGTAAAGGGAACAAGGGAAGCAGAGAAAGGCTGCCTAGATCCAAACCAAATGTTTCTCCTGCTAGATGCATGAATCTGGAAAGTTTCTTAATGTGTCTATTTCTTCATCTCTTATGATAGAGATACCTATTAGGACAGACTGTCGTGGTGTCCAGGAGTGAGACACCTGTGATACTAACGAAGCGTTGGTGGACCACTGTCCCCACATTTGATGCTCTAGGCCCTTAGGAGGACCTCTAACAGTTCGTACGCATGCTCAGACACGTGTGAAACCCTGAAAGTGTAGATTTTTAGGAATGATCTCTTGATGAGGCCTCAAAATGTATAACCTTTATTCTTTACAAAATCTAAAGCTGTCACCCTTCACCCATGGTCAGGTCTTCGCTGAATAACGGCATCACATGCCCTATACTGGCAGAAAGTCAGTTGTACATACACTTTAAAGATGCTATGGCACTTGTTTCAACTTTCAAGACTTTGCTGCATCTCTATCCAGTAATAACATATGCTAAAAATACATTGTGAGTGGGCTCGGTGGGTAGAAGCCCTTGCCAGCACACATGATGACCTGGGTTAGATACCCAAGATGCTAAAGCTGGGAAGAGAAACCACTCTCTCAAGTTCTCCTCTGACCTCCACCCTTGCACTGTGGTGTGTGAATCGTCATGTCTCACCCCCACACACCAAATAAATAAATAAAATTTAAACCATGCTAAGAGCTAACACTTTGCATAGGTGCTTTCACAATAGACGTAAGCTGTTTCTAAAGTCCAGAACTTGAGCTGTTACCCTTCATAAAGACACTCTTTGGAGATGGGTCTTCAACAGTCTCCATTTCAGCTTCCCGGGTGACTGTCACGTGCCTTAAAACTTGACCTGCTCTAGTCTAAGGTTACTTCCTACTCTGAAGTTCTAATTTTAAACTGCATAACTGTGTTTCTGGAATTAGCAGTCAAAGGCTAAGGGAACAGCAGACGTGAGGCTTCCTTGGCAGTGCTAAGCTGTCATGGGTCTACGCTGGGTTTGCAAAGAGAAAGAGAGAATGAGTAAAAAAAATGCAAACTTGGCAACTCATAGCAGCTTGTCTGCAAGGGTTCAGACTTGTCAGCCACCTGTTTCCCACCAGTAGCTTTTCAAGAATTAAAAAAAAAAAATTCCACTCCATTCCTCTACTGAGGAGCCAAAGGGCAGAGATCGTGGTCACTCAGCAGTGTGGGATTTATTAGCCAAAAGCAAGCTGTGGCTCCTGTGGGGACAGAAAAGGTGGCAACAGTTACTGGCAGTTGCTCTTCCCCAGACTTCCTGCCACATGTTCCATGTTCTATGAATTCAGTTGACTTCAACAGTTTTGCCATAGAGAAGTGAACTTCGTAAAAGGAAGAAAAAGAAAGAAAACAATCCACACAGCTGACATGTGGGGATTTAAACCCAGGTAGGGCTGAGTTCAATTTACTTCATTTTCCTAATACTGTGTTGTATGATGCCATTAACTTATGTGTGAGATGATAATCAAAGTTGAAATTTACAGGGATAGGATATAAAAATGGATCAGAACCAATTAATTATCCTCTTTTTATACATATTTTCCCCATAGTAACACATAGTCTTTTAAAATTTATATTTGTGTGTTTGTGTACATAGGCTTAATTTATTTGTGGGCAGTGTGAAAACTGGTGTCTGCCACTATCATTCTTCGCTTTATCATTTGAATCAGAACCACAATCTAAAGGTGAGTCTCACCAACTGGTTAGACTAAATACCCATGAAGCTTAAGAATCTGCCTGTCTCCACTGTCTCAACACAAATGTTGCAGATACATATGATGATGTCAGCTCCTGTGTGTGTGTGTGTGTGTGTGTGTGTGTTTGGAACAATATATATACTTTTTATTTTTCCATTTTTTATTGATTTATATTGAGCTCTATATTTTTCTCTGCTCCCCTTTCTGCCTCTTCCCTCCTTCCTTCAACCTCACCCAAGGTCACCATGCTCCCAATTATTCAGGAGATCTTGTCTTTTTCTATTTCCCATGTAGATTAGATCAATGTATATCTCTCTTAGTGTCCTCATTGTTGTCTAAGTTCTCTGGAATTGTGATTTGTGGGTTGATTTTCTTTGCTTTATGTTTAAAAACAATTTATGAGTAAATACATGTGATACTTGTCTTTCTGTGTCTGGGTTACCTCACTCAAAATGATGTTTTCTAGCTCCATCCATTAGCTTGCAAAATTCAAAATGTCGTTATTTTTTCTGCTGTGTAGTGCTCCATTGTGTAAATTTATCACATTTTCCTTATCCATTCTTTGGTCGAGGAGCATCTAGGTTGTTTCCAGGTTCTGGCTATGACAAACAATGCTGCTATGAACATAATTGAGCACATGTCCTTGTGGCATTATTGAACATCCTTTGGATATGTACCCAAAAATGGTATTACTGGGTCTTGAGGAAGGTTGTTTCCTAATTTTCTGAGAAATCGCCACACCGACATCAAAAGGACTATACCAGCTTGCATTCCCACCAGCAATGCAGAAGTGTTCCCTTGATCATCTCATTAGATGCCAAAAAAGCTTTCATCAAAATACAACATCCCTTCATGATAAAGGTCTTGGAGAGAGCAAGAATACAAGGACCAAATCTAAACATAATAAAAGCAATATACAGCAACCCAACAGCCAACATCAAACTAAATAGAAACTCCCAAAGATCCCACTAAAATCAGAAACAAGACAGGGTTGTCCACTCTCTCCATACCTATTCAATATAGTCTTTGAGGTCCTAACTAGAGCAATAAGACACCAAAAGGAGATCAAGGGGATACAAATTGAAAAAAGAAAGAAGTCAAACTCTCACTGTTTGCTGATGATATGATAGTTTACATAAGTGACCCCAAAAATTCTACCAAGGAACTTCTACAATTCATAAACCGTTTCAGCAATGTAGCAGAATACAAGATTAACTCAAAAAAATCAGTAGCCTTCCTGTACACAGATGATAAATGGACTGACAAAGAAATCAGAGAATCAACAGCCTTCACAATAGCCACAAATAGCATAAGATATCTCTGAGTAATTCAAACCAAACAAGTGGAAGACTTGTATGACAAGAACTTTAAGTCTTTGAAGAAAGAAACTGAAGATACCAAAAAGTGGAAAGATCTCCCATGCTCTTGAATAGGTAGAATTAACATAGTAAAAGTGGCAATCTTACCGAAAGCAATCTACAGATATCAGCTCTTACGTAGGTTCTGAGGATATGATCTCAGGTTCTCATGCTGGACAGGCCCTTGATTAACTAAGCCATCTCACCAGACCATAACTTACATTATTTAAAATGCTGAAGTATATGTATTAAAAATTCTTTCCTTCTCCCTTCCTCTTCCTTTTCTCCTCTTTGTCTGTCTGTCTCTGTCTCTGCCTCTGTTTCTCTCTGTCTCTGTCTCTCTCACACACACACATACACACACACACACACACACACACAATGCTTTTTCTCTTTGGACCCTTTGAATGATGTCCAGTCATACTACATAGCTATTCCTGATTAAAGGACAGCATTGTACCTAGATGACAGTGGCTGTGATTGTTGTATTTTTAGGCATTTGTGTTCAGGCTACACTTCAGTGTGAACACGAACAAATCTTTTCAAAGTTTCAGTCTAGGTCTGTGACTCAGTGGCTGCTGGTCTAATGTTTCAGGGACCCAGCACTTGTGTGCCTAATGTGCCTATGATCTTCATCTTATAGCATGTTGGTGACATCATTAATTCTTAACAAAATGGAAAAAGACGAAACTTCCAAAGTAGTCAACGTAGCCAGCATTACTTTTTAAAAAGTATATTCTGGAGCCATTTCCATGCCAATAAAGTTTTTTTTGGTCAAAATTCAACTGCATGGTCCATTCACATTACTGTATCTAGAATAACATAAATTGGATGAATCATCAGCAGAAACACAATTTCCTCTCATAGTTCTGAATCCAGATGTCCAAGGTCAAGGATGATTCCACATCTGGGAGGACTGCTTTCTGTCTCATAGCTAGTGGCATCTCACTGTGTCTTTGCTTGGTCTGGCTTTGACATTTTTAATGAGAACTAGTATGCCATTAGGAAGGACCAAAAGCTTGTGACTGAATAACCTTCCAAAGACCCTGCACCTCTGCACCACCTTCTGGTGATGTATGAGTTTAAGAATTTTAGAAAGACACAGACATTGAGACCATAAAAGGTAGCCTGACCTTTGGAAGCAATGTAGTTAACATTTGAGGAAGAGAGGATCCTTCAACTTCCTCCTCTAATGTTTCATGAGAACTTTTGTTTCCGTTCTGAAGACTACATGTTTTCGGCCTCTCCCCTGCCACCATAGAAGATCAGAATCTTAGAGGAAATTAAAAAGTACGTATAGCACTTCGCTGTCCTGTTCTTTCATCCTGCAGTTAGAGCAAGTCACTAAAGAGACCTGATCAAGGACCCTTCTCAGTTTTTATACCTCTATCAATAGATGGTAACATCAAGGAGAAATTGTCTTGGTACTTTAATCGCCAGCCCTTGAGACTGAGCAGTTGCACAGTTACCAGACAGACCGCCAAAAAAAGACAGAAAGTAATTTTATAACACTATTTATAAATCTAGAACACTGATAAATGTCAAGCACTTTTTGATCAAAACTGAAAGAAACAAAGTTCACTGGTAATAGTTTAGTCTTATTTTTTTTTCTCCAGTTAAAATAAATCCTGTATGGCAATAGTCAAGGATGTGAAAATCTTACTTAATGCTCCTGGACTATGTGCTCTTCCTAACCCAGACAAGAAACTTCAGTACTTCCTTCTATGTGAAATATCTACAAAACAACACTGAAAGTCCCAGGAGAGAAGAAACCCAACCAGATGATACACAGGGATTATCAGGCATTTAAGGCATTGTTATAAAGTATGGATGTAATGGTGCACACAGAAAATTCTAGGACTATGGGTACTGTAGTAGGAAGATTGCTATTCTGAGGCCCGCCTGAGCTTACATAGAAAGAAGATGCTCATAGAGAGAGATGATCAAAATATAGATAGGTAGATGACTGATTGATAGACAGACAGACAGACAGATAGATGCATGTATGGATAGATGATAGATAGATAGATAGATAGATAGATAGATAGATAGATAGATAGATGATAGATAGATAGATAGATAGATAGATAGATAGATAGATAGATAGATAGACAGATAATATGTAATTTCTCTAAACCTGAAGAAAATAATAAGAAATTAGCACTTCTGAATTTAGTGTTCAGGACCTAGCATCAGAATAATTAGCAATTTGAGGTAATTTGTGAAAAACATAAAATAACCATACAAAAAAGTAATTTTAAATTTTGAAATTATTATATGCTGATATGTTCTAATTCTGGAAGCTTCTGAACAATGGTGTAGAAATGATAGGATTTATCATTGAATTTCCAGTAAAAAAAGAAAAAGGTTGACAAGAGTTAAGTCAACAATTCAACATCAGCCATGTGTCTTAAGTACATGTAAATTCCAAATTCATTTGGAAGTTTTCTTGGAGAACAAAATTAATTAGTCAATGATAAAAGAAAAAATTCAGAAAAATTGATGTAAATTTCTCATAAAATGTCCAACACACCCTGTCTCAAAAAAAATTAGTCCAACTTAGTTTAAAAACCATATTTAAGTTGTTATTTATTTTCTTCTGGGATTAGAGAGATGACTTGGTTCCAGTGCCCACATTAGATGACTCCCAGGAGCCTGACAAAGAAATCTGTCTCCCTCTGCACACAGCAGACACATAACACAACACATACATAGGCAAGAACATATAAATAAAATACATTTTAAACTTCCTCACCTCTTTTTTTCTTATCCTTCAGGGATCATCAGAGACTGATTTTTCAGAAGGGAGAAGCCCTTTTATGTCAGTGAGAAATGTCACAGAGAGAGCTCACCCGAAGATCTCAATCGTCAAACAAAATTTTTACGCACACATTTGATTACCTAAGCCTGTGTTGCTGCTTTTGTAGTGTTCTGCTTGGTAGATAAAAAGATGATTGTGTGTTGCCATTTGTTGGGGACCTTTGATCTGCAGAAGTCACCTAGTCTTTACCGGCCTCAGCAGTATGTACACATGGTACCAGAGATACGTGTTCAGTAATCCTATCTCTTATTGTGCCTTAGTACAGTGGTTTTCAACTTGACAGGAATAAATGCCTTAAGCAGACCATTCGTATTATTTCTCAATGGTGTAGACAATAAGAAGTGTGTGTGTGTGTGTGTGTGTGTGTGTGTGTGTGTGTGTGTGTGTGTGTAGAAAGTGGAAGAGAGAGTGGGAGTCTATCCCTGAATTTACCGTATTTCATTGTCAACATCTGTGACCAGGGTTTGCAGACTAGATTAATGGAACTACGTTTACACACAGCCTCTTTTTGAAATATTCTATTTTTAATGACTTTTTTTCATTTATTTTACATGTCAACCAGTTTTCCCTCCCTCCTTTCCTCCTGTCCACTCCCCTTTCCCATCTTCCCTCCTTTCTATCTGCTCCTCCTCCACCTCCTTTCACAAAGGGACAGGCCACCCACGGGCTTGCACAAAGTACGGCCCATCAAGTTAAGGCACCACCAAGCTCCTCCCTTTATGTCCAGGTGGGGACCAGGTAAGCCATCAGGGAGAACTGATTACCAAAAGACAGCTAAGTGCCAGGGAAAGGTTCTGCTCCCACTGTTAGAAGCCTTACTAAGACACAAAGCTACATGACTGTCACACACATGCAGAGGGCCTAGGTCAGTGGAATCAGGTCCCCTAACTGTTGGTCCAGCGTCCATGAGATCTCCCAAGGTCAGGTCAGCTATCTCTTTGGCTTACCCCATCATGACACCCCTAAATTCACAGAGATTGCAGATCTGAGATGTTATTGATACACTGTAGTTATGCCTCCCTTTTCTGGGCAACCTTCCAAACCTTTCCAAAAAAGAACCAACTCACTGGGACATGGGAAAGTGCTCTGCAAACTCAAAAATGAACATCTCCTGAGTGTTTTCTGGGCCATGGGAAACTTTGTTAATCAGCATATTTGCATTAATTTGCCCCCCGACCTTGGTTGGTATTAGTTTCTTATCCTATCTCAATCTTATTTAAAAGCAGCAAGCATTTCAACTAGAGGACAAATTACTCATGTGGCTTAACTGTTCAGAGAAGAGTGAGGGAAAATGAAGTCAAGTTCATCTTTAAAGAGAACAGGGAAATGGCTTGCTAGCTAAGTCTGAAAAGGAAAGAGATCAATTCTGATAACTTGCTGAAGTGACAAGAGATGATCTCCTTTTAAATAATACAGTGCATAAGTGCTTGGGGTAGGGAAGAAACAAGTGGATCACTTCACAGCAAATCAGTTAGAAGCGAAGACTGTATTAGTTTGCTCACATGTTGGTGGGGTTTTGGAGGGCAGGCGTTGGAGACCGCCACTCCATTGTAAGGCTGTATCACAAATGTATTCTCAGGACATTAGAAGTTTAAATATTTTTGCAAACCATTGGGGCTCTGCCTCTTAAACTAAGCTAAAAAGTCTTGACTGGTGAGCCCATTGCTCACGAGCTCTCTGCTCTTATTTTCAGAGAATGGTGTTTAGTGTGTTTAAATATCAAATGTTATAAATATTGTATGGCATTGTTATGGCCAATGAGATGTTGCAGTAAGCAAAAACATAGACCTGTAGAGTTTATGGTAAAACGTCCAAATTTTTTAAAGTCATAAGAGATCTAAACTTAGTTAATTGATTCACGTATTCATTCACCCCTTCAAAATTAAATTAAATGTAAATTAAATTTGCTCTTGTAAATAAAATAAGACTATTGAAAAGTTATCATGTCTGCAAAGCTGCTGTGACTGGTCACTCTTAGAAGTCCAGAAATGCAAAGAAGATTGCACATCTCCTATGCCAATTAGGTTCACCCAGGAGAAGTGTCCATTTTCATAGTGAGATGACCCCCTTTCCTTAGGATGGCCATAGCATCAGCACAAAGCAGTATTTATGCCTGCCTCCAAGTATGCTCTCCAGGTTTGGGATGTTTTCATAACACATTGAAGTTCCATTACAAGGAATTGGTCCATACACTTCAGTAAAAGGATGGTCAAACAACCCTGAAAGTTGTATAGGAGTTGCTAGTGTGCACCTGTAAAAGGTCAAGTTGGAGGTACTTAGAGGTAGTTGGAAATCCCGCAGAGAGATAAAGTTTTATGAGCAATCTTTAGAATTCATGATATGCATCTAGGAACCAAAGTCTCTCTTACCTAAATAGTCACATAAAACTCGTGGCAGCCTAGATCACTTTGATTGCTTTGTTTGCCTATTTCAACCCCTTAATTAAAATTCCTCATTTGTATTGGGAAGACGGTTAGAGTCCCTTGTTTCTCAAGCTCTCTTTCTCATGATTCTTTTTTTTTTTTGCATGCATTAAACATTCTAACCACCCCAAATTACTACCACATCTCAGGAAGCAACCCGTTCTCCTGCTGCCACAGTCCACAGTCACCACCTGCTATCTGTGGGAGAGATAAGTCTTCAAGAAAGACCCTCATGACCTTGAAGAGTCTCAGCTTGCCATGGGCTGCCCAGAAAAGCCCTGCTGGATCCCCCCCCCCCCACGTGCCTTTCTGTTCCTGTGGGACCAAACCTCATTACTGTTCCTCAGTAACTCACCTTTGTTTCTAACTTCCCATCTGCCCACTTCTGCCCAGGGTTTCAACTGGCTTATTTCTGCCTCTCTACTCATCTAGCTAGTAGGGCTGCAGCTGACGTTAACAAAATGATTGGGTTAAAGAAAAGGAGGGGCAGCATCCTCACATCAACTGAGCATCCACAATTCCTCTGCCACCCCCCTCTTTCTCTCTCTCTTCCTCTCTCATTCTACAGAGAAACCTAGCTATCCATTGTGTCTACATTAGCTCTGCAAAGTTGGGCTGCTCTCTGTTTTCGAGGTTCACAGAAGTCAATTCCCACCCCCTGATGACAGCAGCAGGGGTGCCTAAAACATTCACTGGGTGTGACAGCTGCTCTTTCTGAGTTAGCAGAGCTATTTCTTGTGTTATCATTTTTTCATACATTCTATTAGTTTCCCACCAGGATGCTAGGCCTTCAAGCTGCTCTGTGTGAATTGGGCCTGAACAGCCATCTACCGCCCATATCATTTGTGTCTCCTCTTCTCATCCTCCCCTCACTTCTGTTTCTCTTCTCTTTCGCTGTGAGCTCTAACAACAGCCCCTGCCTTACAGCAGGCACTAATTACTCAGTTAACACTGAGCCCACTTCCCTCCTTGAGGGTCTGCATTCTTGTTCTTGCTCTTTTATTGTCATTGAAAATCCACAGCAACTTCACAGTCAGGAGGAAATCTTCCCTGCCCCTCACTCCTTCACAGTCATGAGGAAATCTGCCATGCCCCTCACTCCTGTAGACTTGAGACTCAGCTGTCTGTCCAATTAACTCCGCTTAGAAAAGATTCCACTTTTATTACACTGTTAGCACCCTTAGTTAAAGTCACCAGCAACTTTTGGTTCATTGGTCCTCTGCTTCCATCTGCCCCCAGCTCAAATCTCCGGGTATTCTAAATTCTTCTTCAATATCATATTCTCTTGGGATAAATTCTGAGTTGATCTGTACACCCTGTAAACAATGTAGCAACCTCCTGTGATCTAACATAAAGTTCCTGCCTGTAACCTTCATTGCCCACAGTCTTTTATTTACTGTTATTTTTTTCCAAGTCAACTTTCTTTCAACCTGAGGAGATGGATATGTTTTAGGGATATCTCTCCATCCTTATCCCATAGTTTGACTCCCTCTCACTTGACGCAGAGCTCTTGGTAGGATTTTCTCTGATCACCTTATCTAAATCCTGTTTCTGTGGCTCTGGCCCCTGTTGTTTGCTTTATTTTTTTAAATCTGACTTTTTACTGCCAAACATTAGGGTCAATTTCATTTATTTTCAGTCTTCCTCAGGTGAGGTGAGCTTCACAGGGGCCAGACTTCATGTCTCCATTCCTAAATGAATGAATTGGCACCATTAGGAGCCAAGAATTGGGTCCTTTTTGAAAATACAGAGAAACAAAGTCCCCTCCACAGCAGCCATACAAAGTGATCCTGGAAAACTCTAAGCTGCCTTCAGCCTTGGGGATTATGTTGTAGCTGCCCTTTGAGGAAGGCAAGTGAAAATGGGTCATGGTTAATCATGAATATTAATACATGACCAAGGAAAGGGTTGAATTCCCATGTAAGAGTCAAGATGTTTCCCAACTAACCTCATGATACTTTTCACTGACCAATAAATAATGTGTTCAATTCTCATTAGTTATTTCCAGGCATTTGACCAAAAACAAAAGCTCTTAAACTATACCTGATAATAATTTGGTTATCAATTATCTTTTATTTCTTTATTTTAGTTTCTTTTAAATATTTTTTTAATTTTGAGATTGTAATATAATTCTTTCATTTCTCCCCTTCAATAAAAAGTGTTCAGGGTAGGAAAAATTTCCCAAATATCTAAAATTTGAAAGGAATCATAGAAAGTGAGCTTTGGGGGAAGAAATCATTGAAAATGAATAAGTTCAAGCTTGGTATTGTTAATGAAAATAAGCCCTAGGGTGACTTTTCTTGGTCATTGCTTTGATGCGTTTCCCTAGCCAGTCATTTTAAGATAGCATTTCTCAAAACTCTGCTCTGACCACTGCTCCTCCACCCAGCATCCTGAAGAGTTTTCAAGGGGATTGTGGAGGCTGTGGTAGTTTTCTAAGATGACAGAGAGCTTATTTGCCTTTTCATTCTCTTTTGCCCACACGTGGGCCTGGGAGTTTTGCAAAGGATACACGTCTTATAATGCTTGCAACAGATCAGGTGGAGAGACAGATAGGAGCACTGGTCTCTAATTTCCTGAGCTTGATCGGATAGACAACACACACACTCCTCTCACAAGTTGTACTGTCAAATGCATCCATTTGTGGTTTCGTTTTCTCTATCTGGTTGTTGTAGTTTTGGTTTGGCTGCTGAGAACTAAAACCAGGACCCAGGTGTTCTACTGCTGAGCTGAACACACATCCCTACCCTGGGAAGCTCAGTGACTTTTACAAGTTGTGTTGTCTATGTTACCATGCAGTGAACATACCATTGTTGTTTCTATATGAATAGTTGCACAAGTTTCTATTTTAATTTCTAATGTCAATATCTATAGATATTATTCACATAAACTACACTTGTGTGGCACTCAGAATAAGTTTTAAAAGTAGAGGGGCCCACAAAACTTGACAAACACTAATCTAAGTCATAAGCCACCAATAAATACATTCCTAAATATGTATTGCATTTATGTGTGGAAGTTAAGTTAAGACAGGGACCTTGGTCACTGCAGTACATCTATTTCTCTGCACTGCAAGACAATAGTTATTTTGTGTACCATTATGACTTCGTCTTTCCACAAAGGTCCTCAATAGATCCAGACATTTTATGGAATCTATTTGTCTACAGCAGCTGTTCTCAGCCTTCATAGTGTTCTGGCCCTTTGTTTACAGTTTCTCATATTGTACTGACCACCAATTATAAAATTATTTTTGTTGCTACTTTGTAGAAGGAGCGGAGGGCTACGTCCCGCTGCCTGGCTCCTGCACGGCTAGCTTTACCCAAAATAATTACACGGAAACTGTATTCATTTAAACACTACCTGGCCCATTAGTTTTAGCCTCTTATTGGCTAATTCTCACATCTTGCTCTAACCCATATTT
The DNA here is from genome assembly GCF_903992535.2 of Arvicola amphibius. Classification (NCBI taxonomy): domain Eukaryota; kingdom Metazoa; phylum Chordata; class Mammalia; order Rodentia; family Cricetidae; genus Arvicola; species Arvicola amphibius. Next base: position 120,266,577 of record NC_052048.2, read on the forward strand.
AGTAATCTGTGTAGCACCACAAGGTGGTGGCTTACCGGGAAAGATCCTAACCTGCATCTATCTTGGAGAGGAGAGCTATAGGGACTGCCTCATTACCTTCTTCCCAGCATTCTGTTCTGTTTACTCTGCCTATCTAATTTTCTGTCCTATCAAAGGGCCAAGGCAGTTTCTTTATTAACCAATGAAAGTAACACATAGACCGATGACCCTCCTCCATCACTACTTTGTAACTGTATTTTGGTACTGTTCTGAACCATAATTTACATATCTGATATTTAGGATATCAGAGATGTGATTCCCAAAGGGGTCATGAACCACAGATTTAGAACCACTCATCTATAGCCTTAGTAAAGGCTCATAAACATTATTTCTCATAAATCCTCAGAAAGTTTTATAATATAACATTGTAACCAAGAGTGTGTGGTCCTGAGACAAACTTCCTGGTTTATTCAACCTTTCTAGATAATTTTGAGAGCTCCAAAGGAAGGGAAGATATGTAAGTGGAGATTGCAGTTTGGTTTCCCGGCTGCCCATTCCCGAATAATCACACAAAAACTATATTAATTACAAGACTGTTTGACCAATGATTTAGGTATATTCCTAGCTAGCTCTTATATCTTAAATTAACCTATTTCTATTTTTCTGTGTATCACCACAAGCATGTGGCTTACTGGTAAGAATCTGGCATCCTTTTTCGGCAGCTACATGGCATCTCTCTGACTTCACCTTCTTTCCTTCTCTAGCATGTGCAAAGTTCAATCTCAAGAACCAAAGACTATTTTCTAGAGAGCATCATCTCATTAATGCTACAGTGAAGAGGACCATCACCCACCAATTAATTATGATAGCAACCACGCACATTTTATCACCACTCATTGCACATTCTGGAAAATCCTGACTTACTTATTCCAAAATATTCATGAGCCAGTCCCTTCTCTGCAGCATGCTATAGCAATAAGACCTATTAAACATCTTCCCTAACAAGATGTATTATTCCAGAACAGGACATATTAATAAATTATTAATAAAATTAGACTTGACAGAAATTGTGTGCTATGGAAAAACCTTAGGCAGGGTAGATTGACAAGGAGTGTTGGGATGGGCTTGAGGGTTGGTTAGTTATAGAGTGAAGAACATTTTCAGAAGAGACAAGAGTAGGAAATTGAGGAAGGTTTAAACTTGGCCATTCATGGAAAGTTGCTATCTGGATCTATACCAAATAAATTTATTTATAATCATCCCAGGGTTATTCTTTAATCTCCCATGGAAAATATCTTAAGTACCTTCCTGTCATGTTCTCTAGTTTCTGGGTCCTCTGTGTCTCATCTCTTTCCCTTGAGCAGAGCCAGGCTGGAAACAAAACTAAAATACATTGCAGAATAGAAATGTCTCAATGGCATCATTCAAGTCTACCTTCTTTCTGATGTAAACAGCTCCTTCCATTTGCTTTTCTGAGATTCACATCTGAGTGTACCCTGTACAACTGACATAGCCATATTATGCCGTATTATAAATTCACTTCATACTTGGCAAGCTCTGGGCTGCCCTGTCAGCCATGAACTCTGAAACTACAGCTATACTAAATATTGTTTCACTACCATCTTCTGTATGTGGCTGCTCATAAGACATTGAGTCTGCAAATAAACAACACTCACAAATACAGTAATCTATAATTCTAGTTTCTATTTATGCAAATTTCATGAAGCCAGAATAGTTTATTAAAATTTTATTGTTTGTTGGTATAATTGTAAACCCTCAAACAGATGAAACCCACATTAAGCCTATAAAACACTAGGCTTCACACTGTGAGCTAACCAAAATGGATGCTGGTTACCATCCATACAGGATCATGACATTGGCAAATAATATTATAGTTGTGCTTTATTTCACACCGTGTTTCACTCTTTGCTATGTGCTTTCTCTGTGTTCCCCAGGCAATCTCCACACTTTTGTAGAGAGGGACAAAGTGTCTCCTCTCAATTTTTTAAAAGGAAAGATTTGATGAAGCTCCAAGGATTCAAGGAGAATTTGAGTGGCAGATATTGTTGGTCTTGGAGCCTCAATTCCTGAGAAACTCTGATTTGCTTGACTCCGCAATGTGCAAGGATAGGTTTATTATGGAGTTTGTGTGGAGAAGACATATGGTCCCTGAACAACACTTGGCCCTGCACACCACTTTGATTCTTCTTCACCCCATGTTTACAGCTCCCCTGACTCAGACCTAGGACATATTTTTGAAGTGAACCCTAGTCCATTTTCTTCTATACTAGGAAGAATCCTCTGTCTTTGTGTGCTAAAAGATGATGTATTTTAGGTAGATGTTTATCTTCCAAATGTCTTATTTTTCAAGCTTTGCCAGTACAATGCATAAATGTATTTTGTTGTTGTTGTTAAAATTTTTTGAATAAAATGTAGGCCTAACTTGTTGAAGGCCTCTACTGCTTCTAGTGTTTGTTAGTTTGTTTTTAAGCTTCAATTTACTAAAATTGCATCAATCTTTTCAGGTTTCCTTTCTTTTTGTACTGGGGTCAATGAATAGCTATTTCAAGACTAACGCTCAGGTCAATGACTTCTTACTTTGGTGAAGGACACACTCTCTATATGACTGATGGGGAAACATTGTATTTAGGCAGCAAAAGGAATTCAGTGTGTTTAACTTACAATTTGCGGCTATCTTTGTATAGGGAGGGGGGAAGCATATCCGTTCAGAGACTGAAGTTCTTCCAGTGTTGTGGGAATGTAGACATTGGTGGAACAGGCAGTGAGTTCAAAGAGATGTGTAGTGAGAAAGGATTAAGTAAGGTAGTCTCTGTGTGGTCAAGATTTATCAGGCAGGGCTTGAAAGGCAGAGATGGAATGCAGTGGTCAAACAGGTGAAGAAAGGATGTGAAAACAAAAGTGACCCTGTGTCTGAGCTTTGTATATCTTTATTACCTGCACAGCACTTATTGATACTTATGATAGAGGCGAGTTCTAAAGATTAAACAGTATAATATCGATAGAACCTCTGAGCACAGAACATGTGCTGAGTTGACGATTGAAAAATAGAGTCCTCGTTGCAAAGCCTTCCTCAGGGCTTCCCAGTCAGCATTTTCACAGATTATAGCCATCAGGTCTGTAGATTACATTTTAAAAGATGGAGCTGGAGGTAGGAGCTCATGCCTATAACACCAGCATCTGGAAGGCTAAGGCAGAAGGGTTGTTGCAGTTCAAGATTGGTCTGCTCTACCTAATGAGTTCCAGTCCAGCCTGGGATATAGACTGAAACCCCATCTCAAAACAAACAAATAAACAAACCTGGGATATAGACTGAAACCCCTTCTCAAAACAAACAAACAAACAGAAGCAATCAATCAATACATAAATGAATAAATGAACAAACAAACAAACAAATAAGTAAATGCTGGGGTGTTGGGTTGCACAATGCAGTTATAGATAAAATATTACCTATCTTGTGTGATGTATACACTGAGACTTAGGGGAAAATTAGTAGTTTGTGTCACATGTAAATGATGATAAGATTTTTCCCCCTGATTGAGGATACTTCTATAATCATAAAGCTAATTAAATTTAAATTGTTTTTCTTATAAAAAATAATGTGTTCAGGAAGGAAGCAATATCTAAAAGGAAAACTATTCATATGTCACCACCTAAAATTAAAAATATAATAATTGAAGGGACAACTTTTCAAAATATTCAGGTATACATTATATCAATATATTTATATCTATAAATGTATAAGCATAAAACTATACATTTATACATTTTCTCAGCCATCATAGGATACAACAACAGATGAATTTTGTAACATGGTTCTAACATATGTTTTAACAATGTATGTTCATGTCCTTATTGATCTATATTTATTTATATGTCATGCTGTTAATGTCAGCATAGATCTTTAATGCCACTTTAGTGACTATTTATGAATATCAATATGAGTCTGTCAACTTAATTTTAGACACTTAAATTGATTGTGGTAGATTTTTGCCACAGAAAATTCCATTTTGAACTTCCTTGCATGTATACTTCAACATTCTATAGTTGTTTTCTTAAGATAGGTTACTCCAAGGATATATACATTAAAACTTATGTAGTCTGTCAGATTGTCCTTAGGAAATTTTTAAATTTAAATTTGTAGTGGAAAATGTGTAGTCTCTGTAAAGAGTGGAGAGATAAACAAAAAAATGAGGCTTAGTTCCAAGAAGAAAAAATTAAAAAATAGCAGATGCTCATCAGATTTAGTGAAAGCAGTAAAATAGTATTCAAATAAAATTTTGGGATAAACCAGAAGTCGATAAGACAAATTCTTTATTTCATAATTCTAATGAATGAATTATATTTTTTCAAATAGTAATGTTTTTGAGATCTCCAATGAAACAATAGATGGAGGCAAAAATTATCAGTGGCTCATTACAATGTTGGGTGGGGAACTTCATAATTGAACCACCTTGACAAAATCCTAAACACACCGAGAACTTCAGCAACAATGAAAAGCAAGCAACCTGACGCTATTTCTGTCTTTTATGTGGCAAAGTAGAAAATGTATACACAACACTATACCTATGACAGAATCACAGCCGGTGTCGTTGACATTTACAGGGAAGAAAGACAAGGGACAGAAACATCTATTTTAAAACACTAGGAACTGTATTCAGCAAATTCTAGAGTGTGAAACTTGGCAGAAGAAAATGGATTCATTTTCTTTATATATTCATATTCAAAAAATTTAATGTTTTAATCTTGCTTGGATCAATTTTTCTCAAACCAATCATAGACATATTTTTAATGAGATCATCAGGGATCTATGGTGAGCATAGAGAATTATTGTTAACTTTTTAACTGGAATAATATTATAATTATAAAATATAGTCATTTTTAAGATATAAACTGAAGTGTGTGCTGAGGAGTTAAATGTGGCTTAAACAGGCATTGAAATGATCAATGTTTGTCAGATTTACCTGTAACAAAATTAATCATCATTTGGCAATGAGATTTTGTCCGCTATCCCTCAACTTTGTATCCCCTGAAATTTGCCCAATTACTTAAACATTGATTACTATATAGACAATACTTGTGCACCCTGACCACACAGAATTCAGAAAAGAACACCCTTTAATTAAGAACTTAAAGGTAGAGACTTCAGAGATCTAAAACCCTTTCTGGCTTAGAAGTACTTGGACACTTACTTTAACTTAATGAGTTTTGTTTATAATCAAGTTAAAAGACACCACAAACATTTTCAGAATAAAAATGTTTCAAGGGACTAGAATTAGGCTCAATGGTTTATGAGTCTTTGATTCTTTTTACTGGACCTAGTTTTGGTTTCAAGCACCCATGACGAGCGGCTCACAACTGCCTGTAACTGCAATTCCAGGGATTGATGCCTTCTTTTGACCTCACAGGCACAGGCACATACTCACTTACATCATACCTTTGCAAATGCTCTAAGAACTATTATATCAAACTGTTTAAATTTGTAGAAGAAAAGCATATTTCTAGGAAAGGTCATAAAAATAAAGAGTACGACAAACATAAACACTAAAGGACGAGCGAATAAGATTAGTTTCACTTCAAAGTTACGTTTCAAGAGAAAATGGATGACTATAACTTGTACATGTTAAAAAGTTCCCACAAATGTGGACCACGGCTGATAATTTCACAGTTTTCTCTTACAGAATTTGATGCACGTCTAATGGTAAACACTAAGATTAAAAGATAAAGAATAGACACTGAGACTTTATGACACTAAAGCTCAATGTTTTAATTGGAAAAGAAACCCAAGTCAGTTCAGCTCAGATAATTTGCACATACTCAACTTGAGATCTAGCTGAACTGATTTGCTCCAACTTATACTAATAGCTAGTGGTTATTAAGTCTCGCTTGTTTATATATAATGATGTAGTCAAGTGCAAAAAGTTATTCAATTTTGTAACTCAAAACCACTTTCTGATGATTAAAGATGAAATTCAAGATCACCAATGTACTAGGTAAAAGAGTGACTAGTGAGTTTAAAGGTGTGCCAGAAAAGAACTATTGATTTCTTTGGAAATAAAAATCTTAGATTGGATTTAATTAAGGGAGACAGCATTGAGGAGAGAATAACAAGATAGACACTGTGAATTAATTTATTTGAATGTCAAATGAGAGGACACATCATATGACCTTTAATTACAGCAGGGAGGGAGTCTCTAAAGATAGCCAAAGGGTAACAAATCCTTATTCTGCAGAAGAAACGTGAAAGGAGACAACAACATTCACCATTGCCTTTAATTGAGAAAATGCTAATTTAGAGAAGCAGATTAAGTAGTTCAGGCTTTTGTTCCCTCTCCATCTAAACATAGCGGCAGTTACTAACACCACCGCCATGCCCTTTTCCCTGTCAGGATCAGCGAGGATGGTGACAAAGTGTTCTCCAGGGTAAATGCTTTCACTTAGAAACACTCATTCAGTACACTGGGCTCATATCAGTGTCCCTCTCTTAGCTCTCGGCAGAAGACTGTCACGTTCAAGACAGAAATGTTGAGAGTTAGCTTAACAGTAGAGACTTTGCATGTGCAAGAATTGAGGCTGAATCTTGGGGACTAGGTAGACACCTTAGAGGACATGGTAGGCAATATGTCCTAATCAACCTAGTCATAGCCAGTCTTGGGGATTGGCTCCAGTCTTCTCTACAGGACCTTTAATTAACTCTCCTCCTGGCGTGTCCCACCTAGGATTCTACTTTCAATCAATCTTTTAAAACTCATATTCAGTCTCCCTTGAATTATTTTTAGTTCATTTTTTAATAGTTGGTTCCTATAAGATTAATAATAAATGGTTTTTCATGTACCTCATATACAGACATGAAGAAATTAAGCAGTATCCATTAGAAAATACAATCCAAGTCACAAATTGCTAGAGTCTGTGTTTCACAAGTCGAAAAGGGGGACACATTCAACCAACCTACATGAATTATGAGTTATTATTATATGCACAGCATGTGATGGATACTGCAGAAGCCAAGGAAATACATAACCATACTTCTTGTCATTACATACCACTTCTTATTGCACCCTCAGGACTCTCAAAACAACATTGAGAAAGTCAGAAAAGTCATTAACAGCGTCAGTTTGCAAGGGAAGCAAGGCTCAAAGCAATTGTGACTATACCAGCAACTAGTTATCTACAGAATGGCCATTCCACCTTCTTGCTAATTTTCTGGTGTGAGGTGTCTTGCCGTCATACTGGACATAAGAACTGGAAGGGAGTCTTCCTATGAGGGCCTCCAGTGATGTAGTAATGTTGTTTCTTCCTCGCTTCTGTTCTTTGAAGACCTTGTCAGTATAGGAAAGTGTCATTCATGTATAGCTATTCTAGTGACTGGTTCTTTTCTATTTACATTTAAATGTAACTTTTAATTAACTCAAAATTTTCCTTAACATGTATTCTTATGAATCAGCCTGTGTTTAACCTTTGAGGGGCGTTATAAGCTTGGAGGTTATCGATGCCATCAGACTTGGCTTCCCTGTTGTCTTAGTTCATATCGCACTATACCATATTGCACTATACCATATTGCCCTATACTATATTGTACAAAATATCAGAGGCTGGAAATTTTTGAAAATCAGACGTTTTATTTTCTCATAGTCTGGAAACTGAAGATCCCAGGCCATAGAACTACTAATGGAGTTCTCACTATGTCATCTCATGGCAGGAGTTAGAAGGCAGAGAGGTGACAAAGGCAGAGAGGTGACAAAGGAAACTGCCCGCGTCTGTTCACAAAGAGGACAGAGAGATCACATCCACCCCCACACGCCCTTTCGTGGTGGCAGTTTACTCATTTGTAAGGACAGAACCCTGAGGATCATACACCTGCCATCAGGCCCCGCCTCTCAACAGGCACGATACTTATCCAGGGATTAAGTTTCCAGCACATACATATAAGTGCATTCTCTGTGATCATATTACTCCTTTTATATTGGCCATACTGCAGTTCATTGTTGTAATAGGAAACTGATGATGGATCCTATGCCATACATGTAATGAAAATGCTGTGTGTTCCTCCAACTATAGCCCAAAAGGCTATAAATGGTAGTATTTTACTAGCAAATTCAGTTTTATGGTATCAACACTCAGATACGACAGAAAGAGATGATAAAGTGTCATAATCCAGCTTTCCCTCATTATGTAGAACTACATTAAGGCCAGATACACACTCTAAAAGGCACTCTTGCCATCAGTGAATTAAATTTTAGGAATGGCCTTAAAGAGATGGTAATCAGTTCAGGTTTAATTAAAAATGAAACAAAGTACAATCTATCTTCAATATACACAATAATTACATTCCTGAAGAAAAAAATCAGTGTAAATTAAAATGTGGTTTTTTTTTCCAGTTTATTTATTTTTTATTAAAAATTGCCATCTCCTCCCCTCCTCCTCCCCCTTCCCTTCCCTCCCCTTCACCCATACCCCCACTCCCTCCCTCTCCAGGCCAAAGAGCAATCAGGGTTCTCTACACTATGTTGAGTCCAAGGTCCTCCCAACTCCCTCCAGGTCCAGGAAGGTGAGCAACCAAACTGACAAGGCTCACACCACACAGAGCCCTCCATGTCGTAGAGACCAAGCTCATCGCCATTGTCCTTGGCTCCTCGGTCAGCCTCCACCATCAGCCACTTTCAGAGAGTCCGATTTGGTTGCATGTTCCGGTTCTTACATAAAAACCCAGATAAGGCTGAAAAGTTGGATAATAGATTTTTCTGCCACCCAATGGTCTGCAGAACTTTCAGAACATATAGGGAAGGAGGGGCCGTTATTTACTGAACCCAACTGCCCTACACATTACAAGATGTGTTGTTTTCCTGGCTATTATAGCAAGTTCTGCATCCTTGTGACAACTTCGTACCCCATGCCTGAATTTCCAGACTGTCCCTAGAGAGTAGTACCGTGCTGATGGACAAGCTTGCCTAACAAAGCCTCGGGGAGGAAGTTCTGGTCTACACTTTCACTCAACCTTTTTTCCCAGGCTCCCACAGTGTCTGACCTAGAAAAGCCTAGTGAACACTTACTGGCAAAGGCTGCAGCAAGTTCATACTGTGGCCAACTGACCCCATTGACTCTGTGCTCAGCAGACAATCAGAAAGTATTGTCATTGCCTCGGAGGAGACAGAAAGCTTCAGGCACCGAGGGAACTTAAATGTGAATGCCCTGTACTTATAGGTGAGCTCTCTCCTGTGCCCTTGATACATCTACAGCTGCCGTGGCATCTCTCTACCGAAGATTTCCTTCTCATGGCATTTAAAATATTTCCCTAGTAACAAATATCGCCTGTGTCTATCTCCCCAGTGGCATTTTATTCTCATCCAACTCAGGGCACTGGTGGAGGCTGGAGGCTATTGGGTCGTCGGATGTGTCAGTCTCTGCTTAACAATTTCGAACCAACTTTGTGGACCCACCACCTCTCTTTACTTTATTTTTTTTTAATATTTATTTATTTATTTTATTATTATGTATACTATATTCTGTCTGTGTATGTGCCCGCAGGCCAGAAGAGGGCACCAGGCACCAGACCTCATTACAGATGGTTGTGAGCCACCATGTGGTTGCTGGGAATTGAACTCAGGACCTTTGGAAGAGCCGTCAATGCTCTTAACCTCTGAGCCATCTCTCCAGCCCCTCTCTTTACTTTAAAAAGTAGTAATTAGTGGTGCTTGTTTTCCTTCAGCATCCTCAACAGCACCGGCTACAAAGAGGGTTATCAGTGATCTGTGTCTGGTTCTGTGCCAGTTCTGAGAAATCTAAACTGCATCTAAACGGTGGGAATACAGTGATCTTATAACGTTGCAGAAAGCACTGTGTCTATTGCAGAATCAAGCCAGTAGTTTTTTTTTTCTTTTCTCTTTTTTCTTTCTTCCTTTTTTTTTGGGGGGGGGGGTTCACATTGACAAGCAATATTTTTTTCTGCCACCATTCTTTCTGATCTATAAGCCCAAAGTAAATATGCAGAGAGCACTTTAGAAGGTATGCGCAGTGACAAGGTATCAAGTATCCAGATAAAGCAATCTGGAACAGAACTTTACACCCCACATAGCATAACAAAGAAAGTAAAACTCTGCTTATATGTGATTTAATTAGTTTTTAATCTTCCTAATTGTTAGTTGTGTGTGTTTGCTTTTGAGACACGGGCCATGGAGTCTCCTGTAGCCTAAGCTGGGCTTTGAAATTACTATGTCCCCCTAAACATGACCTTGTGCTTCTGATCGGCCTTGCCTGCCTCCACCCAAGTGGTGGGAATGTGTGTGTCACCATGCCCGACCTCTCTCTTTCATATTCATCTCGGCAGAGAGATCCCGGAAAAGAGTCTTCGGAAACACGTGTGAGGAAGACAATGAGGCAAAGAGCTGGGGAGTTAAGGTGCTGTCGGGCTGATTCACTCTTTGGATAGAGCAAGTGTGAAGAAGGCAGATTATCTTGTCCTCAAGAAGGAACCAAGGCTTGGCTTGGTGGCTCTTCAAGGCCTCTCCATCACCCCACCCCCACCCCCATAGTCCCTGTTAACTGCCCTCGCTGTCTTGCAGGCTGGGCTTTCTGCCCTCTGGCTTCCCTTTAAAGCCCTCTGTCCAAACTGACACCCTGAGCTCACTGTCCTCTTGTAGACAGTTCTTAGATATCTTTTAGAGCTTCACAGAGACCCTTGTGGGCTCTCTCGTTTGAAGAAATTCATCACCTGCTCTGGATCTTTCCATTGCTACTTACTTGTATTTAAAAGTGTTAAGTATTTTTCCGACTGACAAGCACCTTCGAAGCAATAATCCAAATCAAACCAGATCAGACCAAATTAGAAAAGGTTCGGGTTTAATGGACGCTAGCGTCCTGGATGGCCCCCAGGAAAACACCAGAGAGAAAAGGGAAGATCACGTGTTCATTCTCTGGGGAAGTTTGAATAGCCTCTGGGAGTGGTCTTGACCCTCCCTGGGGAGGGGTTATCATTTGGTGGGCTTTTTTGGAGTTGGAGTCTGGACTGCGGCCACTCCCAGGGGAGGGAGGGGCCTTGGAACTTTCCACCAAACATTTCAGACTCCTTGTATATATGGATGCCAGGGAACTGGAGTGAGAGCCCCCAACTAAACAAAACAGCAATAAATTATAAAATATGCTTAATTACTTTTCCTTTTCCCATGGTGAAAGCCCTCTTGGTTTGCTGATGTCATTTTTTTCTTTTTCTGTTTTCTTTCTTTTTTTCTTTCTTTTTACTTCTAGCTCAATGCTTTGCTTAATAGTCATTGAAATGAGTAAATGAAATAACGCTTTTTACCTGTGGTCATGTAGGCAACAAGCACTGGTCCCCAAATTCAAATAATTGCTCCTACAAAATGGCAAACTCATCTGTGTTCTAATTTTTTTTTAACACAAGATACTTTTCCTTTCTTACAAAGAAAAAAAAAGTGCCAGAAAATTCATTAAGTCTTTTTAACATTCATATTTATATTCTGTAGTGGTTTAAACAAGAATGCCCCCACATCGCAGGCCCAGCTCTCTGAATACTTGATCCCCAGGTAGAAAGACTGTTTGTGGTGCTGATGGAGGAAGTGTGTCCCTACTGGAGGTCTTTGATCCTTAGAAGTCTTTTGTCAATTGTGGCTGCCAGTGTAAAGTCTTAGCTTCCTGTGGCTGCCACTATGCCTGCTCACTGTCATGCTTCCTGGTCACCATTACTGCCTCTTCACCCTCTGGAACTGTGAGCAAAGACCAGCTCACTCTCAGCTTGCCTTGGTCATAACATTTTATCTCAGCAAAGGAAGAGTAACTAATCCACACACAAAGAAACATTTGCATATTTAAATTCACTGGTAATAATTAGATTTAATTGACTAATGTTAATGACATATACCTATTTAAATACAAGTTCAAGGTTACCTTAAAAGAGAGGATAAAACGGTATTTTTTTTTTCTTTTTGGTTTTTTGAGACAGGGTTTATCTGTAGGTTAAACCTGCCCTGGAACTAGCTCATGTAGACCACGTTGGCCTCAAACTCACAGAGATCTGCCTACCTCTGTCTTTTGAGAAAAAGGTAAAATTCTAATGTGTGTTTTTCATTTATAAATATATTTCATAATAATTTTATATAATCAGCATTATATGGATAATGTTTTTCCATAATAATGAGTGTATAGGGTTTTTAGGTTGTATCATATTAAAAATGTACCAGAAGAGATGTTGAAACATGCATAAAGAATTACTTTGAGAGATTTTATCTTTGAACCTGCTAGGTGACAACTAAGGCAGCTCTTAGCCAAACAATGCCCTACTGTGGATGGATAGATGATAGATAGGTAGATAGATAGATAGATAGATACATAGATACATACATACATACATACATACATACATACATACACACATACGTAGGTAGATGATAGATAGGTAGATAGATAGATAGATAGATAGATACATAGATAGATACATAGATAGATAGATACATAGGTAGGTAGATGATAGATAGATAGATAGATAGAGATAGATACATACATACATACATAGGTAGGTAGATGATAGATAGGTAGATAGATAGATAGATAGATAGATAGATAGATAGATAGATAGATAGATAGATAGATACATAGATACATAGATAGATACATAGATAGATACATAGATAGACAGACAGAAGGTAGGTAAGTAGATAGATATATAGATAGATGAGAGAGAGAGAGAGAGAGAGACAGAGAGAGAGAGAGACAGAGAGAGAGAGAGACAGAGAGAGAAGGTAGGTAAGTAGATAGGTAGGTAGATGATTGATAGATAGACAGACAGACAGACAGACAGATAGATGACTAGTTACATAGATAAATAGACAGGTGCTAGATAGATGTAGATGGGTGATGGTCTCAAAAGAAAATGATTTGATTGAATGCCGCGATTTTGTTCAGATTACACTGATTTAGACTAATCCTAAAGTTTTAATAAATTGGTTGTGATTAGAATTAAGAGATTTGCTGGGTGGTGGTGGCACATACTTTTAAGATCTCTGTGAGTTTGAGGCCAGCCTGGTCTACATAACCATACTTGTAAAGAAGTCCTGTCTTGAGGAAGAAGAAAAAAAAAGAATTAAGAGACTTGCATAAAGTAAGTACTTTACCAACCTTAGCTCTGTTTTTCTTTCACATGTAGCGGATTGGGAAGGGAGTTTTTCACCTGCTAGTAAGATCAGGTTAGGTGTATGTCATAGGAGGAAGACCAGATATTCTTAGATTACTTTAACCTCTTTAAAACACAAGGGCGCACAAAGAAGACAGTAAATCTACGGTTCAAAGACCAAGAGGGTGCGTTGTCTGCAGAGAATTTAAACACAGTCATAAAACCAACCCAGAGTCTGTCTGATTTTTATTAATACCATTCATCATCTCATTAATGAAATATTCTCTGACTGGGAGTGCAGGCTACCACCCCACCCCCCACTATTGAAAGGGATTGTTTTCCTTAGACTAGCAGCATTATAGAAGTTATCTGTGTTTCATCCAACAAAATGATTCTCTTCGAAATGAAAACATTACTTTTGGAAACTACCAGTGTGGGAGGCTATGGTATTCTTCCAGTAGTTGAACCAGAGGGGGAAACTGTTACGGGTCCTCGGTTTGTTCCTCCTTTGAAAAATCATCTCCTTATCTACAGTCATGCTCACCTTACCAAATCTCTGACACATAGTCAAGATGCCTGTTCACAACTACAGCACCCACTTCTTCAAAACCATGCATTTCTTTGATCCGTAAGATAAAGACCTTAGAAGTAAGGAATGGCGTCAGATGTACTTTTAAAATAATCACAGAACTTAGTTCATGGCTCTAGGTCAAATGGTCCCTTCCCATTTTCTTTTGCAAGACAAATTAAAATCTCAGGCACTAAACTTTTACCCCACTGCTATGTATTGAGGCATGGATGGCCCATTAACTGGTATAATTTAGTCAAGTGCACTTACATACTCTTCATCTGAGTTGGGAACCTACTTTAGTCCGGAATACTTTCCCACCCAATCTCTGCCTTTTCTTGAACACTTTCTACATTCGGGATTTTTGTTTTACCTTGTACTTGAGTTAAAAAAATTGAAAACTCACAAAAGAAACAAAATGAGTGCATCTGTTTTATACTTTGATGCATAGTATATGCATGGGGCATATTCTGTTTTAGTTTATAAGCCTCTAATTAAAATTGAAACTAAGTATATAAAGCCCTAACAGTAAAAGATCATGATATTGAATAAAAATAAAAAGTAAGTTGCCAGCTTGGATTTCAATATAAAAATTGTAGCTTTTGATTTGGTGATAATTAAATAATTGAATATTTCATCACAGATAAGGACCAAAATGTACCTGATTTCATGTTTTTATAAAAGTGCATACATATGTATGAAGGGCTATATGTTCATATGGTGTTAGTATGTACATATGCATGTAAGTTGGTATGTACTTACATCTATAAGCATGTTGGGTGTTATATAACTGAAGACAGGAATACAGGAAGAAAAGGTGATGTGATGGGCACCTGATCCATCATTAGCCGACATTGAGGGGGTCTCCTTTATCGCCAAAGCTGTTGTCTCTGTGACAAGAGGCTATACAGCAGAGATCACTTATTTCAAGCTGTACACTATATGCAAAATTAGATGGTACTCATTAAATAAAGTCAGCAGGACACTTAGGATTTTTGCAGTGAATCTAAATCAGGAGAAACACCATCATTTTATATACAGCTCCTGGAAAACCCAGTCTGTCTTTTGCTATAAGCGTTAGGTTTGTATACTGTGACGACATCCTATGCAGAGCTGCATTCAGCTGTCTATGCTTCTGCCCTGATGAAGCTCTCTATCCCTCAGGAGGGCCTGAGAGATCATCAGTGCGGGACAGAAACAAATTACCAAATGAAGCGCTGTGCTGAGTCATTTTACCATTGGGGAACTTGAAAAGAGGGCAGTAGGATCAATAGGAGACCTTCTTTTTAAATGGCCACCTAATTTAGTTCCCACCGCCTAAACTCTGTACTGCAGTCTCGTTATTGCTGTTTGTTTGTTTTTACTGCTTTCCTTGTCTTGTTTCATATGATACCTAAGACATGTTTATTTCCTAAATTTGTTCCAGTCCGTCATTTGCCCTTGTTAAAATGGAATAGAAATTCTCCTTCCGTCTTTCCTGTTATCTCTTCAGTATCTGAGACAATATATGTCCCATAATATCTCTTTAGAAACGTTGTTGCATTAAGATATAAAAGACTAGGGACCAGCGAGATGGCTCAGTGTGTTAAGGCTCTTGCCACCAACACTGAGGATCAGAGGATGATCCCTGAGACATACTTGGTAAAGGAGAGCATTGATTCTTGGGTGTTGCTTGGCCTTGACCTCCACATTGCATATGCTGGAACATCTATGCCTAAATACACACATAAATGTAATCAAATTTAAAAACACACAAAAGGCTGAATGAACCAATACATTAAAATGACAACCATGAATTGTTTTTTCTCTGCTCTTCCCAGTTACTTTTCTTTTAATGAATTGTTTGATGACTTTGCATACAACCAAAAAGCTTAAAATGTTCCTTGATTCTAAAATAGCAGCACACATTCAAGCTTAATGTTTATAAATATTTGCCCCATGAACCCTTGTTAACAGACAAAATAAGACAGCCTTTGAATTGTTCATAAATTGAGCCAAAGGACAGTTTATCAGTAATTGCTAAGGTAACGAACAGAGGGTCAGCTTACAGACTAAAGCCTGCAGCTGGGTCAGATTGCCATCTCAGTGTGCTTCAGCCTCCTGCAGTGTCCCAGACAATCTGTCTGTCATCACAGAGCAGGTGGCCAGCCAGGACTGTGCTGTGGATATGGTGACTCTGTCAGTTGCTAACCGGGATCTGTACTGCAGGAACAAGAAGGTGATGGGAATTAAGTTGCAATTTGCAATGGATAGGGGCCATAGAGTTGTACCTTAGAAGAGAAATCAGCCTTGTTCCCACATAGCCCCGTCCCTTTGGAGTAAACATTATCCATCTGTTAGTTTATCTCCAGTGCACTAAACCCTCTTGAGATTCTACATGTGAGATGAGTATTCTACAAGATGGATATTCTCTACTCATGGACTGGGCTTTTTTGATGCAATATTCCAATCTGCTTATGTGTCTTTGTAAGGGAACTTGCAGTATTCACTCCTGCCTCTTAAAAACAAAAAGGCCACAACACACACACACACACACACACACACACACACACACACCTGTTTAAATTTCCAAGAGGAGTTTCTGGCTTTGTATTGTTGGGCATCAATATCCAATAGAGTATCAGAGTAGGACACGATGTGCTAGGTGGGTGGGGCCATTTATAGATGTCTATTGAATTCCTGACTTAACCTAAGCCAATCATTTTTAACCCTGACTGGATCTTAAGACAACCAAGAGAATCTAAAACAAAAAACAAAATGCCCCCAGTAAGAGAATCCTCTGAAATACAGTGTCCAGACATGACTTCTCAGCAGGAAGAAGACAGCATCCAATGGTACAGCCTTGGCTTCAGCAGCTATTTCTTTTCTTCAAATTAACAAAATAAGACATATATGCAGTCAAACTTAGGCAAATGAATCTCTGTGTATTTTCTTTCTCAATCTACAAAATAGAAGTAATCATAGCCCTTCTGACTAATGTATAATGATCTCATATAAAATTAAATTATAGGCAGCAGCAAATATTCTCAGTGCCTCCTCAAATAGCCTGCCATTTATTTAGCTGAGCATTCTAAGAGATACAGAAACAATTCCAAAGATAGTCATGTTCGTCTGTAGCAGAGTAGAATTGATGTGGGGAGGAGATTTTAGCTGCTGACCTTTATTTGCTCATGATCACTATGTCCTTAAAATACATAGCGTAAGTCTGAGTTCACAAAGAGATGAGCACATGCTGGTTTGGTATTCAAGCACCTCCACTGGCAGCAGAATCAGCGCTGATAACATTGTGCATTAAGACACCCCGAGGTTCATTCTACTTTGCCTCCAAGTCTCCTTGTCATTTTCATTTTGAACGACTGCTATGTGGGATTGTGGCAACCCCTAAAACACTGGCGTTTCTCAGAAGATTCTACCCAGCAGCCAGCAACTGAAGATGTAATAAAGGAGCTATGCATCAGGGGTGGTATGTCATGAAGGAGATTTATTAAAAGAGCTGATGTATGACCTCTCAGGGACAAGACCTCAGAAGTGAATGCTAAGGAGCAGCTACCTGGTACAGAACATTGCAAGCAGCTCATCTTCAGCCCCTGTGATGGAGAGTCTGTAAAACAATGTTGAAGAGAATCTGTAGAAAATTGATGAAGAGGTTTTTTTGTTTTTTTTTTCCCGTAGATAAGGTCTCCTTGGAAAACATTAATGTGAGCAAAAACATCATAGTTGTATTCAGAATTGTTTCAAATGCATTCCTTGATGCTCCCGATTTTAATAAGATGAGAGCAAATTGTATACACAACTGTAAGGAGCAAAGGAGTATTATCGGTAAGTATAGATATACCGACTCCTTACAAAATTAGAGCATACAAGTGGCTTTCTAAATTTGTTACAGAAAAAGAAAGTGGTTCCCTGATGTGGACGCCCGTTTTCCCCTGGTTTGACTCACTGTATAGCTGTAACAAGGGCCTCGACATAGTTGTTGCCAGTAAGAAAATGCCCTGGCTATGGAACTAATTGTTTAATTTCGTTTTGTGTGACTATGATTTTAATAGCATTTCACTCCCAACAATAAGAGTAAAATCATTTGCTGAATGACTTCTACAATCAATAACTCTGTGAAGTATATTATATATATATATTTTATCCTTCCTACAGCTTTTTGAAGGAGACTTTGATGATTATAGCTTCTCTGACAAAGATATGGCATTCTAGAGGTTAAGAAGCTCCCAAGGGTCACAGGGCCAGAGCAGAGGTGGGAGTCCAGGGCAGATATTCTGACACTTAAGCACCAGATCTTTTGTTCTTTTCTGTCCCTACAACGATTCTGTCTTTCAGCTACCATTGGTAAAGTTGGAAGATATGAACTAGATATTTCCTTGGTCTAAAACAAAGCAAAACTGCAAAATGAAATTGTTGGGTAAGTCCTGACTTTGGATAAAGGTTTCTCAATGTAGAATCACAGGCTCCTGGTGCCCCTAAATCTGGGAAGGCTTCATTGTCCCACCAGAGGAAGTGAACGATCCCTCAGTGACAGGGCACAGGGACAAGGATTCTCACTACCAGTCTATCATGAAGTTGGTCACACTCTGTGAAGCTTTGTGTGCACCGGCACTGCTGGATGGAGTACTAGACTGGCATTTTAGCAAGTCAAGACACAGCAAAGAAGTGTTCAACCGTAAGGCACAAACTCAAGGGACGAAGACCAATAGCACTGGATGTCCACACAGACTCCCCACAGGCATTCCTTAAGTGAATAACCTTGGATTCAGTCAGTGACAAAGGAAATCTAAAGAACAAAATGGTCAGCGGAGGTGTTTAGGCAGAGAGTTAGCTACTGTGTTCTCTTCTGGACAGTTCGGTGTACTGTAGAACATTTTCTGGATGCAGAAATCTATATAAGACTGAGTTTAAGAAAGAGCAGCATGAAGTAAGTGGTAAAGGCTGAAAGGAGGAAGGAGAATGGGGATGACCAGGGCATAAGGAACTGGCTGAATCTTAATGAAACTCCTAGCACTGGAAAGAACAATAGTATCTCTGGCCAACGCACTGACGTCAAAAGAAAAGGAATTATAGTAGAGTACTTTCTTTCTCCATGGTAAAAATTAATATGGATTTCAACCCAGTACTAAATGAAACATTTTTAAATGTGTAACTCTTGGTCTCCTCTTTTTGGAGACTGGATATAAAGCTGGATATAATTCGTGTCACTTATATTTGTTTTGCAGTGAATTTTCTGAAGGCCCCAGAGAAGGTTCTCTAGGAACTAACTCATGAAAACCTTAGGATGCGTCGACTTTTAGTAACAATCTTATGCAATTCACTAAGTGGTTGTACCATGTTTTTTAGCTAGTGATATAGTAAAAACTAATGCATGAAAACTCAGGTCCAAAGGGGGAAACACAGCTGTCGATATATGAGAATACCGTAAGAGACGGCTATTAGGACTTTTGTGACTGGGATAGAAACCCCCACTTTCATACGTGGTACAATGTTTCTTCTATGTCCAGATCCAGCCTGCAGCAGCCTCACCACTTCAAGTACAGCTTCAGTCTCCCACAGCCCTTTGCAGGTGATGTAGACCTTGATAACTCTTGCAATAAAAATCCAGCCATGTATGACATTTGGTAGGGAGGGAGCAAAGAGTTTAAATTGCCTTAGGGCATTAGAACCATTTTAAATTGGGTTTAATGAGGAATGGAAGACAAAGAAAATTAGGGGCTCAGATATTAAGTCAGATCAAAATGGGTACCAAATTACCAGGTATGGGGCTGCCTCTTAGTGGTTCTAGATAAAAAGAACACTTAATGTAGGTTTTCTCCAAGATTCAAAATTCACTTGTCAATTTCAAGTAGAAAAAAAATAAAGAAAACAGGATGCCACTTTAATAACTTCTTAGATGCTGGCATGACGGACTTAGGGTACCCTAAAAAGCCCACCCCTTCTGCCACACTATGTTAGAAACATACTTACACTTTCAAGAAGATTGGAGCATTCACTAGGCAGTCCATTAAAGCAAATCTGCTTCTCACGCTGCACACAAGATCTATCCCAATGGAATACAATTCGCTCACATTGCTCTTCCATTCGTTCACTCTCTTCCTTTACCTATGTTCTCTGCCCTATGAATGGAGTGGACTCTTTCCCTACAAGTTTTTCCCTGTGTCATGTAGGTGCAGCCACTTTTCTTTCGAAGCCCCCTTCCCCCCCCTCCCTCTCTCTGAAAGTCAGAGTTATAAAGCAATTACTAGTAGAGGCACACGCTAGCTGAGTGAGGGTAATCCACTCTGTCATGCCATGTGTCAGTATGTGCAGCCTCACAGAAGCCGGCATGGATAGCCACGGGGCCTCCAGGAAAAGCCCTGGACCCAGCAAAGAAAGGAAACTGTTGTTAGGCAGGAAGAATTCCTGCGAATGTCGACAGAAAAGGCAGCTTGCAGTATGTTCTGCCAAGCTCAGTGCTTATGAGCACTTAGAAGGACACCGCACATACTTGCTGTGTGCGGTGAAGTCCTCTGTCAGAGGGCACCCGTGACATGTGACATTCGCTAGAAACAAAGGGGCTGCCCTGAGCAAGAAACTTCATCACCAGGAGATTCACATCCACACCTTATTGAAAGGACACTCTAGCCCAGAGCCCTGATTCTTTACCCTCCCTGAGCCTAGGATGGACCAGGGCACCTGAAAAACCATTCCCTGATGCCCACATTCCACCCCATAGATTGCCAATTCACTAGTCTGGGGTGTGGCCTGCGCGGTAGGATTTAAAAAGCCTCTCCTGCATAGCTGAGGTGCAATCAGGCTCAAGAGTCCCTGATGGGTTTCTAGAGAAAGGCCACTTCTCCCACCTTACTTTATTGCAGAATCACTGATTCCTGGAGTCCTAACCTCTCTTCACTTAAGCCAGAGCTGCACTGTAAGTAGGAGGGCAAACTTTATAAAAGACTTGAACTCCCGACCCCTGTCAATGCTGCCTCTGCTGCCTCTCTTCTGTCCCTCACCATATAGCCGCCCCTGACATGGCACTCACCTACCTTTCTTGGCAAACCACAAGGGCTACTATCAAGTGTTGCTTTAAAAGCACAAACCTGCAACTCTGCTCAGAGTCTGTGGCAGCTTTCGAGTGGGCAGCATTTGAGCCTGCATCCCCAGGTGTATCTGCTGGGCAGCCAGGTTTGGGTGTAACTGAGCTCCTCAGTGGGTCTAGCCCTTCATCCTGCCAAGTCATTAAGGATTTGTAAGGATGAATGAGCTGTCGTGAGAGCAAGGGCCTGCTGCAATGCTCCTTTATTAATTATGGGGAAGTGATGTATTGGCAATGGTATGGCTTCTCTTGGAAAGGACAATGAATGATTCGTCGATTGCTGCATTAGGTCTTTCCTGACTCAGTCTTAACGCTCAGTGTCTTACTCCTGTCTGTAGTTTAAAAGCAGCACAGCATTCATATTAAAGGGCCTCTTGGTCTTTATTCCCATGGAAGCTGCAAGGTGTGAGCGAGATAGCAACACCTTGAGTCTTTCTGAGATCTCCGCTGGGAAACCCCTGTCCTCGTCCATATTTGATCCGAACATCTAGTAGCTAGCATATAATCCTTCCTATCTCAATACGAAGGCGAAACACAGAGTAAGGATTAAAATAAAAATGGTGATACGTCGCCAGATTCCCTTTGCTAAAAAGAAAGCTTCCATTAGAAGAGGACTAGAATGTGGAGGAAGAAAGATGTATCTGGAGTAGCAAATTCGGGGGTAAGGAAGAAGTAGGCGAGTTGTATAGGGGGGCGGGGGCGTCAGGTTGTCTATGGATCAGTCTAACAGGATTCAAAAGAAAAGTTGCAGTAGCTCGTGTTTGCGCGTGTCTGTGTCTGGGTGCGGAAGGGAGCGCTGGCTTGCGCGGCGGGTACGCACTGCGGGGGGCCCCACGGCCGGGGAATTCATCCACTGGTGGAGCACAGGAGACCCGGTGGCTGCAAGGGCTTTCCGCCCGGCTCGTGTTCCCACAAGGAACCCAGGGGTGGCGCGCGGGGTCCAGCTAGGCAGGAGGCGGCGGGCCCGGCGCGTGCGAGCCAGTGCGAGGCTGCGGGCGGGCGGGCGGGGTGCGCGGGAGGGAGGAGAGGGAGCGAGGGAGGGAGCGCAGCGCGCGCGCCGCCCGGCCCCGGCCCTCCCAGCCTGCCGGCCTCGCCGCCTCCCGCCCGCGCGCACCGCTGCCTGCCACCGCCGCCGCCGCCGCCGTCGCTGCTCCAGCGGGCGCTGCTCGGGAGTCGAGCCGCCGCCGCCACCGCCGCCGCCGGCTTTGTGCTTCCAGCCGAGGATGGGAGCGACCTTTTCCTGAACAGGAGCTGTCTCCAAAAGGGAGTGAGCGCGCCCGATCGCCCGGCGGCGTGCAGGGAATCCATCCACAAGGCTCAGCCCAGGTAAGGAGCTGGTCCCCGGCAGGCAGCAACATCGAGAAGGAAACTGCTCTCTTTGAGGTTCTCAAGGCAGCGATTCCCTTCGTTTAAGCCAAAGGGTCGGCTTCTTAATCGTGTGTGTGTGTGTGTGTGTGTGTGCCTGTGTGTATGTGTGTGTGTGTGTGTGTGTGTGTGTGCAAACGCACGCCTGCAGATTTTCTGGGTGTCAGTGGTTCTCTAAGAGTAAAATTGCTCAGGCTGTTGGTGGTTTGGGGCGTGAGGGTCCCCGCCTGCCAGTGTAGATTGCCAGAGAAGAAAGGGCTGCTGGTAGGGGGGAGATGCTGCACCCTGGACAGTGCTGGGCTGCGAGGATTCCAGGCGCGAAGAGCTAAGTCCACCAAGAAAGCAGGCAGCGCTGCTGGAATGCCAGACACCTCCACCCACTGGGCTCCTCACACGGTCGGTACCCCACACTCCTGGTAATCCCTGGGGTCTTCCCCCAAGGCTCCACTTGTGAGCCACCTCTCCTGGCGGACGTTGGGTGCTACTAGGCGAGGACTGCAGAGGGGAGGGAGGTGTGGCTGGGTAGCAGAGAAAGAGGAGGGAGAAAAGCTGTGGGGAGTGGGCTGTAGGATTCCCGTGCATGGGCACTGTGTTGGGGATTCTGCATGCACTTGCGTCTTTACCATGAGATTCAAAGGGAACTTCACAGCTGCATCATTTACCACTGAGGCTGGGCTGGCCCTTGGGGAAATGACCAGTGTTCTGAGATTCAAGGATCTCCTTCTTGACTCCTCCTTCTCGAGGAAGAGGCAAGACAGTCCGCCAGAGAAACGAAATCCGTCCTGGAGACGCTTTAAAAAATACAACATATGTCCATGTTTGCCTCGTTGTCCGCCCCCCCCCCCCCGTAGAGCCATAGATTCTGTCTCTGTCTGGTGAATGACTTGCTAGCAGTTCCTACTTCCCTCCCCAAATAAAGAGGAGGTGCTTGAGTTAAGAGCAGCAGTAATCCAATTTAACAAAGCATTTTTTTTGGGAAGAGACCAACGTGCTTGTTATTTGTGATCACGGGCAGAAGAAAGTCATGTTTTTTGTGCTAGGTATGTCTTTAACCCCCCTTAGCCTGGCTCCCTGGAAGGCACTCTCTGCTAGTCAGCCACTAGTGGTTGTGAATATAACAACACAAACTTTGTCCTGCTGGAGGTGTAAAGCCTAAAATGAGAAAAAAGGATATCAGTGGGAGGTGTAGTGGAAGAAGCTTTTCGAAAAATGACAGATGCACTAAAGACAGTTCAGGCATCCTGATCAGGGAGCCAGCCGCTGAGGAGGTGAAGATTTCTCATAAGATTTGCTTCAAGAGAATGTTTGAGGACCTCAGCTTGGAGCAGCAGAACGTTTACAACCTTAGATCTGCTGTCTTGCTGTGGGAAGGTTTCTCAAGGGGCATTGTGGGGGCGTGGGAGGGGAATTCTGAAAGTATGCACCACTAAAACACACACACGTACTCAAGCAGAGAGAGACACACACATGTACTCACGCAGAGAGACACACACACACGTACTCAAGCAGAGAGAGACACACACATGTACTCACGCAGAGAGACACACACACACGTACTCATGCAGAGAGAGAGAGACACACACACCTCTTCTCTAAGACTTTTTTTGGGGGGAAGATGAATCTAGAGTCTTCATTCATTTGCAATAAGAACACAAAGCCGGAAAAAGAATGACTGCTTAGGTTCCTCTTTCGAATTCCTGCCTTACTGGGATTTTGCTCTCTGGTTTTGTCAAACTTGCTTAATTTCAGAGGTTAGCTGGGTGTAGAAGGCAGAAGGAAGGACAGCCTGCTCCATCCATCTTTAGGGTTTTGTGAGTGAGCGGGTGGGGGAGGACCCACTGCTTTCAGTCAGATGGGCTTTCTTCAGTCATTTTCATTCCACACGTTCTGCCTGCTTTGAGGGTTCCATTTGGATCTCAGAACTCTTAACTAAGATCTTCCCAATCTTTTCCTCCTTTTAAAATGGCTGTTGCGTTTTTATTAAAAAATGAGTGATTAGTTCCTAGAAAAAGAGTGAGGGAAACACAAGCAAACAAGAAAGCTGAACTGAGAGAAAGCAGTATTCACTGCTGAGCTGACCAGAGGTAGCACAGGATGTAAGCATCTAGGGTGATTATCTCAACTATTCTGCCTTGAAAGCAAGCTGCTTAGCCTGGCTGGGGTGGGAGAGTGTTGGACTAAAGGCATTGGAAGGCCTGTCATGGCCCCCTGTATATTTGTAGACCTTTCATCCTGTAACTAGAATGGTTTCTATGGCATCAATTTGGATTCAGATTAAGAGACAGACAGAATTTCTGTTGACCATGAGGAGAAGGAAAGAGCATAGGAGTGCGCGGGTGCTCTAACTCTACATGAAAACAGGAGGGGAAGGTGAGGAATCCCCCTAGGACTGATGTGCAGGATTTATAGAAGTTGGCTCTTTCAAGCTCACTATGCTTTGAAACAATAAAATACACCAAGAAGAGCTTCAGCATTTGTTAGCAAGCTATATTTAACATGTTTTTTTATCAGACAAAAATAGACTTTTATTTATCTTGCAAAGTAAACGCATGGTTCCTTCCCTCTTAGTGCTTAATCTGTTTCTCTGACAAAATAAATGAGAAGGACTCTGGAGCCTCTAGAAATTGCATTTCTTCTCTAAAAAGAGAATGGGCAGCAAGAAGAAAACACACGCGATGTAAAGAAAGTGTTTTGCGCCTGATTGTGGTTGGCACATATGTGGGGTGAGTCTTTTCTCCTGGGCACTCCAGGTAGAGGGAGGACAATCTACAGAAAAGAAGCAGGTATAGGAATCAACAAGATCCAAGTTGAAATAGAAGTTAACTCTATAGCAAGAAGCCTTTAGAGAAGATAATGTTATATCAGGTTGCCTGCCTCATGTTCTTCAGCTGTTGTATACATTTCTTTCAAGTAATTCAATTGCTGATTTTGTTAAGCGTTTTGTGGTCCAAATATTACCTTCTGTCACTTAGGGACATTAATCTTTTGCTTAGCCATCATTCAATACTATCCATACTCCATGATTAGATCCTATAAACTCACAGTTAGACACCCCCTTTCCCTAGTAGGAACATTTTACCCATCTGACCAAATTCTATTGCTCCCTCTTGTGGCAAGTATTCTCCCTGACTTTCTCTAGATCCCCAGAACGCACTGCTCCCTTAGCTGTCTACCTCTCCAGTTCTAATTCTCAGCAGGGCCTGAGAGTAAGCAGGCCAGTGGGTTACAGCACTAGCCGTTCCCACTTTTCCCTCTGTACAAAATGCTTTGGGCTCCCGGGGGATGTCTCTCAGATTTAGTGAAGTAGATGTCGGTGTTTTCTGACCCGTTGGGATGGACTAGACTCAGGAAATGTGAGCTTTCAGCTTTTGCCTTTTGGGAATTTTATTTAAAGGCAAGACTCGTCCAGTGGGGCCTCATTAGATGCTGTAGGATTATTTTCCATTCTCTCTCTGACTTTCTCTTCCTTCCTCCCTCCCTCCTTTTTTCCTCCTTCTGCCGTTCCCTCTCTTGTCCTTTCTCTACTTTTCGCTGTCTTTTTTTTTTTTGCCCCAGCCTTTAACCTCTCATGTGTACACATGCATCATGCTGAAACTTTAATCAAGAAGTAGGCTCAGTCTTTCTTACATGCAACCCAGACAGCTTATTTTCTGGCTTGGAGACTTGTAGGGTAAGTGCTTACTGGTAGGTTTTCATCAAAGGAGTTCCAAACACAAACGGGGAGCATCTTGATTCAGTACTCCTTACTGCTGTCTTCCCTGCCGACTTTGTTTTGAACCTGGCTGCCTTATGCTCACGTTTGCAGCTGTCCTTTGGTCCTTTTAGTCCAGAGTGTAACCAGATAGATGAAGGTTCAAATGACACACATTTTGACTTTACTTCCTGCCCAGTTTTCAAAGAAGGGAAGGAGCATCCTGACTGACAAGCGAGGCAAGGAAAATGTTTCTGTGGCTGAGGGCCAATACCTCCTTTAGAACAAGTTGCTTGAGTCTGGCCTACACAGTCATAGGTTCAAAACCTTTATCCATTGGCCAACATAGGATCTGAGATCCTTAGAGTGAAGGTATTCTGTCAGACAGATCCCTAAGAAAATATAGAGGTACTGCCTGGCTGAGAGGTACTCTGTACGAATCCCTGCAGGCCATTATCATCTGCTGATTTGTGAACCTAGAATGGTTTATACAATTAGCTGACAAAAAGTCCTAGGATGTAGGAAGACAAAACGCAAGTGAATGGGATTTAAAGCTGCGTTTCTGCCCAGTGAATGCCCCTCTGAAGACTGTTCTGATTGGCAAGTATGAGGAGTCCATTGCCTGGGAGCAGAGCTTCTAACAAAGGGGTTGGGAGCAGGAGAGTAACTGGAAACAGGCAAACATGGATTCCCACACTAAGGGGCTACTCTTAAGCAGCCTTGGATCTTTTCTTGAAAGCTATCCTCTTTTTTTGTAAGACTTCTGAGAAATGGGCAGAGTATTTTCTGTAGAGTAAATTGATGATCTTTAAATCCTGAAGGTGCTGTTTTGTACCATATGCAACATTTAAACCCTTAAGTGTTGTATGGTACCATCATCAGCATCCTCACTGGTTACCTAGGTGATATTAGCCTGATGCCAATTAGGGTAAATAGTCACCTGCACGTTCAAGAGATGGAAGATAGTATCAGGGGCCATCTGCAGATCTCATGCTGTTGCAGGCAAAGTCACAAATAATAATTTCTTTGTTGACTCTGATGTGAGATCAAGTCAATCAGCAAGGCAGTGATTCAGCAACTTACATGAATCCAACTATGACATTTATTGAGCCCTAGATGTATATAAGGCCCTGCACTAGGCTTTTCAGAACACACACATAAAAAGTGAATTATTTTCCATTTGTTGGAACACTTTGTCATGCCAATTCTAGACACGCTGCTGTACATATGTATATATTTTTCGGATTCGATGCTTTTAAGTGTCCTGAAAGGAAGCATCACTGCCTTAATTTAAAGATGAAGACTATGGCACAGGTGCACGACTTCACATGGGTGAGTAAGAGACTGTACAAAAGTCACGCTCTGGATTGAGTGCTTCCTGTCATGATCTAGAACACCTATAGATAAAGTACCATGGCTGAGTAATGCAGGTTCCAAACTGCAGAAGAATGAAGCGCTAATGAGATGAAAAGAAGAGAAGCTTGGCCTGTGACTTCCTCTAGGAGAAGGTATTTCAGGTCATTTGATAGGAGGGAAAGGGGGTTAGAAAACAAGTGAGCCGAGTCCCTTTGAACCATGTGGAGCCTGCCCCAGGCATTTTATGACAAGGACAATAGACGAATGTCCTGAGCAATTCCATAGCTACTAATCTGCTCCCAGTCAGGACCATGCATATGAACTGTAGAGTTAAGACACTTTACGGCATTTTACACTTGAAAGCAACTTCCAACACGATCTTGGAGCACAGCCTTGAAAGATAGAGGCTGTGGAATAGTCAGAGGCAAATAGAACCAATGAGTCACCTGTCAACTCATTTCTCCTTTTACTTTTTGGTTGGTTTTAAAGATAAGCTCTCACTATGGAGCCCAAGTAGGATTTGAATTCAATTCTCCTTCCTCTGCTTCCAGATTTCTGAGACTGTAAGTGTGATGCTACCCTTGGTATTCCCTGGTGCCGCTCTAGGTTGATTTTGTTTATGTATCATTGCTGGCTCTCATGAATTTCCCCTTTCACTACTCCAGCTTCTCCAAGACCTTCATTAATACACAAGACATAGGGCAACTCTTTGGCTCTTTGGTTGCATTCATTCCTTAGTAAAAAGCCTGCAAGTCAAGGTCAAGGTCATGAGACTGCTTATCCATCTCCGAAGGGACATTTGCTTCGTAGACCTTCACTGTAAGTGGCATCAGGGAGAGTTTGGAAAGGTGCTACCTCTCAGGAGTATCATGTCCCCTTTCAAAATGCCTTTCTTATGATGGAGATTGTGACCACCCCAAGCTGAAGTTGGTGTGTGTTGGACGAATTCACACCCCCCCCCCCCCCGTGAATCTTTTCTGTCTTTCTTCCCAGAACATGCCGTTCTTTCGAGAGCTTCTTTTTCATCAGCGCTCTCATTTCAGACTGTCCTCAGCACTGGAAAACACATCAGATGGCATGTAGTTTTTTTTTTCTTTTTCAAATAACGAAATGAAGAGTACTTAACATTAAATGGCTCTAAGATGGAAACAGAGAGAGTGATACCTAGAAGTCACCCTACTTCTTCCTCTCTGACAATGTAGAAGACCTTCCCAAATGCAGATGTTTTCCAGCTGTAGGAATGCCTAGATATCTAACAAAGATTCCCCAGGGAGGAACCAGTACTGAGACACTGCTTTTTTTTTTCAATGTTGACTCTTCAACTGCAGGTCCCTTGTGTTCTTGGCCTATAGTGCTCCGAGACCAGCAGATGTAAGCAGACCATTCATATTTACAATGTCTGTTTGTATTCAGCATTTCTCTCAGCTCCTTTCCCTCATATATTTAAGGAGGGATGATAATGATAATAATAGTAATAAAAACAATAATGAGCCTATGGATTTTGTGGGAGAATAATACATTAGTGCTATAGTCTCTGGTGCACAAGTATTCTACAACGATTTATAAATATCTTAAAAATAAAGGAGTCCTTGTTCCTATCGTGCCATTTATATGAATATGTTAAGTGATGCAGAGTATTTCCATGGAAAGGTGGAATGCAAGTATACCCTCGATGACATGGACCCAACCATTATGTATTGGTTTGTACTCTTGTTTAAGATATCTTTGTATAATGATACAAATTTAGGGCTATTTTTGTTAGAACATTATATATATATATATATATATATATATATATATATATATATATATATATATCTTGTTTAAGTTATTGTACCTATGCAGCTCATTTAACAATGTAATGTAAATTTCCAGTCCTTGAAAGTTATTGCTACAAAACTATTTAGGATAATTAAGAAATGTATGTTAGTAGTTAGTCATCTATAATAATCAAACTTGTAGTCACTTTAGGTATGTTTTCAAGGTCAGAGACACATTTTAAATTGATAGGTAATCTTCAAACAATTCAGAGACCTATAAAATATTTATTTAAGTATTTAAGATTTAAATAACATAAGGATTTCACGACAGTGAAAGATATCTGCTTGTGGTTGTACCAGTCCACTTTAAGAAAGGATGACTGACATTGAAGAACTGCCATATGGAGTTTGTGTTTATTGTGGCACAGTTAGTAACTGGGCAAGAAACTACCCTTGCCTTGACTGCTGACAGTATTTTATCCAAATTGGACAAATGGGACATAATAGAAGATGACTGATGAACTTTGCCAAGACAAGGTGGGGCAGTCCTTCAAATTTCCTGCTTTAGATAAAAGTCTGTGAGATATTTTAGGCCTGTAGTCCAAAGATAGATGCCCCTATGTTGTAGGAAAACCTGGGTGACTGTACAGGCAGCCAACTATCTTTGTCATTTCTATAGCTTTGGAAATTGTTTCCTCTGCACTTCCTCTTTACTCGGATAATATTTTATCCTTCTTGGATGTCTGATGGGGATTGGAGGCTAGAGAGTTGTACAGTTTTCCTTGTTGCCAAATTCAGAAATAAAAAGGACTTTCATAAAAGATGTAGGGTATCTATGCTTGAAAAACAAAAAAATTCCTAAGTTGTTTATCTAAAGAGATGTTTTAAGTTCTAAAAAGATATTTTTAGGATGGCAATACAAGTTATTCTAGAAAGTGACTTAAGTATAAAACTTTAGACTCACTAAGAAAGGGTAGATAACACAGTAATTTCCCTGAATTTGCCAAATAAATATAAACTGGACATTTTAAATATAATTCTTACTTAATAACTGTTCTTATCGTAGGTAGTTTTACTGTATGAGTTACATACAACCCTTTTTTTTTATTTAGGTAAAAGGGCAAGATGTTGTGGGACATTTTACACTGTGTGAAGTGTATTTCTGTGATTGGTGTAATAAAAAGCTGAATGGCCAATTGCTAGGCAGGAGAACACGCTGGGAAGAAGAAGGTAGAATCCCCAGCCAGACTCAGAGGATGCAGAATGAACAGTACAAAGATAGGTAATAAGCCTTGTGGTATGTGGATTAATAGAAGCAAATTCATTTAAGTTATAAAAGATAGTTGGGGGCAAGTTGCATGAGGAGCATGGCCCTTTGTTTGTCCTGGAAGCCCGGCTAGCTTACACCCAAAATAATCACACAGAAATTGTATTCATTAAATTACTGCTTCACTCATTATCTCTAGCCTCTTATTGGCTAATTCTCACGTCTTGATGTAACCCATTTTTATTAATCTGTATTACCACGTGGCAGTGGCCTCCCGGAAAAGAGTTGGCACGTCTGTCTCTGGCGGCTCCATAGTGTCTCTCTCACTCTGCTTTCTTTTCTCAGTTCTGTCTACCCCGCCTACCTGAGTGCTGCCCTATCAAAAGGCCAAGGTGGTTTCTTTATTCCACCAATGTAACCACACATAACAATGTAACACGTAAACAAAAGGACCTCCGACAGGCAAGCCTAAGCTAAAGGCTAAGCTTTCATAATTAATAATAAATCTTCATGTCATTATTTGTGGGCTGGTGGTCCTGACGAGAAAGCTTACTACACACACACACACACACACACACACACACACACACCACACACACACACACACGTACACACACGCACACACGCAGACGTTGTAAGATCACACACACACACACACACACACACACACACACACACACGTTTTTTTCAATAGTGATAAAAATTGCTTTTTGCCTTTGTGGACCATGGAGTCTGTCACAGTCACGCAACTCTATTTCTTCTACAAGAAAGCCAGCTCAGACAATACATACATAATGGAAGAGCTGTTTTCTTTAAGAAGTTATTTATGAACACTGACTCTGCATATCTCATACGTTCCCTTTGAAATGTGAAATGTTCTTTTATTCCAGTTTTCAATCATCTAAAAATTGGAAAACATTTTAATTTCATGGGCTGTACAAGACCAGGTGCAGACTGGGTTGGGCTCCATTGGCCATGAATTGTCGATTCCTGACAAAGTACATAGTGTGAGAGACGCAAAAACTGCAATATCAGTGAGTCCATGACATCTTAGCAGTTGGTGCAGAGTCAAGAGAGGTGGCCTAGAAACATAGACTTTGTTTTAGAGTCTAGTCTATCACTTTTGTGACATGTGGCTTTGCAAAATCTTTGCAGTTATCAGTCTGAGGTTTCTTACTGAGAAATGGAGAGAAAAGCTATCTAACTAGTAAGGGCTTTCCCAGAGGAAAAATAGTAATAGTAAAGGAAATTTAACAGAGGGAGATTTGGCTTTAAGGATGGATCAGGGAGGTTAGGTATAAAAGTTTGAAAGAGGAAAATATGATTCATATTAGCTTTTTTCTCATATTTAGTAGCGCATCTGACTGTCAGAAAACAGTGGACAGGTGCCGTCTTATGAATGGCACTGAATACCAAAATGTGATATACCATAAATGTTAAATTATTACGAGAATTAACTGTATTTAACAGTTGAATGGGAGAGAGTAGAAGGGACTTGTCCAAAGTTCCTCAGTGGAGCTAAATCTGGTATTCATTTCTTGTAGTCCCTAGACCAGTGAGCCCTTCATCCACCCTACCCCCCAGAACAGTGTATTGGAAAGCAGTTCACTGAAGGGGGATAGCTCCAACTTCCAAGATGAAAAGTCTCATATAAACTATAGAGTTATTTTCAGTGTTTTCCAAGCATGATCTCATATCCCACATATGATAGTAGGTCTGTGAATAATCCCATTATCCAGAAGGGTAATGTCAAGGGGTCAGCAGAAGCCTTGCCCTGAAGCATCTGATTCTCCTGATTTCCTGTAATTTTCTAAATTCTGAATAACTCAGATGTTATTTTCTCAGAGAACCTTCACTAAAACCCTATCAATCAGGCCCTAGGCTTCTATTTCTATATGATTATATTTTTCTTAAAGAAAATTTGCCACAGCTAATGATTACAGTTTGGGATAATTAAGAGTAGCATCTTTTGCCTGTCTCTCAGTGAGGGCATGCATACATTCCATGAGGAGAGAGGTTGTATTTATCTAGTTTGCAGCATTAGATACCAGAGACACCTAATAGACATGCAGTATTTTAGATGGATGGATGGATGTATAGATAGATAAATGGATGGATGGATGGATGGATGGATGGATGGATGGATGGATGGATGGATAAATAGATGCATGCATGCACAGACAGTTGCTTGAGAGATATACTACTCATCAAGATTGATGAAAATGGTTCTTGTTTAAGAAAAAGTTAGAGAAAGAAAGGTTTTACCACTATGAATCAAATGACTAAATGGCTGTTTTGTTTTTCTTTTTTCCTCCACTGACTTTTTTTTAACTTTCCCAATATCTCCTCTCAGGATCAGTTTTATGGCAGATCCTCCCCTGTCACAAAAAGGCAATAATAAATCAGCTTCAGCGTCATTACTAACATTTAACACTGTAACCCTTCTACTGATATTTAAACAATTTTCCAAGATACAAATGTTTGAAGGACACTCACTGCATGTCCTATGTAAAAGAGAGCATGTATGTTTCATAAACTGCTCAAAGATTTGTGTAAAAATATGTTTTCCCACAGGCTATCAGCACTCCATTTGTTTTGCTGAGTAATAAGAGTTGACAAGTTCCTCTTTAAGCTCACTTCCCTCTTAAAATTGTGCTGCTTTCATGTGGATTTGTACATGGTTTAAGAGCCAAGCCACTGAGCATTCTGTCAGGAACTTTCCAAAACTGCAGCATAGAATATTGACAGAGGAGACACATGGATCATTTATGCACTTGATTATAATGTGTCATTTTTTTTACTGTATTTTATGTATTTCCTTTTGCTTTCTACCTCTGCCATTCTCAGAAGCATGTGACTCTTCCATGGATTATGACTTGATATCAAACAGAAAAAGAATCCCTCACTTTCGGTGATAAAATCCATCTCCTACGAAAGTATTTTACTTGAGGATGAAACAGGGGGTATGCTCGTTAAATACACCAGACTCCACTCATTTAAACAGAATTTTCTTTATTAAAAAAATGAATTGAAAAAAGAAGAAAGTTATTTGAGATATTCTTGTATCATTTATCCTGAAATTGAAGTATAGCCCAGAGTTCCAGGTTCTGAGAGGATGCTAGAAAGGAAGAGGATCAACCCACAGTTCGGATTAACTCTGGAGCTGAAGAGAAAAGAGTGGGGGAAGTCCGCAACAGCCATGAAAAGCCTCGGATTTAAGGAGCAGATTTCTCCACTACTCAAACCGTTCCTAGGGTGTGTGGTCCTGCATATTTCAGCTTCTGCTTTAGGGTTCACATCTGGAGACTTCCCGTTTTCCTGATTTTGTTCAGGTGTTGCTGGAGTGTCTGGCAATTACAGCCTTCTGCTTCGAGAGGCAGAACTGACGCTATAGATCAGCTGCTTTCCAGACTACTCAGTGCCTGCATCTGCTGCTTGACGATCCCAGTGACTGCCTCTTAGACTCTGTTTTCCCTCATCCACTGGTCCTCCACCTCTCTGCTAACACAATCATGAAAGGCCTTCCTGTTTTAATCCCGGCAGGGGTCTCAGTCTGTAAGAAGCAAATCCATGTGATACATTCTTCTCACACCAGTGTTTTAATGCCATACAAAGCCCATGGCTGCCCTCAGATCCTCAGGCACTAGCTGAGTGCCACTCAGTTCATTTTTATGCTGAGGATATGTTTGCTGCAGATGCGCTTGCCTCAGGAGCCTCTCTGCACTCTGCTCAGCTCTTCCTTTCCTTCTCACCTGGCCTTTGTTCCAGGTATTTTCAAGGAAGAGCGCCAAAATCACACTACCTTAAAATTGCCGGTGTCAGCAGGAACATTATACTTGTCACCTGCTGTGTATCTGAGGAAGCTACCTGGGTTTTCTTGTCTCCGGGTGATTCTTGGGTGACCTGAAGTTGAGGAGACCGAGATGTCTGCAGTTATGCATGCCTTGTGTTCCTTTTGGATTACTCCTGCTTCCATGCTCTAGGGAGTTTCGTTCTCCTTGGATATTCCTTCTTTTATGGAATCTTCTCTTTGAAGTTCTACCATGAGTGTTTGCCTGAAGTTGACATCAAGTGACTTTCTTAATTGCTCTCCTCTTTATTTGCTAAGTCAGGGGCTCTCAATAGCTGCAGCTCCCTAATGGGCTAAGGTAGCTAACCAGTTTGTTTTGGGGAATCCTCTGCACTTTCTTCCACAGTGCCGGAACTGCAGCAGGCTGCCATGTTTACAGGGGTATTAAATGGGTTCTGCAGATCCAAACCCTGGTGCCCAGGCTTGCCTGAAAACCACTTTATCCATCGATCCATCTCACCACCCTGTATCTCTGAAGGCTGATTGTCTCTAGACCAGGATGGAGAATATTTTTGGCAGCAAACTTTTTTTTTTTTTTTTTTTTTTTTTAATGGCTTACATATAGAAGCCCAACTACGGTCACATTCTTTCCCAACATGCACAGTTAACTATCAGAAAAGGGCTGTTATTTACCCTCAAGGTTGGTAAGCAAATTTCAATCAAAATCTGCTACTGTTGTCAACCAAGAGGCCCCTGGAAGAATCAGAAGTGTACAGAGGATAGGTTCCAGGCCCCTGTCTCCAGGAGTTAACTCTTGAAATCCCTTGATTATAGGACCAAAGGTGGAATGGTCTGAAATTTCTAGAAGCATGGTTGTAGTACTTTGATCCAAGAACTTCCAGTAGGTCCACTTGAGTGTTCCAAAGCACTGTTGAAATGCAGATGAACTCTTGTTTTCTGGGATTCCCTAGTGATGGAAGATGTCGACTGTTGAAATGCAGGGGAACCCCTCCTCTTCTGAAATTCCCCAGTAATGGAAGATGTCTGTTTCCTAGAAAAGAGGTTCACAGTTTGACTCCAATATCACCTTTAGTGGGCATGAGCTGCATTGGCGGGGCATTTTCTCATCTTTGCCACACAATGCTTGGCACATTTGAGTGAACAGGTAACCTTGCTCTTGCAGGACTTTGTGTGGTTTTATTATTTATTTACTGTTGACCAGTTTAATTTTTCTATTAGTCCCGACTGTAAAGACAGTGAAATTTTGAGCTGCTTGAGAATCTTGATCAAATTTTAATTATTAATAATAAAGAATTACTTTGTTGTGACAAAATTGTGTTCCAGTTCCCATCATCCCCTCCTTTTTAAATCAGTTTTTCTGTCTTCCTGTCTCCTAGCATCTCCCCCAACATTTGGGTTTCTCCCAAGCAAAGTGAAAACCATTCAGTTTGTCACATGTCTTGGAAAAATTTTGGCTCCCAGACTTCAGCTGATGACCTCCCACGCTTAATTACAAAATCCCACCCTAGAGGATGGAGAAGCAGGAGACACAAGTAAAAACCTGGAAAGCATGGTGTAGAAGGAGCAGTGGGGCTGTGTCCCGCCACCCGGCTAGCTTTACACCGGAAATAATTACACGGAAACTGTATTCTTTTAAACACTGCCTGGCCCATTAGTTTCAGCCTCTTATTGGCTAATTCTCACATCTTGCTTTAGCCCGTATTTAGTAATCTGTGTAGCACCATGAGGTGGTCCCTTACCAGGAGAGATCTTAACCTGCATCCAACTCAGAGAGGAGAGGCATGGCAACTGCCTGAAGCATCTGCCTTCTTTCTCCCAGAATTCTGTTCTGTGTACTTCGCCTACCTAATTTTCTGTCCTATTAAAGGGCCAAGGCAGTTTCTTTATTAATCAATGAAAGTAACACATAGACAGGTGACTCTCCTCCATCAGCATGGAGATAAAGCAACCTACAAATATGTAATCAGATGGGAAGGGAAGCCTGAGAACTTATTCTGCACTAAGTATCCTAATACAGAGCTCTTTGTTCCCAAACATTAGTATTAGTAAACTGTTGCAGAAACAAACAAATAAACAAAAATCACTGTGATATAACGTCAAGTGCACGGATTCAAAAACCTTGTTACGGCATTTGAGGCTGCATAACCTTTGTCAATGGGCTAGTACTGACCATATGTTATATGTTTCTCATTTGTAAAATGAGAACAGCAACACAAACCTCATGGCACTATTGACAGAAACCTCAGGACGATCAAGAAAAGAGAACTGGTGATGTGTGTGTGTGGGGGGGGGGGTTTAGCCAGTGATTTCTGCCTTTATCGCCATCATTGATCTAAGTGCACTTGTGACATGTGCTACACTGCCCAGGTGTAGTAACTCTGAAGTTAGTCCTTGTTGGCCCCTCGCTGAGACCCATATTATCAACCTGTCTTTTCTCTAAACCCTTCTCTGTCATCTGTTGGAACCCTTTGTTCCTTTTCCAATATCTCCTTCCTTCCCACATGTTCACGTTACCATGCAGAGTGAGCACAATTAGATTTGGATTTTCTTCCCTGTTCTGGAATGTCAACATGACGGGTGTTGGGGGAGGTTTGATCAGACGTTTTTGAGTTAAATTGAAAAGAGAAGGGATAGATGTACCCTTAAGTACATTCACAGTGTTCGATGCTCTCCACAGAACGGATTCAGTCAGCAAACCAGAGCTGGTTTAGGAAAACCCGAAACCACCCTGTCACCACAGGCTAGGGAAGAAGCCTGGTCCCCAGACCCTCCCTCCAGGCTAGAGACCAGCTTTTCCAGCTTGAGATGGTTGCTGTAAGCCTAGATAGCTGATTTCCTCTCTTCTGGATGACACTGCTGTTGGCTTTTCATCCTGATGTCGACCTGTGCTGATGAAGTGCACATCCATTTCACATAGTGAATATTAAGTGCAGGTGCCCAGGCCCAGTTCCCAGATTCTCATACAGCAACAGAGGGTTGATGAACCAGCACAGGACCCTATGAGAATTGTTTGATTCATCCAGTAGATATGTGCTGTGAGCTGAAGTGCATCTTCTATACATCAATTCTAACTGAAAAAAAAAAAAAAAAAAAAAAAACACTGTTAAAATAAATAAATAAATAAATAAATAAGAAACAGAAATCTCTGATACTATAAGGTTTAGGTTTATTGGAGAAAGACAACAATAAATAAAATTATTGAATAAATTATTTGAGATGTAAAAGTAGTAAGTGCTATGGACAAAAATAGAGAGAAGGACTAGTGGGTGGGACACGTGGCTTCTTTATAATATCTTCATTTGCTTGAAGCTTAAATCTCTCTTCCTTTTTTAGGACCCCATTGCCTAATGCTGCCCCAGTCATTTCCTTTGCTGGGCAATTTAAGTGGGTGTTTCCTGACACGAGACAGGATCCTGACTTCGGTTTTATTAGTTCAAAGAGAAGGTCATGAGTCCTGATCTGGCCTCTCACAGCCTGCCTCCTTCAATTTGTTCATCACCCATCAGCAGAGATGGAACACTGTTTGCTCTATTTGATAGGTGTGGAGGAGGGTTGTTACCATGGTGTTGACACAGATTGACTGGGGGAACTGAGTCCTTTCCTGAAGTCTGGTTTTGGTCTGAAGGACTATGGTTGGGAACTAGATGCTGTACATAGCATCCTAGATGGAATGGTCAGATGCAAAGAACTTTCATCCTTGGCTGTTCCCTCTTTATTTAGAGGAGCTCAAATGTCCTTGTATTGGTTGTGGATAAAAGTTTACATTTGCTTAACTGTTGTCTTAAAAATAGATTAATTGCTTAGCTTTAAAGAGTTCCATCAGCAAGAATGACATGGAAGGGAATTTCAGGTCCCTAGGAAAAGAAGTCAAGGAGTTACTTGGAATAACACCAACTGCCAATCAACAAAATGTGATTAGGCCATCCAGTGAGCTAGGCTGGTGGGAATCCAGCATATTCCTTTTGTCTGAGTCGGGTACTCTTGGATCATCAAAACTGGCTACATCCTCCAAAGGGGACAAGCACTCTGCTTTTCTTTGCTCTGGAGGCTCTTTACCTTGACAGCTGGATGAGCATCCGCTTGCCCATTTCTGTTCCTTACATCTGTAACTCTTCTTTTATATCAGTGATCGACTTACCTGTACCTGCTTGGCTTTTTATCATCATCTTTCACTATCATTCAGCTCTGTAACCTGTATGTGATACTGGTGTCTTGTTTTAATATTTCTAAAAAGGCAGTATATAAAAAACAATCCAAGTATTCTTGACATAATACTAAGAACAATTTTGGATGGTTTAGTGGATGTTTCTATGTGATCCTTGGCTATAGTTGATCTGAATCCATCATAATCAACCTATACTTGTACTAGTATTCAATAGATTGGGCAAGAAATATAAAAAAAAGTCTGGAAAGAAACAAGATTTGTATTTGCTTTTCTGTGATCTTAGATTATCTCCTTGCTCAAGTTCTATGGAAGTATGCTAGAGGGGTATGTAAGGGAGATGAAATAAACTAGTCAAATGATGAAGAAAAAGACCCTGGGCAGAGGGAGACAATAGGCACGAAAGGAGCTGCCTTGTATATAACACCGATTCATATCCTCATGGGTATTTGCGTTTGGTATTAATTTAATGGAGACAGAAACTGAAGTCCAGAGAGTTCCTTCCAGCTGCATCACTGCCAATAAGTTACATCAGTGTTTTGTAGCCACCGATTTCACAAATTATTGTGCTGTCTCCTTTTGGAAATCACTGTGATGTTTTCAGGTCACCTCAGAAGCCCCTCACTGCCCCTCCTCTCTTTTTGTTGATACGGATCATGATGATGGATTTGTACAGATCCACCTGCCTTTCCACATCCGTTAGCCTTCTGGCTAAGAACCATGTCAGATGTGGGCTACAGTAGGGATGGAGGGCAGAGCTTTTGTTGGCGGACCTGAGATTGCCCTGACAGTGTACACAGGAAGTGGTTGCCAGGCAATTGCTAAAGGCTAGGGCGTGCAGGGCAGCTGTCTCTAGGAACATGCCAGCTCTTGTGCTGTCGTTGATGCTTGTCTGCTTCAGTGTCTAATATGTGAGAGAAAAGTCCAGGCTGGTCGGCCTTCCAGGAGACTGATGTTAATGAAGTCCTTCTTGCTCCAAAGGGGATTCTGAAGGGCTAGTTCAAATAGACATACAACTATTGTCAAATATTGCTTTACCTACTATCAAGGTGAAGGTTTAATCTTCATTCAAGAGTTCACTATGTGTGACTTTCACCAAGTACTAACTTGCCTATTCCTCAGTTATCCCACTTTGAATAGAGTTATATTTTCCATATAGAGTTAATCTGTTTAAGTTTCATTTATTCCATTTTAACGTAGAGTTATTGTCAGGGTACCAAAAAGTTCCAGAAGGGTGCTAGTTGCCTACATTGTCATGGAAGCCTTAACACATTAGGAGGGCATAACAAGAAATGGTTCTTGATATTGTAAATAACTGATACCCATAAAAAACTTAACATGATGTCTACAGCAGTGTTTATATGTGGAATGTCTTAGTCTCAGGAAGTTGACTATGAGTTACTATCATTCTTTTAAAAACTATGAGGCTCAGTAGGAAAAGATGGCTAGTCTGGGACACAGAGAGAAGTCTGTAATAGTTCAGAGATAAGCCACTGTTGTCTTCTCAGCAAGCAGGAAAGACTGCATCCTGAAGCTCAAAGATGAGATTTTAAAGGGTCTGCAGCAGAACCAGCCATTGACTACAGAGAAATAAGCAAGAGAAAGAACAATAAGGAATTTTCAGGTGGCTGAAAATATCTTCGTTGCTTTGTAGAAGTTAGTACCGACTGAAGCATGGAAAGTGGAGTACTAGATTTGACAGCAATTTGGACAGAGTTGTTCATGTATCAGACAGAGAAACAGATAACAGTCTTGACTCTTCCTGTTAATCTTTCTTATATTTTTAGGCTCTCACGATGCTTTGCATAGACCATCTCAGCACTGCAAAGGCTCTCTTCTTTCTAAATGTTAGCTGTCTTATCTTTCATTTGTCTACCTGCCAGCCTTTGAGCTCCTTTAAAACTCAAATCTTATTATAGTCTCGAATCCACAGCCACTCCCACAGTCAGTTCAACACTGACCCAGTTGAGAAAGCTATCCGAAAAAAAATGACACCACATTGCAGCCAGCTGCCTCTTCAAGATCTGTTTCCATTCCTATCAAGGCCGAGGCCTCCATACTGCAGAGTCCTATCTCCCTCATTCACTGCTTTCAGAACACTAGTGTCTTGGTGGATCTAGACAGACTGAGCCAAGTATTGTCATTATTAGCCCTTCAACATTTGTAGTTGGCTGGAATTCT
Organism: Arvicola amphibius; assembly: GCF_903992535.2. Taxonomy (NCBI): domain Eukaryota; kingdom Metazoa; phylum Chordata; class Mammalia; order Rodentia; family Cricetidae; genus Arvicola; species Arvicola amphibius. The sequence continues at coordinate 120,306,930 of NC_052048.2, forward strand.
CTTCCTGTAGGTATCTACAAGACTTGATCACTTCCTTCCTTTTGGACTTTCCTCAGCTATTACCTCACCTTTGAGTGCCTCAATAAAATCAGGCATGCCTCTTGTGCATGAACATCAATATACAAACAGTCTGTCCTCAACCTGATTCTTTTCTGTTCCATTTTATGAGCCAGTATTTGTACTTATTTATCTGTTACCTCTAAACTAGAAAATAAATTAATGAAGACAGAGATCTGTGCTTTAGTCACTGGTGAATCCTCAGGACAGAAGAGAAGAAGTTATTGTGAAATTCATATTAAACACACAAGTGTTTGTGGCTAAGTGGACGCACAAGTTGGAATTAGACCTTTCACTCCTCTAGCTAGCTGGCTGAATATCACTTCATTGTAGGCACAGACTCCCAATCCACACAAGATCTGCAATGACTAAGCAGGTGGAAAGACTGACCAGGAACTTTTGCATGCTTTGAATATACATATTTCTATTTATCACCCTTTTATTTAAATTAGATGTCTGAAAACCTGTTGTTATTTTTAGGGTGTGAAAAAATGTAAAAAAGTCATTTCTCATCAGTTATGAGCTAGAAGGGATCCTGGCTACAGTAAGATCCCAAAGGTCTGCTGCTATGTGGTGGGTAAGGGATTCTGCCAGGCCTTGTGGTTTTATCTACTAACCATCTATAACAGACATGGGTCAGAAAACCTAGGCCAAAGTGAAGTTACTTAGAGCTAGATTGGAAAAATGAGGACATCTGACCTTGGTTTAACTTTCTACAGGTAACACAGAGTTCTGCCTAGGACCTCTTTTCCATCCATGCTTTATGGATGCAATAAATGGTCCTTCCCTGAGGCATTCCAGATGGATGTTATAGACCTTCTCTTGCACTGACCCCAAATCCCAGGCTTTGGAGGCAGAAGTGATACGAGGTATCAGCTGAGTTTTGCATGAGCTAGTGGGTGAATTTAGGACCTTGGTGGCCCAGTCAACAGTTTCACTTTTACCACTCTGTATTGCTCAAGAACTTTGTTGCCATGTCCTTCACTGCCAAAAGCTCTTCATTCTATGTATACTTTGTGGTTAACAGTTTTTATGCTACCTGAGCTAATTTAGATGGAATCACTACTCCTGTATGTTCTGGTCACCTGAGCTTGCTATAGAACTAAAAATGTCTGTTTTGGAACAATCTGGAAAGTATCTATTGACACTGAGAAAGGTTTTATGGATGCTTTCACTGCCCTCCTGGCTCCTCCATATAGCTCAGTCCAGGCCCGGTTATCTCTTGTTTCTGCTGCACAATGTCTGCAGCTTCCCAAGCAGGCTGTGTATCCAGATGTGGAAAGCTGTGCTTAAAGAGCCATGTGGTCAGCCGAGCACATATCAGGAGCCCAGACTTGCCGAAATTGGGGCGGGGAGGGTGCTCTAAGAAAACATGCTTTTTTAAAAAAAAAAAACAAAACTGTACTTAAAATGTAGAAATACTGCATTTTTAGTAAAATACTTTTACCTCGCAAGAACAAATACTCCTGAGTTTTGATTGCCAGCAAGCTTGAAGATTTCTGTTTCCAAGGAAGCTTGGAGCAGTGGGATGTGATTTTGCGAAATAAAATAAAGGTGTACTCCAGGATATAAGATAATCAACATGCCTTGTATTCAGAGGCTCTTCTCAGAATCTGAGTTTTAAGATGTGCATCTTAATAAGATGGTTTTCTCAATGAAGTAGTTTCCAAAGATAATGTACTAACTCAAATGTAAAAGAAAATCCACTTGAGCAATAAGGAAGAAATTACTTAATGCTTCAAAAGTTTTGCTTTCTGTTTATCGTTGGTTGTTAGTGTGCACCAGTGTGTGCTCAATAGAGCTGCGCTGTAACGGGACTTGTCATTTCCAGGGAGTCATTTGTGTGTCTTGCTCTGTGAATAGGACTCCAAGTAAAAAAAAAAAAAAAACACCGAGAGATTGAACTGTAAATGTTACAGACGATTGTTTAGTCACTGGCAGATCTTAGAATAATGATTCCCTGGAGATTTTGTGATGGCTAACATAAAGTAATATGAACAAGTTATTAATGATGGTTTGGTACTAATTATGTGATTGCTTTTCTTTCCCCTTCTCCTGATCCCTCTCCCCCCCCCCCTTTTCTTACTATTAGGTTGGGACATTTGGAAGTCTCATTGTACAACATGCTGCGATTAAGTCTCTCACCGACGGTTTCAATGGGATTTCGTCTGGTAGCTATGGTGGCTCTCTTGTTTTCCCATGTTGACCATATAACTGCAGAAGCAGAGTCGGAAACAGGAGGAAATGAAACCACTGAATGTACTGGGTCATATTACTGCAAGAAAGGGGTGATTCTTCCCATTTGGGAGCCCCAAGACCCATCTTTTGGGGATAAAATTGCTAGAGCAACTGTGTATTTTGTGGCCATGGTCTACATGTTTCTCGGAGTTTCCATCATTGCCGACCGGTTCATGTCCTCCATAGAAGTCATCACATCTCAAGAAAAAGAAATAACCATCAAGAAGCCGAATGGGGAGACCACCAAGACTACAGTAAGAATCTGGAATGAGACTGTGTCAAACCTGACCTTGATGGCTCTGGGCTCATCTGCTCCTGAGATTCTCCTCTCGGTCATTGAAGTATGTGGCCATAACTTCACTGCAGGGGACCTTGGTCCCAGCACCATCGTGGGAAGTGCTGCCTTTAACATGTTCATCATCATTGCGCTTTGTGTTTATGTGGTCCCTGATGGAGAGACAAGGAAGATTAAGCATTTGCGTGTGTTCTTTGTGACAGCAGCCTGGAGCATCTTCGCCTATACCTGGCTTTATATAATTCTGTCTGTCATCTCTCCTGGTGTTGTGGAGGTCTGGGAAGGATTGCTCACTTTCTTCTTCTTTCCCATCTGTGTCGTGTTCGCTTGGGTAGCAGACAGGCGGCTTCTCTTTTACAAGTATGTCTACAAGAGATATAGGGCTGGCAAGCAGAGGGGGATGATTATTGAACATGAAGGAGACAGGCCAGCTTCCAAAACTGAAATTGAAATGGATGGGAAAGTAGTCAACTCTCATGTTGACAATTTCTTAGATGGTGCTCTGGTTTTGGAAGTCGATGAGAGGGACCAAGATGATGAAGAAGCAAGGCGTGAGATGGCAAGGATTCTGAAGGAACTTAAGCAGAAGCATCCGGAAAAAGAAATTGAGCAATTAATAGAATTAGCCAACTATCAAGTCCTAAGTCAGCAGCAAAAAAGCCGAGCATTTTATCGGATTCAAGCTACTCGCCTGATGACTGGAGCTGGCAACATTTTGAAGAGGCATGCCGCTGACCAAGCAAGGAAGGCTGTCAGCATGCATGAAGTCAACATAGAAGTGGCTGAAAATGACCCAGTCACTAAGGTCTTCTTCGAGCAAGGGACATACCAATGTCTAGAGAACTGTGGTACAGTGGCTCTCACCATTATCCGCAGAGGGGGCGACTTGACCAACACTGTGTTTGTTGATTTCAGAACAGAAGATGGCACAGCCAATGCTGGGTCTGATTACGAATTCACCGAAGGGACTGTGATCTTTAAACCTGGGGAGACCCAGAAGGAGATCAGAGTCGGCATCATTGATGATGATATCTTTGAAGAGGATGAAAACTTCCTTGTGCATCTAAGCAATGTCAGAGTCTCTTCTGAAGATTCAGAAGATGGCATACTAGAAGCCAATCATATTTCTACACTTGCTTGTCTGGGATCCCCCTGCACAGCCACTGTGACCATTTTTGATGATGACCATGCAGGCATCTTTACGTTTGAGGAGCCAGTGACTCATGTGAGCGAGAGCATTGGCATCATGGAGGTGAAGGTTTTGAGAACATCCGGAGCTCGAGGAAATGTTATCGTTCCCTATAAAACCATTGAAGGAACAGCCCGAGGTGGAGGGGAGGACTTTGAGGACACGTGTGGAGAGCTCGAATTCCAGAACGATGAAATTGTGTAAGTTACATCTGTGTGTGTGTGTGTGTGTGTGTGTGTGTGTGTGAATATTTTTATGTATGTGAGCATCCATGATTTAAAAGAAATGGAGTTCAAGGAACAATAGTTATCAAGTTATATTTCTTTCAAAATAACAGATCTCTCATGGGTGTTTCTTTTCAATATGCACTCTACACAAGATCTTAATCTCATTTTTTTTTTACTTTTGCCATTTACATATTTTATATAAATTGTAGGGCATGATAAAATGAATTTTTAGCACAATTTAATAGATTATTTGAGATGAATTGAAGATTTTTATTCCATTATAAATTGCACAGAGTACTTATGTGTGTATACATAGCACATAAATATTGAAAACAAATGTTCAAGAAACCACAAAACTTTCTAACTCCATTGCTGTGCACAAATCTGGGAAAGCCTAAAACTGAAACACCTCTGAGACTATCTTGGCTACCACGCATGACTGAATGTTTCTATATCTTTCATTTGATATTGTGTATCATGAGACTATATGATAATGCATTTACTTGAAGGCTAATGTTGAATCATGACATATGATCAGTCCTGCTTCTTCAATTGGATGCCTATTTATTTATTTATTTATTTGCCAGTCTGGTTTTATTTTCTGTGATTGCGCTACCCTTTTTACCCTAGTGATATAAAACAGAGTCAGAAATACGTTTTTTCCCAAGCATTCTCACATGTGAGGAATGGGACAGAGACAAAGAAATGGCAAACGATTGACTCTTCTCTCTTCATTATTAGTGTTTAACCCTGTCACGGTGCCTTGCTGTAATACTGAGTAGTCAATTATAAAATGATTGTTCTATCAAGAGCTGCTATTGAGAGAACAAGGTCTTTCTTCTGCCTAGTCTTGGAGACAATTTTGTATTCAGCCACCCAGAAGGACAAAAGAGAGGACCTGGTAGTATCTGCAGTACATCAAAGGACCTTATCATGAATAACAATGTTGACTGAAGCGTTGGTAATTTATGAAATTAAGGAAGGAAAAATATATGCATGTGATGAATTCTAAAACTGGTTAATGTTGGAGCTACCAACAGGTAACATATTTAAACAGCAAGTATATGTTCACCAAGAATGACATTCTTCCTACAGAGTCTGCCAAAAAAAGAAAGCAAAAATATGGGGATGGGTAGAGGGAGTATGTTTCCCTTGTAGGACTTTCTGGGGTCCCTAGATTTCTTTGATGTTGTACAATAGAAATGAGTAGTCCTTGAATTCAATTACATATTGAAATTAAAGAAATGAGGGATTGTGTTTATAATCCTGTAGTGTATAGAGGTGGGATGTGTTTGTGTTAGTATCTGTTCTATGTTGTTAAGATTCTCCCTACTGAGATGTATTTTATTGGTAAATGAATTTTATGGAAACAGAATTTAGTAGCAATATATATTACACACTAAAGAGAATCTTCTTCCAGGGATTTGCTTTGACTATGATCGTGCCCAGATTAATTCACATCTGTTTTATTTTTCTACTTCCTGTTTTCCCCCCACTAAGTTTTCTAATAACTTTAGTTATGGACAGCTCTTGTAATCCCTATAAAATGTTAATGAACTCTGGAGATAGTTCTTCACCAGGTCAAAGCTGACCAGTGTTTTGTTTACTTGTTTGACACAGGATGCTTTCTCATAAAGAGAAAGCAAGTTTCTCCATACCTTCTAGAGCTAATCTTGTTCTTTCTACTCTGTTACTAAGTTTTTATTTTTTTATTTTTATTTATTTATTTATTTATTTATTTATTTATTTATTTTTGTTTTTCGAGACAGGGTTTCTCTGCAGCTTTTTAGAGCCTGTCCTGGAACTAGTTCTTGTAGACCAGGCTGGTCTCGAACTCACAGAGATCCGCCTGCCTCTGCCTCCCGAGTGCTGGGATTAAAGGCGTGCGCCACCACCGCCCGGCCTAAGTTTTTATTTTTGTTTTTTTTTCCCAAGCCATAGATAAGCAGTCTTCAGTTTGGTGGCATAAGCAGAAGAAGGTCTTAAAAGTTCTGACTGACAGGGATTAGATGGAATAATATTCTGCCAAGCTTTATTGAAAACATTCATTCAATGCAATTAAACTGATTTTGTTCTTGCTAAGGGAGGACTATGGTTAAACTCCATCTTTACAAATTGATGTTTCCTTTGACATTTTGTAAGAATTGGTGGAACTGGTGAACCTTCATAAGAACTGGTATTTTTATTTCTTTGTGCATGTGTCTGCAAGCATATGCACGTATGTATGTGAAGGACAGAGGCCAACCGTGGGTGTCATTCTTCAGGAGTATTCTGTCAGGTTTTCTGAGACAGTCTCTCGCTTAGCTCTGACTTACTGGTTAAGGTATGCTTAGACCAACTGGCTGGACAGGAAGCGTGTGCCCAAGGATCCATCTGTCTCCATTTCCCCAGGGCTCTGATTTCAGAATTCTGAGAATCAAATTCAGGTCCTCAGGCCTGTGTGGCTCTCTCTCTCTCTCTCTCTCTCTCTCTCTCTCTCTCTCTCTCTCTCTCTCTCTCTCTCTCTCTCTCTCTCTCCTTGAGTTTCTAGATCAACTACCAGTGTATAAAATTATTACTGTATGATATTCTCAACAGTGAAATGAGAGATATTAGAAAAGGAAAGCATTTTTTACAAGTAGAATGAAATTATGGCCCTACATTCCCAGCATTTTAATCTTACAAAGGTTTTAGCTTGACTTTGTAGAATTGCATTGCTACCAGGTATTTGAAGGTGCTGTGTAGACATGTTGCCTCTGCATATTTCTTTGTACTACTAAGATTTATTCTTGAGCTAAGCACCAAGAACTTAAACACAATATAGGAAAAAAATATTAAATATATGTAACTGTGCTGGCTTTCCGCGGTTTAGAAATACTAGTATTTTCTTGTCTTCTTTTTATAATGAGTCTCTATGTTCTCCAAAGCTAGGTCCACACATTAGATCCAGAGTAAAGAGATGTTCTCATCATATAATGAAGTTGGATGTGTGCACTCAGCCCAGGTTGTTGTTAAGGGAACGTTTCTAGCTTACTCAATTACATAGCTAGTTTTGAGAGAGATGGCTTTCTTTGAACCCTACAGTACACAGACGGAGCTGTTGACACAAGGAAGTTTCAGTGAGTACTTTGAATAATGTTTTTGTTTGTTTAACACTGCACGCAAAGCCTGAATTTATTATTCTTTTCAAGGCACGATAAAGAAATTCATAGCTAAGCTTAGATGTAAAGGTTATCTAATTTCAAGGGTCCATTAACCATGGTTGAAATAGGGTCCAATCTGATCAGCAGCAGAGACAGAGGCTGTATACTTTTATTGATTGTTTGATTTCTAGAACTAAAGAGATCTTAATCAACATCCGTTTCTTTTGCACATTGCTTTTCTGTGAATAAAGGTCTTAAACGTAGCTACAGAGTGTAGTAATATCAGAGTGGTGTTTTCATTATGTCGAACCACATCTACATAAATGTAGAACAGATCTGAGAGCATAATTCAGTCTGATAATAAGTTGTTATCCTAGCATGCAGTGGTTTTTATTAGAAATGCATCAACTGCTTTGTGTGTGTGTGTGTGTGTGTGTGTGTGTGTGTGTGTGTGTGTGAATCTGTGTGTGGGTGGCTGAGTGTGGGTGCACATGCCAGTGTGAACATATGCTTGTGGAGGCCAGATGTTAATGTTAGTCTTCCTCAGCCTTTCTTTGCTCTAGTTTTTTTAAAAAGAGACAGATTCTCACTGGCTCACCAACTGGCCAGTCTGGCTGTAATGTGAGTTCCAAGGATTTTTCCAGCTGTACACTGGCAGTCCATATATATATATATATATACTAGGATTCCAATCTTAAGGTTTTATGCTGGTGTGGCAGACATTTTGCCAGCTGAGCCCCCTTCTCGACTCTAAGTATCAGCATTTTTTATTTGTAGTCAAGACACTGAGGCCTCCTAATTCTGTCTTGTTTTGAAGTGTTGAAGATATTTAAATATTTAACAGAAAAATATCTGCACCTATTCATTCACATTCTAATATAAATGACTTGAATTATTTCATATTGACCTTTTCTAAGATCATATGTATAGTTGGGTATAAGTGTTGATAAGTAATAATTGTTGTTATAATATCTAATAAAATGTATTATCAAGAAAACTCTTAAAACTAAACTGTAAAACTCCACTCAAGGGATGTAATTAAAAGCACATGCTTTTGTACAAGATTAGTCAATGACAAAATGCAAGCTCATGCCAAACAATCTTAACTTTCAGTAGGGAATTCTGTCTAATGTTAATAGCTAATGAAAAAAGTAAATTGAGAACTCACTGATGTGATTTGTGGTTGGTAGATGATACCCACACATGTGAAGCCCGGCTGATGGTTATTCTCTAATGATACTAGTGTAGTGGAAATAATTATAACAAAATACAATCTGGTCTTTCAAGATCTATTATTAGCTTAAGTGTTCTGGGAAATGTTAAGGTTAATTAATTAATGTAGATACAAATTAAATTTAATTACTTAGTGGTGGCCCAATAATAATACCATTTTGGAAGATAATTTGAGAGATTTTGATTATTTATTGTTATATATATATATATATATATATATATAAAATGCTGAGCTGGAAAAAACACAAAAGAAGTAGGAATATTTACATAGCATATAGGCATATAGCTTGGCAAGTTATTTTACAGGCACTTCTGTACTGTAATATAATGTAATAAATGATGAGTTTATCCAGTTTACTTTGGACAATTATTAAATTTTTAGGTATTGTGTATAGCTTTATTAATTCTAAGAAATATTCAAGCCATTTTAACAAGTACAGAACTCCAAAAATCAGTCTTTACATAATTTTTGAATAAGGATTAGAAAATAAGTAAACATTAATATTGTATAAGTTGCACATTATCATTACTGTTATTATTTCTTCTACTTGTACTATTCTTGCATGTCAGGAAAGATAAATACTTTACTTTTAGCCACTTATATTGCCAGAATTCATATTGTGCTGTGTGGGATTCCATGGGATAGAAATCTAGATACATGCTGAATCAGTTTTGGGAGCCAAAACAAGAAGTAATATATTAAGACCTCTATATGTGATAAGTTGTCTAAAGCAAAGGTGTCAAGAAAATCTGACATGATTCAAACAGACCAACGAGTGTCTGCCAGAAAATTGAAAATGACCAACAAATTACTATGACAGATACCATTACACAGAAAGAGCAATCAGCATCCACTGCTTTAAATCTCGCTTGTTCTGAATTTACTTTATAACAGGATAATTTTCTCTCCTGCAGTTAGACTATTGAAAGAATGGGCAATTTATCTGGGGATATGTTTCCCATAGGTAATTTGCTAATGTAATAAATTTGGATGGGACAATTTGACTCAGTAACTTTCTACATTAGTGGATTATCCTCTCAGACTGGAATATTTATCCTTTTTAGAGCCAACACCACATGTAAGCCTAAATTATAACTATAGAAGATGCTGGTGTGAATGTATATGTTTTATTAATTTACAACCATTATAAAAATAAGATTTGACAGAGGCAAAACATTCATGAATTATAATTTCATATTGCTAAGAGCTTAAGTTGTTTATATGCAAACAATTTCTTTACCATTTTAGCCAGATTGCTGTGCATGGTGCTGTAATCTCATTTCCCCAGGATTAATTAGAATCTGAGATTATGTTATACTTATATAAAGAAATTTTACCATAGAAAATGAAGACATTTAATAGGTTAGATGCATTGAATGTTTCAATTATGAGCTCCTTTCAGAGTCATAACCTAAGGCATTTTCATGGGAGACTTGTATACTTCACAATTTTTATGCATTTACCATTATAATATTATAATACATATGTGACATTGAAGATGAAAACTTGAACTTCAAAGAGAGTAAAGATACTCCAAAGTAGTAAGAAATGATAGATCCTGGATTTGAAACCCTGTGAACCAAATCTAAGACTTGACCTCAATCCCTCTATATGGTTGTTTATAGCTTCTAATGAAAATTTGCAAGATTCCCAGGAAAATGCTTTCAATGTTTTGTTTGGTTGTTTATGAGGTATCTTTGGTGGAGGTGAAATGTTGGTTTGTTTTCTATTTTTATGAGATAGAGTTGATTTGTAGCTCAGACTGGCTTTAAATTGGTTATGTAGCCAAAGCTGGCTTTGAACTCCTGATCTTCCCGACTCCATATCCCCAAGTGCTTGACATACAATTGTATGCCACCATAAATGGATAGGATTGGTTTGGGCTGACTTTAATTCGGAGGATTTACACATGCTGCCCTTAATCCTGTGAATGAAGCAACCGTGAGGGTGCAGCTCCTGTATGGATGGATTGTTGTCATTTTTCTGCTTTGTCCTCATTAGCTGAGGAAAACCGCCTAAAGCTAAAACTCTAAAGCAACGGGAACTACAAAAGCTTTCCTGTAAAATGTTCCCATTGTGCTGTGTTCTGTCTTGGTTTCTGCTGTCTTATAACTACGAGGTCTGATCGCTGGGAGGTAGGAAGAGTGCTCATGTGGAAACAGATGCATGAAGCACTTATGTGGCCTTGCAGTGGTAGATGTGGCTCTGGGCCAGGTGGCATTAAGAAAGCAAAGGAAAACGTGAGATGGCCAGTTGAATGTGATGTTAGCTATTTACAACTGCTGTGGGTAAGCTAGCTGAGTCCCAGGGGAAGATGTGGATAGAATAGGCAGGTCTTTACCTGCTAGCATCCCTCAATGCCTTACAGGAGAACTACAAAAGGATCTGGGAGGAAGAGATGTGAACAACAAGGGTAGAATTATAGGAAAGCTGCTTTGCTTCCTCTCTTGGCTGGACCCACAGCCTACATAATACTCATCTATTTGTCAAAGGTTGAGCCAACCCCAAGGCCCTTTCTTTTCACAGACCTGTACTATGAAATAGGGCTAAATTAATGCTGCCCTTTTATTTCCTGCCTTCCTCCAAGCACTCAAGACTCTAGATGGATATTTTCCTCCCGCTTCACAGTATCTCTGTTGGGTCAAATATGGCAGTGGGAGTTGTGCTCTGTTGTGACAATTGAAGACATAGAGGCAAGGGACAATGGTAACCCAAAAGCAGAATGTAGGTTCTTTGTTTTTGAGATGTCAGAACTATTTCAGTATTGTGGATAATTCAAATATCAGCGAGGCAGCTGAGAATATTTACCACAAAGAATTTTAGACCTCAGACCTCTCTCTCTCTCTCTCTCTCTCTCTCTCTCTCTCTCTCTCTCTCTCTCTCTGTGTGTGTGTGTGTGTGTGTGAGTGAGTGAGCAAATGAGTGATTTAACATGCGAGTATGCTTTTAGACACTAGATATTGATGTTAAGTGTCCATTTCTTTACATCTTAATTTTTTTTTTTGAATCAGTTTCTTACTAAACCCAGAGCTCACCATTTCCATTATGCTAGCTTATCAGTTAACCCTGGGGAGCCGCTTGTCTCTGTACCCTTCAGTCCTGGAGTTATAGGTGTGCACCACTCTACCCAGCATTTTATGTGCATACTAGGGATCCAAAGTCAGCATGAAGATGGTGTTGACAATGGCAGATCTGTGTGTTTGTGGTGGCGATGTTTAGGATATGGTGGTTCTCATAGATGTGACAGTTTGGGCTATGTTAATGGTCGTGGAAGCTGTAGATATGGGTTGAGGTAAATGTGGTGTTAGTTGAGACAGTGATGGCAGTGGTGGAGGAAAAGGAGGTGACGGTGTGGAGGGGATGGTATTCGATGTAGTACGATGGCAGTTGTGATTTCACATTTTTGTGGTTGTCGCACTGGCTACAGTAGGTGTCGTACAGAGGTGGGGACATAGCTATGGTGGGTATGGCAGACAAGGATATAGTGGTAGTGATGGTGACAATGCTCCGATTCATTGGGGACAAGTCATCTGCCACTTTGTCTTACTTTTCACAATTGTATTTCCAAGGTGCTCTCGCCATATTTATTGTATAAATGGAGAAGTTGAGATGTACCCACTACCTTTTTCTAATCCTCAGAGTGAGTATAGAGTGGCTCTAGAGATCATCCGCAGAACTGCCTGACCCTAAAGACCCTGTCATCAGGGACCCTTGTATCCAAATATAAGCCCGTCTGAGGCTATGGGACTGTAGCCCTAACTGCAACGCATGTCTAAGCAACTCAGAAATAAGAAACAGAAGTGACCATTTATCTTCTATGGAATTCTGGAACCCATACCAAGTGCGCTATAATACCACACTCCCACTTCTCCTAGAGGAAGTCATGGCTGAGCTTAGAGAGCAAGAGGACACAGACAGTCATTCTGTGCTCTGCTCTGGCCAGAGCACGTCTATGCTTTCCTTCTTTCCCCGCAGTATTTGTTACACCTCGCTCATAATTTTAACAAGGAAACTTCATTATGAGTGTTTATTTGTTTTATTTTGTTTTGACATTCCGTGCTCTGACCCTGTAGCATTTGACTTCCTTATATGGCTAAGTACTGAATGTAGCTTTCCTCCACACTTAAAATAGCCTTTCCTTTGCCTCCCTTTTTGTGATATGTTATAAAGCTATGTAAATTAATAGATGAAGAGAATTAATATAGGGATACTTATTATCTTGTGTTGCTGGCTTAAGCAAGAAGCAATACTAATCTGGAAGTAACTAACAGGAGAAATTATCGATAGAAAGCTTTCCTATGATAGGTGACCTATGATGGTTCTCCTGATGCAAATTATAATTCCGAATTTAGCGGGAAATGCAGTTTTAAAAGTTTTTATGTATTTTTTTTCTTTATTTGTATTATGATACAGTCCAGACTGGCTGCAAACGCACCGTACTTCTTCCTTAGCCTCTTGATATCCGGAACCGCAGTCGTGTGTCACACACATGGCATAGATACACTATATAAATTTCAAGTCACTTTGCTTTTACTTACATTCTCTCTAGGGGACGATAAGAAGAAAAAACTACATAAACTCTAATGACACCTTCCATATACTTTTATAAATTCAAATCTGTCTTTCAAACTATTTTTAGATGAAATCACTTTGTTTTCTTTTATGCTTTAATTTTGCAGACAAATTACTAGACAAATTGGAGGAAGTTCATTGGTAGTATTCATAAACGTAATTAATTATAGCCTTTAATGAAAAACCAAAATGGTTCTCCCTCAACAAAAATATATGTTTCTTATGCACACACATTTTTCATTTAGAAATAAAAGAAGTAAGAAGGTAAATTATGCCATAATCATATATAGTTCAGTTCTTAGGGAGAAATGAAACATAAGCAAGTCCCATGGTGACAGGAACAACTTACACATCAGACACTGCAGCCATAACTGAACTATCCCCCTTAATGTGTATAACTGTGTATCGAGGATTTCTGTATCTAGAGAGAAGAGAGAAGAGGAGGAAGTGGAGGGGGCTGGAGGAGAGAAGGGGAGATGGGGAAAGAAGGGAGAATAGGGAGGACAAAGGAGAGTTGGGAGGTTGGGAGACAGTATCATTAGGGAAAAAAGAGAAATAGAATCGGGGAAGGGCAACATACAGACCAAGCAACAGAGATGGTATTGGGCCCTGATTAGGTTCCAGCTCTTATTAAAATGAAATGAAACTTGGAATCAGTTCAGATTCCTGCTCAACCAAACAGCAAACAGTGTGAGAATAAGGAAATAGAGAAGGAACTCACTCCTGATTAGCTAAAAATACATAGAAATGTTGCCCATGAAATCATGAAGGAGCCCAAGTCTGTTTGAGAAGCCCTAATAAGCTAGTGAAATCGAATAGGGCTGGGACCCTTCTGTCAACATGTTCTATAAACACCTAGTCTGTGTCAAGCTCCTTGCAAAATGCTGCAGAGCCGACTAAGTCTTAGTCCCTCCCATGGAGAGCTTTGTGTCTATGAGAGGAGATAAACAATATCCAACCAAATAGCTCTGTGATTGTGTAGTCATCCCTGAAGCTCCAACTGTGCCTTCCTCAGCATGTCTGTCTCTCTCAGTGCCTCTGGATAAGGCTCCTGCCTTGATGTTCAGGCTAAGAGCCAACGATGATGAGCTGTCCACTTCTGGCAGCTGGACCCTGTATGTGGCTGCTCTTCCATGGAAGAGAACCACACACCGTGGCTCTTTCACTGTCGCCGTCCCAGATGGCTCCTTCACGGTTTGGCTGCCCTCTCTGATAGAGACAGAAAGCATAGAGAGTGTTCAAGTTCAAATCAGATTTATGTCTCACAGCACAACGAGCGAAGAAAAAAGTGAACTGGAGAAGTCAGTGTTCATCTTCTCCCATTGTTTCCTAACCCCATGTGTTACCAGGGAAAGCAGAGGTGGTTCCCATCTGAGTCCTTTCTATAAAGAGCATCATTTTGCCAAGCAGAAGCGAATGAAGCCACATTATAGGACTTTGAGAAGTGGGAGCATGATCTGATACTGAAGAAGCCCAAGCACAACAGAAAGGAAAGACAAACATTAAAGGCAGAGTTCCCCTCATACTGTCGTGGTGAAAAAGACCATAAATGAGTGCTTGGATAGTGTAGGTAGGATAGTAGAATGTTAATATGATGTATTTATTAATATGCTTATAATACACATATCCATAAGTGAAAAGACCAATACAGTAATGACACAATGAGTAGCAAGACTATGTGTTTAGTCAGAAATATATAGAGCTGACACAGGTGAAGAAATCATGACAAGTAGTTGAAAAGTACTCTATAGGTTTGGGAAATTTTAAGGAACTTTCTTAATAGTCATGTAAATTATAGTTTCTTAACTCAGACTTTTTATTTTTGTTCCTTTGAGACAGGGTTTCTTTGTGTAACCTTGGTTGTCCTGGAACTAAACCAGGCTATCTTCAAACTCACAAAGATCCTCCTGCCTCTGCCTCCCAAGTGTTGGGATTAAAAGTGTGCACCACCACCATCTGGTAACTTAAATTCTTTTATTCCATGAATAATCATAGATCCTTTCTTATATATGTAACCCTTGAAGTGTGTCTCTGTAGCTACTTAGCTTAAGTTTCCCGGTCTACTGAATTTTATTGATGTAAAAAAAGAAGAAGAAAACACTTTTGGGAAGTAGGCAAAAGATATTTCTCTTTTGACTTTCCTTTTCCTAACACAGACACTTTCAGTTTAATGAATCACATGTTTGTGCATATGTGCATACGTGCATGCATACATATGTGCCTCTGTGCCTCTGTGTGTGTGTGTGTGTGTGTCTGTGTGTTTGTCTGTACATTTGAATGTACGTAAGCTCAGGGTAGAAGTACTTGAACTTATAGCTGTTTATTAGCCTAACAAAAAAGGTAACTCTAGAGAAAGATGAAAATTATAACAAGATGCTGCCCCAACAGTGCGCCCTACAATGAACTCACCATTCTGATAAAGGAAGTGGGTGAAGCAAGATGGATATAATGAGCAGAGCAGGGAGTCCGGGCCACTTGAAAGCCTGAACATGGGAAAGGACAGAGATGAGCCTTTTCTGGTGGCAACCCTTGGCTGGTTACAGGGTCTCTAAGTCTTCGTTTCATTTTCACACCAACCCTTTAAGGAATTAGCAGATCTATTTCAGGGTAGGATAGTGTTACAGTGATTAATATCTAGTAGGGCCCCAACAGATGGCTTCTGAAGAGAGGGCAGAAAAAAGATGGAGACAACAAAGAATTTTACACAAAGGAATTAAGTAGGTTCAAAGAATTAAATAGTGGCCCCAACTGACACAAGTGAGACTTGACACTGCCTGCCAGTGGCATTAGCAACCTGTCATACATCTTTAGCATTCCCCCAGATGTTAACACTTAGCTGAGCTCATCTCTAGGTCCCCACCAACTCTGACCCTTGCAACTTTCTATATTTCTAATATTTATAATATTTCTAATTAAATTTCTATATTTCTAATATTTAATCTATTAGTGTGTTCAGGAAAACAAGACAAAAAAACACCACCTTCTTACTGGTGGCTTGTTCTGTGCCGAATTTAGAAACTTCAAGACTGGCATGTTCTTTTTCTTCACCTTTAAACTTAGTGGAAGAAAAAAAAGAAAAATATCACAGTATAAAATGGTAAATCATAGTTATCATGAGTGTTATGAGAATTCAATAGCCCTAGCCCCAAATAACACCAATTTAAAGTCTTCTTCCCATTTTTCTGTGTGCATATATATGTGTGCTGGGAGCCCAGAGGTTGACACCCGATGTCTGCACTTGTGCTGTGCCTGGCCTTTTAGTGAGTGCTGAGGCTTGAACTCTGTTCTTCGTGCTTGCACAGCTACATTTTACCAATGGGTTCATCTCCCATCCCTTCATTTCTTTTTCTTTCATCGTTTGGTTTTTGTATTTAGTGGACCTTTAACTTTAAAAAAAAATAATGAAATTCTCTTGGCATTTTTGAAAAGTATATCAAAATCTGATTCGCTTTGCTTGATAACAGTAATCATTTCCCCCCTACATTTGTGGTCATCTGGGACTTCTGCAACCTGCTATGTCAGTCCTTCCTGGAAAGAAGTCCCTGGATAATCCTGAGCCTGTCAAAACTTTTATGTGAGTCAGAGATCAAATACATCATCATATTAAATAAAATTAAATCTACATGAAGAAAACTCTAATGTATTAAATCTAAGTTTATGTAATTGTTGCTTCTTGAATTTATTGGTATGGTAACTTCAGTGAACATATTTTCTTGAATTCAAAGAGAAATTCAAATTCAACTCTCATATCTAATGATGAAAAACATGTGTCAAGAAGAGACACATGTGTGTCAAGAAGAGACACATATGTGTCAAGAAGAAACACATGTATATCAACAGTCACTTTAAAGATGGAACCTTCTCTGATTTCATGTTTCAAGAAGCACATTGCCAGAAACATTTTGTGTGTTTTAAAATATTGATTTTAAAGGAGCAGAGGTTGCCTGAGATTTGAGGCTATCCTGGCATACATAGGAAATTCCAGGCCAGCCTGGGCTCCAGAATGGGACTCTGTCTCTAAACACTGCTTTGTCACCTTATTCTATTTCTGACTGAGGAATCAATACCACTTCATTACAGTCTGAATTTTCAGTGCAGTATGGGCCACCCCAGTGTTGTGTAGGCTACCCCACATTCCTACTGTTCTTATTCCTCTATGCTATGGAAATCTGCCATGTGAGAGGAAGCAAAACCCAAACCACAGAGCTTCCTCTTTGTATAGAAATCAGAATATATGCAAAAATGAATAAATTAAGACATTTAAAGTTTTTTATTGACACTACACTAACTTTGCCTAATAATGGAAAAGTTAATGAGGTTTTTTTCTTCTTCTTTTTCTTAATGAGAAAATTGAATGTTTAAGGAGAAGCTAAAAGATTTTGTGACTTTTCTCCCTGTGAAAAGATTCATAAATAGTTTCTTTACGTGAAGAATATACTCCAGGAATCAGCATAGAATATAGAAGTAAATAAATGTTTTGCTATCAGAAGTTGCCCAACCCAACTTGTCTCTTCAGACCAGTGGCTCATGGTTGGTTTGCCACTAACTGTACGAGCAGCTCTGGGCAAGTCATTCTCTGCCTTGGAACTTCAGCTTTCCCACTGCAAAGTAAAGGCATTAAAGTGCTCTATGGATCTTCTGAGATCTATGTGTCTTCTCCCATCTTCACAACACTATCATGGGAGAAAGGAGAGAGAGCAAGGAGAGAGAGAAAGGAGAGAGAGCAAGGAGAGATAGAAAGGAGAGAGAGAAAGGAGAGTGGAGAGAATAGAGCTTCGAGTTAAATGTATAGTCAAGTAGGAGGAAATTTGACTTGTAATTCTTAATATTTAAATTATCCTTTGTCTTAATGTATTAATTAATGTTCTTTACATGCTTAATTTACAAAAATAAACAATTCATGAAATAAAAGTCAAACAACAAATCCTTAAACCCCCCTTTCTTAGTTAATTTCAATAAATATGTAATTGAAAAATTATCTGTGACCCTAGAATGGCATTAAGTAAAATTTACCAAAATACTTTTTAATATTCGGTATACATTAGCATTCCTGTTAGTGTGTTTAATGTACCTCTATATTTCTAAATTATATCACTTTGAAAAATACAAGGAATCCCTCTCAATAATTATGAAGTCATAATGATAACGGAGTGTTCATGGTCACTGTACTGGCAGTCTTAGAAAGTTAGAAACCACCTCGCATTTGGAGACATCTATACTCTGGGACAACTGTCATCAGAAACTGAAAACATTCTATTTGAGGTTTCTCCCTGTCAGCTTTCCTCACCCACATCCTCTTTTTGTTAAGTGAACCTATTGAGAAATATCTTACTAGAGCCTGTAGTAAACATGTCTGCTGGAAAAGAGATGGATTTGGCAGCTTAATTAAATGGAGAGGAATGGAAAAGGGATCCACTATGCCTAAACCACAGCTCCAGCGGCTTGCTAGTCAGACCATCTTGGCAGTTTTCTTTCTTCCCCCTCCATATATGGATGAAAACAATGGATTTCTCTTCTCCTTTAAGTCTTTGGGGAAATGGTAGAGTTGTGACTTCAGCAGGTCTAGAAGACTGAGCATGGGGTTGCTTTTGTAGCAGTGGTTGCATAGGCAATTCTGCTTTTGTTCTTTGAGGAAGAAAAGTCTTGAAGATCCTAATAGACCTAACATTCCTAAAAGGCAGTTATTCAGCTCCGTGTCTTAGACCCCTTGAACTTGCCCTATCTGATTTTACTCCTATTGCTGGTTGTGCCAACCCAGATAAATATGTGGTATGCTTCTCAGCTAGTGTGGCTCTGAGCCGTGCTTCTCAGTCTTCCTAATGCTGCAGCCCTTTAATACAGTTTCTTACGTTGTGGTGACCCCAACTATAAAATTATTTTGTTGCTACTTTATAACTCATTTTTCTACTGTCTTGAATCATAATGTAAATATTTTTGGAGAAAGAGGGTTGCCAAAGGGGATGTGAACCTGTAGTGAGCTGTGGGCTGCATTCCCGCCGCCCTGCTTTCGGCCTCCTGACTAGCTTATACCCTGAAATAACAACACACAAACTGTATTCTTTTAAATACTGCCTGGCCCATTATTTTCAGCCTCTTACTCACATCTTGATTAACCCATATCTAATAATCTGTGTAGCACCACGAAGTGGTGTCTTACCGGGAAGTTTCTAGCTTACGTCCATCTTGTGCTGGAGCTTCATTGCGTCTGTCTCCCTGAGGAGAGGCATGGTGGTCTGACTAACTTAGGAGAGGCGTGGCATCTGACTGAGCCATCTATCTCACTTCCTTCTTCCTGTTCTGTCTACTCCACCCACCTAAGGGCCGGTCTATCAGATGGGCCAGGCAGTTTCTTTATTAATTATCCAATGAAATCATCAGATAGATAAAAGACACACCTACATCATTTCCCCTTTTTCTGTTTAAACAAAAAAGGCTTTCACTTTAACATAGTAAAACTACATATATATATAAAACTACATATAAAAAAAGTTATAAAGCAAGAATTACAGTTACAATATTTATATCTATTTTATCTTTTATCATAACAATGGAAAACTATAACTATCTATCCACTCTTCAACTCCATCAAAGACTCCAGAAAGATATAATACTACCTAAGTAAACAAGAAATAATCAACTTCCAAACTCTAGAAATCACAGAGACATCTTGCTACCTGGACAGTCACCCAAAGTTCTTTTGTAGCGTTGGGGCATCCATCTTCGGCCTAAAGGCCCATAAGTATCCAGCAGACATTTCCATGAAGCAGGAAATTTCGAAGGCAGTTCAGTCAGTATCTGTTGTGTCCTGCAGAATGTCTCACAGACTCTTTCATGAGTCAGGAACCCCAAAGAATCATCTCACATTTAGGCAAGTTCAGCAGTCCTCTCTCTGTGGGTTCTTTGTGTCCAGTTTCTGCAACAGTCCAGGCAAGAGCAGTTTCTTGCCCAAATGGCTATCAAACTCAATAAGGAGCCTCTTCGATGCCCATCTTCCTCTTGAAGTAGATTGGTGCTGCCAGGAGCAGACATGTCTCATTGTCATGAAAAGTCCTAAGTTATTAAAACATCTAAAATGCGATATTCTGTAGTCTTTGAAAGATATGAAGAATGTCTATGTAACTTAAATATATCTCTATATAGCTAGAAAATCTAACTAACATAACTACAAGTTTTACTATTATTTATAACTATCCATTAACAACCTATATACATTACATTTTTAAATGAACTACACAATCACAATACATTAATCAGTATCAGAAATACATATACATATAACAAAATTGACCTTAAAATCTATACCAATGCAAATTATTCATATCTATATCATCCCCCCCTTTAAATGTAAAAGAACATTTATAAACAATATTTGGGAACATGGGCGCAGTTATTTCTCTCCAAACTGCTTCCTGCTGAATGGGGGCACTGTTAATCAGATCTTTCATGGTGTAACGTGTGTCAGGTTCATCTCAGTCATTAGTTGGGTAAAGTAATTTTCTGAAGGTGTTCACTGCAACCTTTCAGGAGGGCGTGGTCTATCATACCATATTGGGATATAAGCAATCCACACGGTCTCATTTTCTGTAAAAACAAAAGAAACTCCTTTCCAAAGCATCATGTCCTTAGATCCAAATTGTAAAGTCAAGGTATTTTCAAAATATCTATTCTGGAATAATTTAGCAGCATTTGTAAACAAATATCTTTTAGCAGCTGTTGCTCCTTCCTCAGCATTCAAACAATTCAAAGAGAGCATAATAGTATACAGCATCAAGATTCTTTGTGTATTTTCCATCTTTGTACGGCTTTATTTTAACCTCTATTTCGTTTATTTTTACTTTTATTTTTTTATTTTTTGACAAGTTCTCTGTATATCTTTGTCCTGGAATAACTCTCCAGACCAGGCTGTCCTTGAACTCTCAGAGATCCACTCGCCTTTGCATCCCAAGTGCTGGGATTAAAGGCGTATGCTACCACACCTAGAACTTCCAGAGATCTGTCTGTCTCTGCCTCCCAGGCATTGGGATTAAAGGTGTGTGCTGCCACACCTTGAAGTCACAGAGGTCAATCTACCTCTGCCTCCCAAGTGTTGGGATTAAAGGTGTATACCACCACAACAAACTACTTCCTTTTTTCTTTTCCTTTTTCTTTTTTTTTTTTACTTTTAAGAACTTTAACCTTTAGTCTGCATATATTTTTAACAGTGTAAACCACTTTAGACATTTTCTTCGACTTTGAATTTTTCTTTTACTGTATATCTCTCTTTCTGACTACATGAGTCTTTACTTTACCAAACAATATCAGTAGGACTAAAGCCGTGACTTTGGCGGCTAGATCCAGCCCATTCCCTAGCTTTCCAGCCTCATGGCAGAGGTACCACAACTCTTTGGCGGTTCAAGGTCCCTGCCAGCAAGCAAGCTGCAACAGTGTTAAACAACACTCAAAAGCTCCGTAGTCAGGACCGCCTGCTTGAAAGAGTCAGAGTTTGCCCTGGCAGGACGGCCCAGAAAGCCGGCATTTTAAAACGACACAGCTTTTCTCCTGCTACGGCTGAAAACCGAAAAGCATGCAGTTGATTTTCATCAACAGCATTCAAGTGTTTCGTAGCCGAACCTCTTAAAAGAGCTGCAATGTTTTGCAGCTGAAGCTGAGTCAGGAAGCCTCACTTAGATGAGAGTGCTTGCTTGCCAGACCCGAAAAATAGAGCTTTACTCTATTCTTTCCCAAGCTTTCTCAAGCTTTCTGCGGATTCGGTTATCCACGTGGGCGCCATTCTGTAGTGAGCTGTGGGCTGCATTCCCGCCGCCCTGCTTTCTGCCTCCTGACTAGCTTATACCCTGAAATAACAACACACAAACTGTATTCTTTTAAATACTGCCTGGCCCATTATTTTCAGCCTCTTACTCACATCTTGATTAACCCATATCTAATAATCTGTGTAGCACCACGAAGTGGTGTCTTACCGGGAAGTTTCTAGCTTACGTCCATCTTGTGCTGGAGCTTCATTGCGTCTGTCTCCCTGAGGAGAGGCATGGTGGTCTGACTAACTTAGGAGAGGCGTGGCATCTGACTGAGCCATCTACCTCACTTCCTTCTTCCTGTTCTGTCTACTCCACCCACCTAAGGGCCGGTCTATCAGATGGGCCAGGCAGTTTCTTTATTAATTATCCAATGAAATCATCAGATAGATAAAAGACACACCTACATCATGAACCTTTAACTGCTCTAAAACTTTTCACAGAGAATCCTCCTGCCCTGTCCTTTGTCTAGTCGCCTTTACCACAAGTGTCCCAGTCATACAGTCAGTGATTTTTGATATCTAGATTTAATCAATCTGAGTGTGTCCTCCCCAATATTGCCATCTTTTAAAGTGTCCCCCTATTTACACCATCTTAACTTATTAAGAATAATTGTCTCTCTATTGTCCATTTAATATTGTTTTTCGGGGTAAGGTAAAAAAAGAGAACATTATTTATCTTTAATTATAAACCAACCCAACTAAGATGAAGTTAGTTTTCTACATATCATAGTACATATACTAATGTATTATTAACACATAACAAATTATGATTAGAAATTTTGAAAGATGGGAGAAATACTGTAAAATTCCCCAAGAAGGAATAGCCTGTCAAGAAACTAAAATATAATAATTTTTAAAGTATAAACTTATGAGTGAAACAAAAAAATAACTGAGGAATCAAATATTTTAATTATTTCAGTGACTTTTAGGTGTAGTTCAGTTAAGACATAACAGTGTAGAATTTAGCACAAGGAAGAAGCAATTTAACCACAGAAGCACATAATTAAGAATCATTAAACCTGGAGCTGTATTCAAGTAAAACAGCAGAAAGCTTCAGTTGGCCACAGTGTTAATGTTACTGGGCAGAAAGAATAAGTAGCACCATGTAAGGGTTTCAAGGTCATAGGCTGTTATCAGATGCATGTTCTATCTCATCAAACCTTTTGTTATGTTTCCCAAGAGAACTGATATATGGATACAGGTGATTTTACTTCCCCAATGTCTAGGTATCTTTATGTCTAGAACATCAATACTTCCCAGAGTTGTGGTCCCAAAGTCATTAGAAAACAGGTTATTGTTTTCCAATAAAGCCCGCACTTATGAGGCAGCAAAGAATGCAGTTTGTCATCAAGAGTTCTGAAACACTCTATGTTTTGCTTTATAAGGTACATGAGGGGCATGAGCAATATTTTACATTAGAGAAATTATACAGCTACTTTTCTGTTTCCAAATTGTTTATATCATTAAGGTGACATTTATATCTTAAGTTATTTTTATTGCATATTCTCATGAGTTTTCCTTTTCAATTGATATAAAATGTGGTATTCAGGAAATAAATTCCCTTATCAGTTACTAGGTAGTAAAGCAACCTGTGTTGTTCCATTTAGTACCTGGTGAAACATAATGTAGCTGCAAATAGCTAGCTCATAATTCAAGAATAAATGATATAGCTTCCCTGGACTCCCTTACTATGTCTATCTGTTTATCCAGGGATCAAGAAATATAAATCTCTGCTCATGAACAAAATGTATTTGAATAAAAGTTCTTGACACATATTATCCATTCGAGTGTCTGCTTCAAAGACAGTGGTTTGTCTCATGCTGTGAAATGATGTTATTGTGTAGAATAGAGCCTCAAGCATGCTACCAAATGTCAATATTTTCACTGCGACTCAAATGAGCCTTTCATGAGAGAAAATAAACAAATAAAGAATATACAGTAGACAAGTGCTAGTGAATTCTGTCCTTCCTTAGCTTTCTTTTAACAAGAAAGAAGGACTAGCGGATGGGCAAAGACTGATGACCTAAGTTTCATCCCCAAAAATCATACAGTGGAAAAAGAGACCTGGCTCCTAAAAGCTGTCCTCTAAGCTTCAGGCATGTGAACATCACACACACACACACACACACACACACACATACACACACACACTAAACAATTTCAAAAATGATGGATGTGATCGTAAATACCCATAAATCCCTGCAATCCAGAGGTAAATAGTATATATTCACTAGTAAATAGTATATAGAGAGCTATATGAGCTCTAAAGTAGCTCTAGGCTGGTTTAGGCTACACAGCAAGTTTGAGACCAGCCTCGGCTATATGAGAGCCTGACTCATAAAAATAAGAAGTAAAAATGAAAGACATAGAAGAAAAGAGAGAAGAGGAGAGATAAAAGAAAAAAGGTTGAGAAGTTGCTATGGGATAACGGTCTTTTATCCTGCCACTTGTATTTTAATAAAACACTGATTGGCCAGTAGCTGGGCAGGAAGTAGCAGGAGATGAACAGGAGAATTCTGGGAAGAGGAACCGGTCAGTCTACAATCATCACCCAGAGAGGAAGCAAGATGAGAATGCCTGGCTGATGAAAGGTACCAAGCCACGTGGCTAACACAGACAAGAATAATGGGCTAATGGAAGATGTAAGAGTTAGTTCATAAGAAGCCTGAGCTAATAAGTCAACTAGTTTATAATTAATGTAGGCGTGTGTGTGTGTGTGTGTGTGTGTGTGTGTGTGTGTGTGTGTGATTGTGTGTGTGTTTCTTTGAGACTGAAAGGCTGTGGGGACCAGGTGGGACAGAAATCTCAGTCAAAAGGCAGTGATGGCACATGCCTTCAATCCCAGCACTTGAGAGGCTAAGGCAGGTAGGTCTCTCTGTGTTTGAGACCAGCCTGGCCTACAGAGCTAGTTCTAGGGCAGCCAAGGCTATACAAAGTAATTCTGTCTTCAGAAGCTAAAAGAAAGAAAAAAAGGAAATAAAGAAAGAAATAAGGAAATAATAAAGAAAGAAAAAGAGATGGAGATAGAGAGAGGGCGGAGATCCAAAACAAACAGCTTTACATGAATCTTCTTGCAATGTTTTATTAACCAAAGCTCTTCTCAGTAGTGAGCATCCAGAGTCCTGTTTATTCCTCCTCCTATCCAGTGTCCTGTCCATTACTCCTGATGGCTGCTGTCATCACAGTTCTCTGAATTCTTGTGACTGGCCTATGCCTTTGCAGTTCTTGCAGCTATGGCTTTATGTGTATAACATCAGCCACTGAATTCAGCAATAATTCCACTGAAATCAATAAAATGGCCTGTGTAGTGTTTGATTGATGCAAACACTAACTAAGAAGCATACACTAACAAGGAAGCAGAATAAATCTCCTTGCACTTAAGTAGCATACCTTTCATATAGTCTAGAATCAGCTTCCACTGAGGGTGCATGCCTCCTCAAGGTAGTGTTAAATCAATGCCCAAAACTGTTACAATCATCATTAATAATAATTATTATTATCCTTAGGATTTAATCAATGATATACTTTCTATGATTGTAGAAGGATGATTATAAAGTAGGTATGATAGTCTTCTATGTAAAACAACCTTTGTATTCTCAGGATTAAGAGTCAGCCCATTGGTGAAAACCGAGTATATATGACAACTTTAGCTTACACACCGTCAGAATCACAAGCTGCCTGGTCAACAAGGTTCTAGCCTTTTACAGACCGAGTACACAGTGTACAAAATTGATATGTTCTTAGAAGATGCTAAGCAACCTATGCAGTATAAACAGTATTAGTTGGGCTATAGATTCTGGGATCAGACCATGTGGTTCTAAGCCCAGATCAAATATTTACTCAGAAGGTGATAATGGGCTAGTTACCTTTGCTCTTGGCTGTGCAGTACAGGTCTGTATTAAAGGCAGCCATCCACTAAAGAACGCCCTTTAAACTGAACTCTATCTGAATGAAGCTTTCGTTATATGCCCATAGCTTTGCTGACGAGGATCAGTCATTGCCTTTTTTCTTTTTTCTTTTTTTCTTTTTGACAATGTATTTAGGTTTCCTTTTTACTATTGTTCATGTAGCAATAATTAGTGCTAGAGTGCACATTTTTTTTGAGAAACAGAATCTTAGTCTGTGTCTTCAACTAGTTCCTTATGCTAAATCTTTAAATTAGAATAAACAAACCAGAAAACCCCAGACATGAATGAGGCTTCAATAGTACTTAGGATGTTGTTTAAAAGAGTCTGTAACCATTTACATTCCTGCTGTCTACTTACAGTCTTCTAATGTTAGGATGCTTTGTGAGTGTATGTATATAATCAATTTTATATATATATATATATATATATATATATATATATACACAATCTGATAGTATTTACTGAGCATATTTGATATGCATATAATATGCAGCCCTGTACATATATATGTGTATATATATACATATACATATACATATACATATACATATACATATACATATACATATGTGTGTGTGTATGTTTTTTGATCAAATCCACTTTCTAATTCTTTTCCCTTCCCAACATTATGGGCTCATTTCTCAACCTATTGAATGAATCTAATGGTTTTCAATATGTGCACGAATGAAGAACCTCTACTAGAGGATGGGCAACTTCTCCGGTCTACATAACTGAGGAAAACCGACTCACCTCCTACTAGCTGCCAACAGGTCCTCAGCAAGGGGATAAGCCACTTCTGCCTCCCATGCTGGGATTTTCCTACCCCCATATTTTCAAATAAATATCTGCAAAGCATTCTTCTTTCCCTTCAATAATCATCCCTGCCAAGTAAACTGATAGCTGCTCAGTAGTCTCCATGTTGAAAAGCAAACCAAATGCAATGGCATTCTGTGACACTAGATGCTGCTTTCATCTAGTACCACTTCAAGTTGGAAGATTTTGATGGCATTTCTGCAAGTCAGGATAATTTAGATTATTGAATAGGAGGAATTTTCATCGCCTCATGACTTTCAGAGAGATGCTACAATCATCTAACAAACCACCCATTTAATTTACATTTTGTAGCTTTAGTAAAAAGAAGCATTCACCCTACCCCTTGTTCTGTGATTTATTGAGATATTGAACCAGAAAGTTCTTTTCTGATGGGAAGTGTGGGGTCTTAGAACTTTCTGATGATGTCCCCAGGCTTCAGGGAAATGACCTTTAAAACACATAGCCTCGGAACTCACAGAGGATTAGCTGAGAATGTTTGGAACATTGGCTGAGGAGGTTTCCTCTCCAACTTTCTTCTTGCCCAGGTCTTCAGTAACACTCACTTGGCTGTGGGTGGAGGAGGGCCTTGGCTTCCCTAAGGCTCCACCATACCGATTTTATCAGGCAGTCTGGGAAGACATTCCATTCCTCTAGCTGTACAGCGTTCTCTCTGCTCTCAGCCTCCACCATAGACTGTATTCTTATCCTTTCCCCCTAACCTGCCATGATGGAAAAGCTGGACATTACAGCTCTACAACTCATTTAGAAGTATTAAAGTCCCCATCTGTCACCTCTCTATTGGATGCTGTATTACAGTTGCGTAGAGAATGTCCTAGCTTCTTTAAATTGAAGAAAATACCATACTCCAAGAACGTCGATGTTTCTGATTATTTGACTGTCAGTAGGAAATACATTTTTGAGGTAATGAGTGATATTTAAACTTCATGTCTGTGTATATGTTATGAAGGTAACTGACAACAGATAAATCATTTTTAATGGAATTTATCTACCAGTGGTAAATGCTTAAAAACTCAATGTTACAGAGGGGGATACAGTGATGGGAGACATCTCATAATATGTTCTTAAATCAAGACTATAATGGTCTTTCAGGGCTTAGCTAACAGGTTTTCCAAAACCTTATTAATAATTTTCAAGGAAATATATAGAAATTTAAAAAAGATGTCAAATGAAGACTTGTCGAATGACAGAATGTCTTGCTCATCAAGAGTGTTTCATGAAAAAACAAGGAAAAGAATAAAGGGAGTGAGAACATGATAGGAAGAAAGTAGGAAGGTAAAGAACAGAGAAGAAGAGAGAGGAGAAAGAGGAACTGAAAAGAAGGGAAGGAGGGAGGCAAGATGCAGAACAAGAAGTGCAGAAAGGACTTATTGGCATCAGAATAACACTGAATATTATGAAGCCAGTGAAGACTGGGGCAGTTGAAGAATGACCTCCCTGTTCTTCCTGTTCTGATGCTTCGGCAAGGCAAACAAACCCAAGCTACCCAAAAACCATTACATGAGTGCAGCAGAGCCATGTCAGACAATGAAGCTCCCTTCTCTTTCTTCGAAACTGAAAGGCACACTGGAGCATGGGATCTCACAAGAATTCCGATTTGTAGATCATACTTGGAAAAGGGACAGCTGTTAAATCATGAGTCACTGAAGCTCTGACAACCCACCATTCAAAGATATGAAGGCACTCGTACTTTTCTTCAGAAATCTGTATTTATGCTATGCCCTGGCTTTCATCTCTGATGCCCTCCACATACATTTTCATTTTTCTTGCAGAAATTGTTTTAGCAAGCAGAGACATGCTAACTCCAGGCCTTTCATTCTGTTTTTGCATGTTTTCTGTTTGGTAACAAGAACAAGATTCATTTCTGCTCTGAAATTTGGCATTTTGTCCAATTACTGGAGCACATCCCCCAGCACTCTTCTCCATTTGCCTTATGAGGACCACTTAATTTACATCATTGACTCCAGTTCTCATTTGAAATGAAATACATCCTATGGGGCTGGGGCAAGTGGTGGGGATTGCTTCGTGATTCAGTCAATTACCGAATTTTCTCAGGATTATAAATCCACTTCTGAAAACAAGTTATTTGACAAACAGATAATTGCCGTTACCTCTCAGCTTTCTCTGGTGTTGAAAAAAAAGAGAAAATTAGTCTTTGCCGATTGTTTGGATGTTCAGCAGCAGCAGCAGCAAACGCTTTACTGTGACGCCCTGCTATGCAGCGTTCATTGATCTGTTGTGGGGCCTTTTGATGGACAGTCTGCCTGTTCAAGAACGAACTTCCTGGGTAATTATGCATTTTTGGGGGGGGCTCAGAGGCAGGGTCCTGTGTGAGCTTGAGGCAGCCAAGATGCTCTGGTTCTACTTATTATCATGAAAATGTAAGACATGTCACTATAAGTCAGAGTCACTGGCCTTAAAGTCCATATTCTGTCTCTTAATGAACACTGGTCATGGAGGGCAACCAGGGCAAAAATGGTGATTCATTGACTCCTTGACATGTTTCGTGGTTTTGTTTGCTCCACATACTTTTTTTTCCACAGATTTTTATAAATGTAAGAGTTGTTGCATAAAATCACATATTTTAAAAATATTACATTTATATGTGTGATGGGCAGGTGTGGGGGGAAGTTAGCTGTCCACTTCACCTTGTGTGTCCCACTGCTCTACGGGTCCCAGGGATTGAACTCAGGTCACCAGGCTTGGTAGTAAGTACCATTACCCTTTATGTCATTCCTCTAGCTCCCAAATCATGTATTTTAACGTGTTTTTTGAAAATCACCATCTCTAGCCGGGTGGTGGTGGCGCACGCCTTTAATCCCGGCACTCGGGAGACAGAAGCAGGTGGAGTTCTGTGAGTTCAAGACCAGCCTGGTTTACAAGAGCTAGTTACAGGACAGGCACCAAAGCTGAAACAGAGAAACCATGTCTCAGGAAGAAGGAAGGGAAGGAGGGAGGGAGGGAGAGAGGGAGGGAGGGAGGGAGGGAGGGAGGGAGGGAGGAAGGAAAGAAAGAAAGAAAGAAAGAAAGAAAGAAAGAAAGAAAGAAAGAAAGAAAGAAAGAAAGAAAATCACCATCTCTATTGTAAACCTTTAACTCTCTAAGGCACAATACAAACAAGGATTCTGAGGAGGTGCAATACTAAGTAATATATACAGATGATCTCAGTGTTTGCAAATGAGAAGAAAAGTAACTCAGAAAGCCAGGGGGTGGGGGAGATCTCTTGTTAGATACATATATGGAAAAGCTTTCTTTTCACATGACTGATGAGTAAGAAAACAGTAGGAAAGTATTTTGAAATTCATGAATTTGCTTTATCTTGATAGCCTGAGGGTACTAGTCCCCTTCTAGTGGCACTGGATCTACAAATCCATAATAATCTCAAATTTATGAATGCTGTCTTTTAAAATAATGAAGTGAAACAGTCCTCCCTAATATTCAGAACTAGGAGATTCTGCTTGCTTCCTTCGGAGCACATATGGTGCAGCCGAGAGTTTATTTTTACTGCATTGCTGTGTTGTCATGCTCTGTCCTTTGGAGACAATGCTATTATTGTTCGGTATTAGTTACACATTTGTTTTGGATGCCAGAGTGCTTTCTATGAATAAATCCTGTACCATTTGGATCTCACACAGCAATTATTGTCTTACTATTGTGAAGCTAGTGTTGAATTTCAGGTTGATAGTATGTGAAGGGAGGAAGGATATGGGAAAGGCCTTTGGATTGCTGAGAAGGTTGAGTAAGGGACAGACAGTCAGTGGCAGGGCTCCTCGAGAGTCAGAGTTCTACTGAATTTAATCATGTAGGGAAAGGAGAGACAGAGACCAAAGGGATCCCACTGTGGCCAATGATGTCTTTCTAAATAAAGAAAATGGTAGCTAATGGGTAAGGATGGTGGTTCCTCTTCGCTGAGATAAATAGGAGAATAGAGGATGGCACTTTCAAAGGGAGCCCCTGAGAATGTTCTCTAGGCTATTTATGCTGCTGATGTGCTAACGAGGGAGCAGGAGCATTTCCTCTTTGGATAATCAAGAGTCTACTCTCTTCTCAATTCTTGGGTTTAATGGGAGAACTGTTGCTTTGCAAAATGTTTGCTTCTGAGTAAAGGGATTTGGTGTGTTATACTGATTAATGCCAAGTTGCCCGATGCATTAAACTTACCTTACATCTGATGTTTCCTATTCACCAAAGATTAACATTAAGCTCCAATTTAAATCTCAATTGAAGCCCCAGAATGGTTTTATGTGCTGCTAGTTTATGTGCCTTGTGCATGGAGCCTGCATCTTCTACTTGGGAGTGTCATTTATGGGAGACACAAATGCCTAATTAGGGGAGAGCTTCATGGTTTTAATTTTGCTAATCTTAGTTTTGGAGCAGAAAGTCACAAATGAAAATCTAACGACACGATTGCGGCAGCAGCTAATAGCAACGGCTTTCATGTGAGAGAAAGACCATTGACTAAGCGCCAAGTCAAGGGAGGTGAGTGATAGAGGCTGTCGTGGAGGTGAGAGCAGCTGAGTGATGATTTCAGAGTAGTAGTGAAGGCTAGCCCTTCGCTTTCCTTTGGGGTAAAAGACTGAATATAAGTTCCTCTAGATATGGAGCAGAGGTTTCTTTGGCACTGGAAAGATTTCCAATAGCAGATACAGCTAAAGAAACCATTGCTATCGATCTTGGTCATAACAACAGCGAAGATAACAAAAGGAAATCTGAGGTTCCTTGGCACTTATATTTTAATCAATAGAAGGTTAAAGTTGTTCCTTTAAAAATGGAAGCTCAGATATAGGACAATGTGCACATCTATTTCTTAGTCTCCAGTCATACAGGTTTTTAATGGGTACTGGATTCTGTATTTAAACACATGATTCACAAATTCAATAAGATCAGAAGATTCAAAGATTCTCTCATTTTAATAAGTTGAACAACTTCACAGCCACACACACACACTATATATATATATATATACATATATACATATATTCAGCTAATACAGAGAAGCAGATCTAGACAGCTATCATAAACATAGGATATTATATACACACATATATCACACACATATATATCATACACACATATATTACATACACACACATATAATTGAGTTATCAAATTCTTACAGCAAAAGTAAATAGAATCTGTTTTGGCTTTGAAAAATATTTCTTTCATTCTTTCATTACAAGAAATACATATGAAGAAGACAACAAGATTTTGTTAGTTTTCCACTAACTCATTCAAAACTATTTTCTCTCTTTGCAAAAACAGTTTTAGCATATCATAAAGTACAGAAAAAGTTAAATTTAATTTGGGAGAAGAAATGTATGAATATCATAATACAAAAACTCGTGATTAAAAAAATGTCATGGGAGAAAACCAGAAAGCATAGAGGCTTAGACCTTGCGAGTCCTGGGTAACATTCTAGTAGCCCAGGTAAGGAAAAGATGCTCTGTCAACACAAACAGTATAAACAAAGCACAGAGACAGGGGGACTTAGAGCAAGCTTGAAGGATGGCACAAATAGAGCTTCACTCAAGGATATGTGCAGAAAACACATGGCATTTAACAGGAAACCGTGGGATGTGTGTCATGCTCCAGCAGAGCTGCTGACAGGTTGTAGTAGAAAGGATATTAGTGCCATAAAAGAAGGATAGCCATCTACCACTTGGTCTGGGCCACACTTTTCTCATGGGGACAACAGGGACAGCCATGTCACTGGTATGCTCAGCTCTCACATGGCTGCTGTAATATGACGGACTCCGTGTTTTCTAAACTGGAAATCACGTTCACCAGCACTGAGCATGGATGTCTTCCTAGATCAGAAACCACCAAGACCACCTGGCTTTCTCAGCATTGCCCTTCAAAAGTGCATTTCCCCACTGCATTCAGCGCTCCCTGCCCATTTCCTGCCTCTCCTTGTTAAGGAGGGAATTGGCACTCAGAACCTGGCTGCCTGTGCCAGTTGGCAGACAAAGGCCTTTGAAGGCAGATGCTCTCTTTCTGACATCACCGCCCAGATCTCTCTGGGACAGGAGCCTGCCCCTCCCTGCCCCCACCTCTCCAGGCTCTTCCCTCCCACTGCATTCTCGCTGCTAGAGGAGGCAGTTCAGTCAGCCCAGCTTGCCTGCAGGGACACCCTCTCACTTCCTTTTTCTCTGCAGGCCTCTCCTCTCCCTCTTTCCTTTCCATCTGATCCGTGAAAGCTTTACAAATGGCTTCTCCTTGGGCCAAAAGGAAACAAATGATTGTAAAGGAAATAAATCAGGTGAATGTACAGCTTTGACTTGACATGGCTTCTGCCATCTTACGAGGACTTCGAGTCACCTTTGTGAAACTCTAAGTCCACTCTCACACACACACACCCCCTTTTTCTGTTTCCAGCATATGCCTCTTTCTCGAATTAGTCACCCTGATCTTTTATTTCTAGGATCTGCCTTAAGCTTCTGACCTTGTTCTTAAATGGAGCTACTTGTTAAATGTGAGTCAGTGTAGTTTCTTACTTAGATTATTAACTCGTCTGAGGGGTTTCAGGATGGAGAGGAAGCGCAGTCTTCACTGTGCCTCTTACAACTAAAAACAACTTCCGAATTCTTCATCAGTCAGTCCCCTCTCCCCAAATGTCCTGATCTTTAAAAGAGAGTGCATTTACTTAATTTAGCGTTTCCCACAGCATAGCATTTCTGGATACACAATATAAGATCCCCAGGGAACATTTAGGTGGTTTTTCAGATGGTGAGAGTCTAAATAAAAATCAGTTTTTTAAAAAAGTTTCTGGATGCAGACTTCTAGAGACTTGGCCATTCTATATCTTTATCAAATTCCTTCAGTGGACATCTTCTGAAAGTTTTTTTTTTTTTGTTTTTGTTTTTTGTTTTGTTTTGTTTTTGGCTCTCCAAGGTGGCTCTGACCTGGGGTAAGGTTCTAGTGGCCACAACCTAGATATATTTCTGCTAATTATCTCCCAACTTCTCTCATCCTAGTGTTGGGTCTGAGAGGAGGAGGAGTGAGAAATGCACAAAGGAGTGTCAGCAAATTCCATGTTAATTTCCCCATGGCATCCTACTAACCACGGCGTGCCTTGCAGGAGCAGTGTTCTAAACTGGGACAAAAGAGAAAACCTTCCTTCCTTTCTGTAGATCTGATCTCAACCAGGAAAA